>NC_045785.1:83905142-84215428 GCF_009873245.2 Balaenoptera musculus | reverse complement strand
TAAATTTAACCTCTCTTTCTTAAAGCCACAATTTACGGACAAAATCAACAATTTTATTGTGAGTCACAGAGAAGCAAGTTCTTAAATCAGTAAAAGAAATACTTCCAGAAAACTAAAAATAGTAGAACATGTTGAATTAGAAATGAAAGGTGCAGATGTTAAGGCAGGCTCAGGAGGATCAATTCTAAGGTAGTTTAGGGGAAGGAAATGACAGACGCTCTCAACCTCCAGCATAGTAAATTGTTTCTTGATCCCCTCTTAATGAAAATATTGCACATTCTCTTTTTTTTCTGCAATACAGTCAATGGATTTTCTTGCCCTCTTTTCTTGCTTTTACTTTTTGCATAGATTCGGTATTTTTGTTTTTAATAAAAGTGGAGGTGTTTCTGAGAATTTCTATTGCAACAGCAGGGCTTGAACTTTAGGTCAGCTGAAAGGAAGAGTGTGTGCTGTTTCCATGGAAACCATAGCAGTATAATGTCAGGTACTAAGAGACATCAAGAATGAAGGGATAAAATCCCTGCATCATTTTAATAAACACATCCTACTTACCGTTATTTAGCCATAGTCTGCATACGTATGCTCTATCTCTTAATAGCCACTTTTCATAAATTTCCTCTGACCACATCTAACCTTTCTAAATTGGTCCTGATTATGCTGCTAAGTAAATAAAGATGAAAAGAATGCCCTCCATTAGAGTATTATAAATGCCTTATTATTCTGAAAACTCATTAGACATATATATGTTTTAATTAGAAAACAATATATGGAGACTCGATAATAAGGGTTAACTTAAACCCACAAAGACAAACAGGTAAATTAAAACAGGGCTTACATTTTGTCCTTAGTTCCTCATCTTTTATTACAGGCCTCATTCTGGGTTATTTGCAGTAGAAAAAAATACTAATAGTTTTTACCCAAACCCTCTTTCCTACTGATGTCTCTCCCCTCAAGTTCATGTTTCAAAAGTATCGTGTCTGGGGGGAGCAAGAAAACTACCTCCAAGCCTACCAGTCTCTCAGGCAGCAAGGGATGTAGCCAAATGCTGATCAGCCCTGCAGGAGGGAGATTAGTGATCAGCCTTCACAGAGGCAGCCCTGCGAAGAAAGAGTCTGTTAACACTTCTTTGTACCTTCCTGATCGTAGCTCTCCCCACATCCCCCCAACCAAGTGGTCAGTTCCCAACTCTTTCCTCAAGGTCTTGCCTCTGCACATCTATTAGTCATCAAGAAGGAAGGATGAGGGAAGGGAGGAAGGAAGCAAGGGAGGTGGAGGAGAAGGAAGAAAGGAAGAAAAGGAAGGGAGAGGGAAGAAGGGAGGCTGGACAGGTCCATAAATCAACTTGAGAGAAGAGGGATTAAGGGCTTTTCCACTCCGTCAAGGACTCTGTAAGGAATATTGGTTGGGAGGAATGATTTGTGTGTAGTACTATACAAAACCCCTTTATTTGTCTCCCAAACTCAGTTAAGGAAAATTGTGCCAAATTCCAAATAAACGAAAATAATACTCTGTTAGGGCCAGTGACTAGAACTCAGTGAGCAAGGCGTCTTTGTACTGTGGCCTAAGAAGTCAGAAACACTAAAGAGAAAAGGAGCTGTTTCTCCCTTCAGTAGGTGATAATTGGAATAGAAAGTAGTAAACTCGTGGTAGTCAGTGGCTTCACAAAGCCATTCAGGATTAACAGCCACAGCCAGAGGGCTGAGGGCCTTGTGACAACCAGCGGACCACAGAAGGAGGAGCTAGAGGGAGCTAGAGGTACACCAGAGCAGGAGCAGAAGTGGGAGGAATCTCCCTGGCAATAATGATCACTGGATCCTATGAGAACTCCCCAGGGATGCATGAACCAGAAAAGGGATTCATGGAGCTGAGGACCAGCAAGTTCATGATTAAGGAATAGGAGCCAGAGACTATGGATTCCCTTTGCTTAAGTGTATCCCTCCTGTTGGATTCAACTGTAACCCAGAAAAAAACAGTAGGCCCATCACTAAATCATCAACAAATCCAAGGGAACCAAAAGGATTGTGCTCCTCAGGAGCACAATCCTGCCCCCAGAAGGTCACAGTTAAGACACTAACAGGGAAATTTCTTGCCTGATCTAGTCATCACTATCACCACACACACACACACACACACACACACACACACACACACACACACACACACACCCCACTTGTTTGATTTCACTCAGCCCTAAGAAAACTAGGAAATGGAGTCCCAGGAGCATTAAACAACTTGCTCAAGATCATAGTGTGATAGAATTAATAAAGCATGTGTTTATAGGAATAAGGATGGAGATGGGTGAAAACAGGACTCACTCAGTTTTTTCCTAGTCAACAGATAATGTGAGTTAGCTAGAGATGAGGCAGGGAAGTCACAGCCAAAGGAAAAAATACTTCTCTTTCTTCCTTCTCTCTTTTGCCATGGACTGAATCATGTCCCCCTGCCCCAAATTCATATGTTGAAAACCTAACTCCCAATATGATGGTATTTGGAGGTGGGCCTTTGAAAGGTAATTAGATTTAGATGAGGTCATGAGGATGGGGCCTTTCTGAAGGGATTAGTGCCCTTATAAGAAGACACACCAGAGAGCTTGCTCTCTCCCTCCACCATATGAGGACATAGGGGGAAGATGGCCATCTGCGAGCTAGGAAGAGGGCTTTTATCAGGGAACCAAATCTGTTGGCACTTTGATCTTGGGCTTCCCAGCCTCCAGAACTATGAAAAATAAATGTCTATTGTTTAGTCACCCAGTCTATGCTATTCTGTTATAGCAGGCTGAGCTCACTAAGATAGATTTGGGCACCAAGAAGTGGAATGCTGCTGTAACAAACACCTAAATATGTGGAAGCAGCTTTGGGACTGGGTAATAGGTAGAGGCTGGAAGAGTTTTAAGGTATGTGCTAGAATATGGACAATTAAGGGTGATTTTGGTGATATCTCAGATGGAAATGAGGAACATGCTATTGGTAACTGGAAGAAAGGTGGCCTTAGTTATAAAGTGGCAAAGAACTTGGTTGAACTATGTTCTAGTGTTTTATGGAAAGTAGAACTTAAAAGCAATGAAACTGGCTATTTAGTTGAGATTTCTAAGCAAAGTGTTGAAGGCAGCTTGGAGCTTCCTGACTGCTTATAGTAAAATGTGAGAAAAGAGAAATGAATTGAAGAAGGAAGTATTAAGCAAAAAGCAACCAGAACCTAAAGATTTGGAAAATTCTTGGCCTGACCATATTACAAAAAATGAGAAAGCGTGTTCAGATGAGAATAGTGAAAGTGTGGCTCAATAAAGAGAAGATAGGATTATACCAGCAAAGACACTGCCAATTTTGAACTTAGGGAGAGAGAGAAAGTGGGACAGAATGAAGGAAGACTGCTAGACACAGATTTTACAGGATGGGACCATAAAGCTATTCAGCTGCAACTTAGCACTATTCCTTAAGGAATGGAAGACAGACCCTAAAAGCCATTCAGAGATCATCATGTTGCTTCTCCCACCAGAGGCCCAGGGGGAGGGCTGATTCCTCCTGGGTTTCAATGGATAGAGCCACCTCTCCTGTTTCTGAGGCCAGGATTCCTTCACCAGTGCCTCAAAGGTGGTGCCCCACCAAGCCAAAGGGCAGGGCCACCCCGCAGAGCTGTGGGAGTGAAGTTGCTACCGCAGTCAACCTGGAAGGGGAAATATCAACCAAAAGATTATTCTCAAAGCTTTAAGATCCAGTGGAATTCACCTTGCTAGATTTTGGACTTGCTAGGGAGCCATCACCCTATTCTTCTTCCCAACCTTTCCCTATTGGAATGGAAATATCTATTTTATGCCTGTTTCACCATTGCATTTTGGAAGCACATAAGTTGCCTGACTTCTCAGGTTCATAACTGGAGAGGAATTTCACCTCAGGATGACTCATCCCACAAGTCTCACCCATATCTGTTTTAGAAGACACCTTGGATTTTAAACTATAGAGTTGATGCTGGATGCTGGGATGAAATGAATGTATTTTGTATGAAAGAAGGACATGAATTTTGGGGGGTCAGGGGCAGAATGCTATGGACTGAATTATTACAAATTAAGACATCTACCATTCTACCTCCAAGACTCCCTTAGCCAATTCACACCCACATCCTAGAGTTTGCTCAGAACTAAACCGGTCTATCACTTCAAGACTCCAGCAGGAATTCTGCTGGTGACAGTAGGATCTTCAATTTCTCTAAAGGAGTATTTTCAACTGCAAATTTGTCCATTCACCTCTGAACCCTTGTTTCATATTGAAATCAATGGAGGTTCATTGTAATAAGATCTTATTTTTAGTCATGATCATGATATTTATTTTTACAACTCAGCTTTTTCCCAATATACAAAATATCCTGGATCATAGATTATTTTATAGATTTTTCAAAGTAAAGATTTTTCAAAGATGAAAAAAACTGGTTTAAAAGAAATCTTATCTAAGTACAACCTTAATGGAATTTGCACTTCTGACCTTTGAAATATGAATCCAAATTTGACCTACCTGACTACACTATTATTTCTTATTCTCCATATGCCTGTCTACCCACTGAAATCAGTTCTCAGATTGCTCTTTCAGAGGGCTCTCCAAGGTCAACAAAACCTGGGATTACAAATAAAAAATAAATTTAAGAAATCAAATAACAAGTATCACTAGGATCAGGACAGAGTCCTCCTTCAGTGGTCTGGTCTATATGTGGGGCAATTAGCATGCAAAATAGCCTCTGTTAATAGCCAACTAAACTATTAATTTAGTTGTGTGTGTGTGAGAGAGAGAGAGAGAGAGACAGAGAGAGACAGAGAGATGGAGCGTTTAGATTGAAAGAGAAAGATTTCAATTTACCTAAAAATTGCACTATCAATAAGGCACTCTTTAGAAGAAGATGGCATTTGCAAGGCTGCAAGTGTAGAAAGAATAGGCATACAGAGAACAGAAAATCAGGATGCTGCAGACTTTTCTTTCTCATTGAACAGTACAAATTCTGTACTGTTTTAGGTTGTGGCTGGCCTCTCTCACCTCAGTAATCAGCCTTCCTTCAAAAGGAACAACTTAACCTTATTTTCACTGCTCTGTAAGACGTTTCTATCAGAGGAAAATTCCAAAATTAAAACTTAAATGAAGACTTGCTCAAGCAAGAAGAAAGTCTTTAAGAAGAAGAAAACAACTCACTGCTAATGGCTGGAAGGCACTGCCCTACAGTGGCTCCTACCCCTGACTGTGTGCCGGGGCTCCTGTTTCTCCAATCACAACTCACCTCATTTTCAGTTAAGGGTGTGTCCTTATTCTTATTTCATATCCTTACTAATGAAAACTAAAATGACAAGTGAGTCTTACGCTTCTTTTTTTTATTTTTATTTTATATTGGAGCATAACTGATTAACAATGTTTTGTTAGTTTCAGGTATACAGCAAAGTGATTCAGTTATACATATACATGTATCTATTCTTTTTCAAATTCTTTTCCTATTTAGGTTATTACAGAGTATTGAGCAGAGTTTCTTGTGCTATACAGTAGGTCCTTGTTGGTTATCTATTTTAAATATAGCAGTGTGTACATGTCAATGTACAAATTCTATCCCAATCTATCCCTCCCTGAGTCTTACGCTTCTTGAATCAGCTTAGGCATTCCCTTACAAACATGTTTTTAAATAAGTGAAGTAACTCAGAAAGGCCTTTTTTTTTAAATGATTATGTTGCTTAAAGATCCTCATTCAGTACATAATTGAAACCCAAATGTAAAATTATTTTTATGACTTTTTTTTTCATAAGAATGAGGCACAACTGAAAAAAGCTTACAAAGGAAGTGTAGGTACATGGTGGGTGGGAGCAATGAAGGAGGTTTCCTTGGGCTTCCTCCAGACATAAGGCCACTGCAGAAACAAGCAGGTCACTGACATTGATCAAGGTCTCCAGCTGACCTTGATCACTGAATTGAGTTGAGCGTCAGCCCACATTGTAGGAAACATCAGGGAAAAAGCACAAGTTTGCTATTAGGGTTTACCATTTGGTATTGAAGATTTGCAGTATCTTTAATCTTATGCCAATTTCATTTGCAATACTTCGAGTCAGCATCAGAATTCTTACTAACCCTGTCTTTGAAATGTTCAACACTGTATTATTGGTTCTAATATCACTCGGTTCGGTATTCATATTTTTCTCATAATTCATTAGTGATTTTTTAAAGATTTAGAGAATAGTTAGCACAATGGTTTTTATTTTTTGTTTGTTTGTTTCTGTTATTCTGGCCACGCAGCTTGTGGGATCTTAGTTCCCCGACCAGGGATCGAACCCGGGCCCTTGGCAGTGAGGGCTAGGGGTCCTAACCACTGGACCACCAGGGAATTCCCAGCATAATGGTTTTGAGATCAATCCCATCAGGCTTCGGATCCTAGCTCTGCCACATAGTTAGTTATGTGACCTTGGGAGTAATACTTCCCTCTCTAAGCTTAAGTTTATTTATCTGAAGAGATGGTTGGTAATTTAAAAAAAAAAAATTATGAGGTTTAAATCCATAACAAAGTGGAGAGTATCATTGCCCAGCAATTTCTCTTCCAAAGATGTCTCTCCTTCTGCCAGCTCTTTAAATGTTGGTGTTACCCAAGCTTCAGTCTAAGACCCCTTTTATTCCTCTATGTAGATTCCTCATGGTGATTATAACACACTTTATTTTGATCACCCAGTGTCCCTTCAAATTTTCTCTGTGTCACCAGTTTTTCCTCTGCCATTGGATGACTATTCCAGCTATTCTCCTGTTACCCTTAGCTAACAAAAAGTTCCAAAGTCACTGAAATGGAAAAAAACTCAGCAATATCTGTAATTAAAATACCCAATATTGTCTACTATGTGATGCTCCTAACTCAATTAAGAGTTGCGGTTTCTCACCTCTCTTAGCTGAGACTTGATGTAATTGTAATTGGAAAGCAAAAGGAGTCCATGGTCAGCCTTTTCTCTCTTCCCTCACCTGAGGCTCTTATTCCTCCTCCCCTATCTTGCTACCCAGGCCTGGAGCAGGGGGAACAGAGAAGCATGTAGAAAGCAGGAGAGCTCTCAACTGACTGGCACTGTGTGTTGGGATAAGTGACAGGCTCCCTGTTTAGAGTTTAGTTTAGGCAGATATTTAGAGTCCCCAACAGACGCCTGGAATTCAACACGTCCCAAACCAAACTTATCACCTTGCCCCCAGCACATGCTCTTTTTAACTGCCTTGTGCCACCAACCATCAATTGGGTAATATGATAAACCTAGATTCATTCTTGTCTTTTCTCTCTCCCTCACCTCATATCAACTTAGTCACCACCTTCTATTTAATATATTTTATTTACTGACAACCTCTCCAGTGTGTTCCCCTTCTGCAGCCTCACTACCACTGTCGCTTTCAGGCTCCTGGAATCTCTTCTCCAGGTTACCCTCATGGACCCATAGCTGGCCATCCATCACTTCTCAGACACCACAAAGATATCTCTTTTTATTTCACTCTAATATCTTTCTTTTTATAAAGTGATCTTCATAATATACTGACCGTGCCATGCTCCTGTTCAAAAAGCTGCCAGAACTCCCTCTGCCAAAAAGACCATCCAGCTTCATTTATCTGCCATGTAAGACTCCTCACTTTACATTCCTATCTACTTGCCCACCTCTTTGATCTCATTGTAGCCTGATTCTCAAGAAACCTTCGAATAACCACATTTTTTCAACCTTCAAGGATTGTTTTAGCCTCTTTGCATATGCTACTTTGTATCTTTGTATATGCTACTCTACTGCTTGGAATACTCTTCCCTTGCTTCTTTACTTGGAAAAATCTTATCATCTCCAAAAAGACTACTCTCACTTCCTCACCAAACCATGTTAGTTTTTGCCTCTTCTTTGCTCCTACAGAACTTTCTTCATACTTCTCCAATAGAAACTAATTAGGTGTTACAACTTTCTGTTTATATCTTTCCCCTTCCTTAGATGGTGGGTTCTTGATTTGGGGAACAACAGAAAAATTCAAGAAAACTTGATAAATTAGTGAATGTAAGTATGAACTAAACATTTGGGAATTAAGGAAGCAGAGAAAATATACAAGATGAGCAGGTTGGTTGTTCTTTAAATATGAATTTTCTCCTAAGATAAACAGAATAAGACTTTGTTTAATCATGAGCTATTTTTTTAAAGAAGGACTTTCTGTTCCCAATTCCTAATCAAAATTTTATTTCTAAATACTTGTATTTACGATCCTTGGGGTGGAGTGTTCTACATAGCTTTTTTTCCTGCTAATTTTTAGGAAGAGGAAGGAAGAATTGTACACATTGCTTTGCAAACAAATGTGCTAATTGTCACCCTGCAGTGTAAGATCCTGGAGGACAGAAACTGTATTTTGTTCACTCTGTACTCCACACAAAGCTCCTGGTTCATTGGAGATGCCCAATAATTTTTTTTATAAATACAAGTAAATCCTATGTCCCCAAGAATAAATTTATAAATACATTCGTCTTCAAACTCGGAGCTTTGGGACATGTATAGGATAAAACCTAAGAATTAAGAAAAAAGTTTCTGAAAGAAATGGGTCTTGAGATAAAAAGTGAAACAACATTCATTGGATGCACAGATCAGAATAGGTTAGCTATGAATGAGCAGACTTTTTCAAGTTTTCTGTTTGCCAGGGGTTTCTTCCAAGAGCACATATAGAGAAGAGTAGAGAAGGATGAGGGGGTGGGAGTGATGGGGAGGGTGAGCAGTCTCATTTTCACACTGGAATATACAAAGCAGGAAGTGAAAAGGGTACCAGAATTGATGGACAGCAGAGGCTGTCCCCAGACATCATGATATCCCTATCCTTTGGATTTAACCATCATGTTTTGTAGAATCATATTTCCCCCCTAAATGATTTCCTCTAACTCCTCCATATATTTTAAATCCTCTAGCAATGTGGCATTCAAGAGGTTAAGTAGCCTTGGTTCCTCCCACGAGGGTATCCTGGCATTGCTCAGCTAATGTTCTACATTCTGCTAATGCGAATGACAACTGCGGAATTTCCCAATGCCCAAGAAGGAAAAGAATATCATCAAACATTCCAACATCTCCCAATTCTCCCTCCCGGCTCACTGTCTATATCCCTGTATAAATGGCCTCATTTTTAACAGAAGTATGACAAATACAACAATAGCATCATTTTACAGCAGCACTAAAGCACATTTTTAAAATGCATTTCATTTCAAAGCCACTCTAATTTAAGCCTTTTGGAGTCTTTATTCTCCTTCTTTCCAGAAGCAGCCTCTGTTTCTGAACGCCACCGGGAGAGCTGAGGAATGTGGATAGCATCTGCCAGGGACGAGATGCTGCCTCCCAAGTCTTTAGTGATTCATAGGTTGTAAATGTACTTGATTGTGCTCTGTGCATTTACACCAGGAATTCATAAATGGGCATTTGCAACTTTCAAATGGTTAGCAGTTAATATCACCCCATTTCTAATACAGTCACAAATGCCAACAGCACATTCTCTACCATATCAATTGTTAGGCACAATTCAGATTTCTTTTCTTAATGCTTCGTTTTATCTAGAATACAAGAAGTAAACACCGTTTTCCCTACTTTTACTGTTCCCAAAATCAGTTCTAAATAAATCCTTCAGTTACAAATGCATATTTTAAGACTATTTAAAATTACCCTGAAACACTTCTCATCTAATGGATATATTTACTTTGCACAGCATTCAGCTTTATATCAATTTTGTATGTGATGTGGTCAAGCTGACAGCTCTGAGCAAAATGCTACACAGGAGTTGCTTACAATTGTCCCTATGACCAAATATCTACTACTCACAGCCTCAAGTAATCATAAGGATTATAGCTCTAACTGCCAGTTTCTGTTTTTAAAATATCTCAGGGCAGAAGGACAAGCTGACCTAATCAGGAGGTCATTTGAATAGACTTTACAGTGCAAGGCACAGCTTATGCCTGGTTGACATTCTAACCCAGAGAATTTTTTTCATCTGTGATTAATGGACTTGACATCCATTTTCCCACTGCTTTTGCTAAACATGTAGTTCAGGATTTATCATTAAATACCACTGAGCTCATAGGAAACTAAACTCTCATGTCTGTGAAAATATTGTGCCAGAGGCCAGAGGTTCTCCAAAGAGTTTGGATTATACTTAGAAGTATAAAATGGTTCATGGTCTTGGTCCATTGGATATCACAATTTCTCCAATGTGAGATGCCTTTTGAGTGGATAATGGATTGCATGAGTTAGTAACATGATACACCCACAGTTAGGTGATGAGATTTTAAATTAATCTTGAGTAGCAGAACAAGGAGGAAATAAGATGGAGGAAGAAGATATCCCTCTAGTTTCATAAATGGTTGACTTTTCTGTTTGCTCGGCTTCTACATGGCATCCCATAGTCAAAAATGATAACAGTGTGAAAACCCGAAGCATCCTTCTATCATTTCGCTGATTTAAATGATCTAGAATTTTGTTAGTATAGACATGAGACATATCCTCCTAGTTAATCTGCCACTATCAGAACATAATGTTAGACCCTTAAAAGGTTCCCTACTCCTTTTAATTATTAAACAGTCTTCTGGTGCACAGGCTAAGAGCATCTGTCATTCATTTCTCTAAAGAGGACATATGATACAGCAACCAAGCCTTCATGGTTAAACTATCTGGGTGTGAAATCCTGCTCTATGTGACCTAAGGCAAGTTATTGTACCTAATCTCGGATTCCCACATGTAAAACTGGGATAATGATAATACTTTATCCATAGGGTTGTTGAAAATATTAAAAAGAACAATGAATGAAAGGGTCTAATACCTCTCAAGATATTAGCTAATATTTGTTATTAGCTAATAATAACAAATATTAGCTATTATTTTTAGCAGGTAAGTGAAATAGTTAATCTCTTTTTAAAAGTGAGAAACATATTTCTGTTCACAAGCCACATGAACTAAATATGATTTACCAAATCTGTCCCCTAATATAAACAACAAATGACTGTGTGACATGCATATAAAAACAAATTCCCAGTGAGTTGAGAAAAATGGCAATCTTCACAACCTTGGTAAGAGGAAAGTGACAATTTCAACAGTTTTTGCTCATTTGCTATATTGTATAATTGGAGTCGATGTCCTGGGTGAAGCCTAAATACTGGTTCACAGTGACAGCAAGGAAGAACAATGGAACAATCCATGAAGCTGAGTTCAGGTGATCATTTTATTATGAAAGGAAATCAACTGTTACTAAATTAAACCACCATGTGTGAGTTACAGGTGTCACCACATGAATGTGTTGACTGACTGGGGCTCTGCTGTGAAATGAAACATGCAAAATTTAAGCATACTTTTGGAACAATATACACATTTTCATTTACTTGTGAATTTTAATGCTTTTGTGAAAGCATAACATCTTACTTCGAGCATGTAAATGATTAGTTTCAAAATGAGACATGTATACGCAATGTGGGTTCATTCATCGTTCATCATTCCTGCCTGCTGCAAACATTAGCCCTGTGACCAGGTTCTGGCTGCAGCATCCATAACATGCACACCACATCCGTCCTTCCCTCTTCTCCTGTCCTGGGCTAAGAGAGTCCAGAATGGGCATGTTAGCAATTCCTAATGGAGGCTCTAATTCCTACTTAGAAGCAAACAGTAAGAAATTAAATCAATTCAATCTAAAAACATACAGTGGCAATGCCATTTCACTTGGGATGCTGTTTAAACAGTTAACTCTGAGTGAACTCTTCCTGTTCTTTGATTGGGAAGCGTTTCAGACCTTAATTACTGTGTTCTGTGAGTCTGTGACAGACCGTCCCTTTTTCACAGGCTGCTTGCCAGGATAAAGCAGCCTTTTTTTTTTTTTTCTTTTAAGAAGACTACACTTAATTAGAGCTAGAGTAATTAACTCTTTGTGGGTTTGATCTCGTTTCACCATTAAATTTTGATTCTGGCTGGAATCGTCTGCTTCTATTGTCTTTATAGAAATTCTTAAAATGTAAACAACTTGTAGCAAAATGTATCAAAGGTAAAAGTTTAAGATTTTTTTTTGAGTGTAGTAAACAAAATTGTAAAAATTTTAAAAAGCAAATGGGAACAATTCCACAGCAGTAATAGAAACAGAGAAGAGGTCAGAGTGGAGCACAAGCATTCCCTGACAGCCTCGTGACCAGAGGCAATTCATCCGCCTTCCCCAAGTTTGTTTCTCCATGTGTACAAAGAAATTGGTAACACCTAACTCACAGGATTGCTGTGACCGTGCCTGGCATATATCAGGCGCTCAATAATTGTGAACCAATTTTTCCTGTCCTCCCCATGTTCAATAATAAAACAGAGCACTCTGCATTTTAATTCTTTGACTCTACTGTAGTACACAGTAGAATGGCTGTCATTCTGACGAGCTTTCAAACCAGAAGCACCCCACCGCCATCCTGTTCCTCAGAGAGTGTCCTTTTGGGTGACACTGTCTGTTCATAGATCTAAGAAGAAGAGATGACAGACCTGACTTAAAACAGGGAAGTCTGGGATATGAAAGGTTATACTGAATGATAGAGAATGCTGGGAGTTGCAGAGGAAAAGAATTTCACTCTTCATTAGCGATACCCAAATAAAAATTGATCACATTAGGCTCACCATGACAAAGAATAATTCAATCAGTAGCATCTTTTAAAATGTAAAGTTCTTTCTAAAAAGTAATTTAGAAAAAGGTGAGAAAAATTTATCTAACTAAAGATGGCTCTATTGCTGTCTCTATTATTTTTAGAAAAATAACTTTATGGATTTTGTAAAAAAAAAGATGCATGTTCATTATAAGAAAAGGAAAAGTCAAGCAATAAGGAAAAGAACAATGAAAAAGTGGAACACAATTATCAGAAGCCTACCACCCCCAAAAGCCATGGTTAACAACTAGAGATCACTGTTTCAGGCATTTCTTTCCTCATACATAGAGTAAATTTGATTACACTTGAATTAACTGAATAAGAAGTCACAAAAAATCTCACAAGCTAATTAAAAGCATTATGAAAAATGCTGGGAGGTCAGAGTTACTATATATAATAAACTAAATGTTTTAATTTTAGGTGGAATCTATTTATTGATTCCCTGCTATAACAAAGCATGAAATTGACACACTTAGACTTTCTCCCCCTTCTGATTATTTTATTTGTATACTGTTAAGGTTTATATCATTTATATTTCATTAACTGTGTCAGATTTCAAATTTTATTTATATATTTAGATGGAGTAGATGCTCATCACTCATATTTTTATTGTATTTTCAACATTTCAATTTTTTTAATTTTGATTTATGTCTAGGTGGGCTGGATTATGCCATCCAGTTAAATTTAGATTATTTGTTTTGTAAATTCTGTATTCCTAAAGTTCTTGAACACAGACATGTTTGCTTGTTAGGTTTCAGGGACAACTTGCCTATGTGAAAATTACTGGGGTACATATTCCCCAAGAATGCAACAGATACTGTTTTCTAGCATTGAGGCATAGGGAGGAATCTAATATCATTGACCTGATATTTTCCCCTTGGTACATGCTTTGAGTTTTGTCTTGATGTCCATTTATTTTTTTAAAACATTCAGGTTCAGTAACTTCACTAGGATATATACTGGTATTGATTACCCTAATAATGTTTTCCTGGTATATGAGACCAGTTGACATGCTGATCTAAATCTTTATATTACGAAGAATTTTAAAATTTTATTTCTGTATAATTATTTCTGGAATCAAAATTAATGCTGTAATCACATGTGAGGCCAAGAGAATGTGAGACAGTGCACAAGGGGTGCCCGATATACCATGCAAATGCTAGCCAAAGAAAGCTAACATAGTGAAGCTAACACCAGCCAAAGTAGGTTTAAAGTAAGAAGGATTATTAAGGATAAAGAGGGACATGTTATATGTTAAAAAAGGTCAACCCCCAAGGAAAATAATATAATTCTATAGTTGTACGTATTTAATAACATAGTCTCAAAAAGCAACAAATCTAACAGAATGAAAAGACATAGGTAGATCCATAATCAGGGTAGATTTTAACAAAACTCTTTCAATATTTGATTGAACAAGTAGATATTAACATATCATAGAGACACAGAAGATTTGAACAACATGACTAACAAACTAAACCAATTTGACATACATAGAACACTGCTCACAATAACTAAAAAATGAACATCTTCTTAATGCAAAATGAACATTTTCCAAAATTGACAATATGCTTGGCTATAAAGCACATCTCAACACATCTCAAAGGACTGAAATCAAAGAGAATATATACCCTGACTACAGTGGAATTAATCTAGAAATAAGAAAAATATAACTAGAAAATTCTCAAATACTTGGAAATTAAGCAACGTACTTCTAAATGACCCATGGGTGAAAGAAGAAGTTAGAAAGGAAATTAGAGAATATTTTTAACTGAGTGAGACAAATACATCAAAATGTGTGATTTGTAGCCCAAGCAGTGCTTAGACAGATATGTTAGTGTTAAAATGCATATATATCAGAGAATAAATAAAGGCTAAAATACTATGTGATTAAGTATTGCTTTTCAAAAACCAGCAAGTTAAATGCAGAGAAATTAGAAGAAAGGAAATATTAAAGACAAGAACAAGAAAAATAATGAAATCAGAAAATTCACACATAATAGAGTAAATCAACAAAGTGAAATTTTTATCCTCTAAAAAAAGTTAAAATTAATAAATTTCTAGCAAGATGCATCAAGATAAAAAAGAGAGACAGAAGGCAAACACTACCAAATTCAGGATTGAAAAGGGGGCATCACTACAGATAATACGAAAATTTTAAAAAGAAAATATTATAAGCAAACTTATGCAAATAAATTTGAAAATTTAGAAGAGATTTTTCTTGAAAAGTCAAAATAAGAAAAAATAGAAAATTTGAACAATCTTATATCTACTAAGAAAATTAAATTCTTTAATTAAAAAAATCTTATCAGAAAGAAAACTCCAGGCCCATATGGCTTCACTGGTAAATTCCACCATTTAATAAACAAATAACAGTAATCTATATCTGCTTTAGGAGAGAATGAAAAAAGAGGGACCACATCTCAAAGTGATTTTAATTTGGTCAGTAAAACCTTGTTACCAAAACTGACAAGGACCTTGCAAGAAAGGAAAATTATGTGAACTTCTATTAAGAACATAGATGCAAAATCGTAAACGAACTCAACAAAACACTCATATCCATAATATATCAGTAACCTCTACAAATCAAAAATACAGACCCAACAGAAATATGGGCAAAGGACTGGAAGGCACATGTATCAATTTCCTACTGCAGTTGTAACAAATTACCACAAAGTTAGTGGATAAAAACAATATAAATTTATTATCTATAGTTTAGAAGTGGAAATGGGTCTTACTGTGCTACAATCAAGGTGTTAGCAGGGCTGCACCCTTTCTGGAGGTTCTAGGACAAAATCTGTTTCCTTACCTTTTCCAGCTTCTAAAGGCTGCCAGCATTCCTTGGCCCATGGTCCCATTCTTCCATCTTCAAAGCCAGCAACACTGAACGAGTCTTTCTCACACTGCCATCTCTGGTTCTCTCTTCCAATTCCCTCTTCCACTCTTAAGGACTCTTGTGATTACACTGGGTTTACCTAGGTAATCTAGGATAATCTCCTTGTTTTAAGGTCAGCTGATTAGCAACCTTAATTCTATCTGCTGCTTTAATTCTCCTTTGCCATGTAACCTACATATTCACAGGTTCTAGGAATTAGGACATAGATATCTTTGGGGAGACATTTTTCTACCTACTATAAAACACATCACAAAAGAGGATGTAGAAGTAGCCAATAAAAATATGAAAAAAATATACAACCTCATTGATCACTAAGGAAATGTAAACTAAGATCACAGAGATATACCACTATACCCCTCCAGAATGGTTAACATTAAAAAGTCTGGTAAGATTGTAGAACAATTGGAATTCTCATATACTGCTGGTGAGATTTTTTTAATTAGTGCAACTCTTACTGCACTCAGGTCCAGCTACTCACCACATGACGGGCCGATAAGTCAAGTGACAAGGTGCTGAGGCAAGGAAAGCCAGCTGACCAAGAAGATGGTGGACTAGTGTCCTTAAAAACCATCTTAACATCTCAGGTCAGGCAAAGGGCTTTCTTAAAGGCAGTGTAAGGGAGGGGGCTACAGGGGGCATGAGAAGCTTGTGCACAGTTCTCAGATTGGTGGGCATCAAGGTGAAGTGTCGAGCATCACCAATCTTCTGGTTTCAACCGCTCTGGGATCTACATGCTTGCAGTCAGTTTTCATCTAGTGGGGGTCTGTTTCCTATAAAAACAACTTAGGAACGTGTGTCAGAGCTTTATCTATATCTTTCAGGGAACTGGGAGTTAGGTGACTCTGCAACATGGCTGGTTAATAGTCTAAATTGTTACCAGTCCCCTGGCCCAACAGCCATTCTTTGTTCCTACATCTTCATGTTTCCTAATCATCAACGCTTGAGCCAATCTTTTGAGACTCAGGGGAGACCTGGGAGACTAAAGCAGAAGCCTTTTACTTCAAAGGACAGGGACACAGGGGCTTGTATGTGGTTTCACAACCACTTTGGAAAACTAGCAGTATCTACTCAAGCGTAAAATTTTAATATTCTAACACCCAGCAATTTCATCACTAGGTCTATAGCCATGAGAAGTGTATACATACATGCATCAAATGATGTATACACAAATATTCAAAGCAGCAGTAATTTTAACAGCCACAAACTAGAAACTACTGAAATGCCTACATAAAGTGGAATGAATAAGAAATAAATTGTGGCATATTCATACAATGGAGCATTACACAGCCTTAAAGATGGATGACCTTCTACTACATGGAACAATATGCATGAATCTCATAAACATAATGTTGAGTGAATGAAGCCAGACACAAAAAGGTACATATTATAGGATGCTATTGCCATTTATATAAAGTTCAAAAGCAGACAAGACTAATTTCTTATAATAGAAATCAGAATAGTGGTTACCTTTGGGCATAGCACACTTGAGAGACAGCAAGAATAAGGCTTTTGGGAGTACTCATTATGGCCTATTTTGTGAAAATACACTTCTAGTTTTTACAATTTTCTGTTTATGTTATATTTCAATTAAAATTTCAATTAAGCTATTGAAATAGTATATGTACTTTGTGTCACAAAATTTGGGACCTTATTTAGCTTTCACGAATATATGAAAACACTCCCGGTTAAGGCAGGCTACAGTATGAAAACAAACCTCACAGTAGACAAATGCTTCCCGTCAGAAGAGCCAAATACCAAAAGGCAAGAGGTTAAAATAAATTAAAATTTATCCATTCTTGAATCAAATGAAAATGTTACAGACCTCAGAGACTAGTCTTTCTTATATTTGGACTTTTTAAGTGACCTAAAAGTAGCCTTTTGAAAATAGTTAAGTAACATTATATTCATCCTTTTAAAATGAGAGTTTTTGCCTTTTTATGAGAAATTAGCATTTTCATCATCAAGAAGGCACACAACCTCCTTGACACAGTGATTCTCCAACAAAAACATTTCAATTTTCTTTTTTTTAAATAATGTGCGTACCAAAAGCCCAGCCAGGATCTGAAGACAGAAAAAGAACAGCAGCAATGTGTGCCCACAGGGGAAAAAGAGAATGGAAATTTCAAACTGTAAAACCAGGAATCTAAAGCATTTTAATGAGAATCCCCATAGTAACATGACTAAACCCATTTCCTGTTTGGGTTTTGGTTTTTATCTGTTTTTACAGCATCACACATGGATATAGATAACAATAATAGTAAATAATATTTCTTTTTATATGGTGCTTTATGTTTGTAAAGAACTTCCGTATTCACAGGCTCTACTGGAAAATCAGGGTCATTTGAATGAGATCCACCATGGTTCAAATCCCAGTCAGGCCCTGCAGAAGTTATCTAACTTTGGACAAGTTTCTTAGTTGAGCTTCAGTTATCTCACGTGTACAGGGGAGTAAGAACTACCTGAAGTTTAAGTGAGGACAACAGGTAATGTATGTAAGTCCCTGGCACACGGTATAACAGAGATAATAATGTGAAGTCTGTGGTACATAGTAGGCACTTGATAAATGGTAGCACTTGCTATGATTGTCTCATTTGACTTTTATGACAACCTATAAAGGCGGAGACTGTGAGTGTTTGTTTACCTACCAAAATCCCTACCCCATATTAGGCATTTGGTAAGAGTAATGAATTCATAAGTGAACAAAGAAAAGAAAGGAAGGAAGAATCCATTGTCCTAATTTTGTATGAGAAAATCAAGGCTCAGGTTTATCTGCCGTCCCACTGCTACTAATTAGAAAAGTTGGGTTGCAAACCCAGTTTTTCTTACCACAAGCCCACTGTTCATTCCTCTCTTCCAGCAGTGCTCATAACAATATTTACTTGCCTTGCTCTGGATGTTGGCATTTTATCTTCATTTTGTATGTGTGATTTGTTCTAAGTTAAGGAGTGTCTGGACTCGGCTCAGGAAGAAATTCGGTAAACAAGTTTCATGCTTATGCTGATAGCATGTGATATTTTAAATATCCCTAAACCATGATAAAATGTGGAAGCACTGAATTTATATAGTACATATGTTTAATACAAAATAAAAATATCACCACAGAAAGTACTGAGCAAATAAATCCTCCCTGGGTTTTTTTCTTGAATCTATTGCCTTAGAAAATTAAACATAGCCAGATAAATGTCTTTCCTAAAGGCATTATAGTAATTCCAAAGTAGCATGTTAGGTCATTTAACTAAGGTTTAGAGAGCATCTTAAACCAGTTCACATCTGGGCCATCTACGCCCCTTGCCTTTACTGATAGAAATGTGTTTATTGCGGCCAGCATGCTGGGAAAATTACGTGCATGTCCATAGAATCATAAAATTGCTTTTTAAAATGTCAATATGTTATCCAATATAGTATGTGCAGAATGGAAACGATCCAGAAGCATTGGGAAGCAAATGAGCTTTTGAGTGGGGAGAACTTTAAAAAGCAAGAATGAGGACAGGCAGAAAAAGAAAACTCTGGAAATAAAGCCAGTGAGATTAAGGACAGGGGCATCAGGACAGAACCCAGACTCAGGAAGCCACTGCCCTTCTCCAGGTGCCGAGGTTTGAAGGCCCCAGCCCAAGGAGCCCCATGCAGACTGCACGTCCCCAGGCTGCCTACAGGCAGGAACAGAGCTAAATGCTTGTCCCCCTGCTCTAACTGGAGCAAAAGTGGACTGAGAAGCCTAGTAGGGGAGAAGACATTTCAGTAGAGATAGGAATTGCACAGTGAAGATTCCAGAACAGTACAGTGCCCTGAAGAGCACCGAACTAGGAGATGTAGGTTCCACAGAGGGCCTCAGAGCAGAGGATTTGGCGCCAGTCATAGCACTTCCTGTGGATTTGCCATTACTAGCAATATTATTGTTGATGCCTTTTGTTCACAATTATATTTTAAATGATTATTGCTAGGATATATAGGAAATCCACTGATTTCTTTATACTTATATCCAGTAATTTTACTGAATACTCTTAAGTGTTTCTTCCCAGTGCTCTTAGGATGTATCCAACTCCTAACGTGGTTTCAAAACTTTACAGGCATTCCTCAAAAATATTGCAGGCTCAGTTCCAGACCACCTCAACAAAGCAAATATCCCAATTAAGCGAGTCACATAAAGTTTTGGTTTCCCAGTGCATGTAAAAGTTATGTTTACACTATAGTGTAGTCTACTAAGTGTGCAATAGCATTATGTCTAAAAAAAACAATGTACATATCTTAATTTAAAAATACTGTGTTGCTAAAACTGCTAAGCATCATCTGACAATTCAGGGTTGCCACAAACCTTCACTTTGTAAAAAAATAAATAAATGAAATACAGTATTTGTGAAGCACAATAAAACGAGGTATGCCTGTATTCTTTTGCCATACAGAAATGTTTTCATGTCTTCAGATGAGGCACGTTCTTTCTTGCTTCTCGCTCTTTGCATGTCCTCTTTCCTATGCTTAGAATACTGCTACCTCTATCTTTTCTCCTAATTCCTAATAATGCTTTAGGTTTTACGTTAAATGTCATTTCTTCTGGAACATCTTTCTTATGTCCCCAGCCACCACCATCACCACTATCTCCAGAGACAAAATCTGAGTAAGTGTCTCTATTGAGTGTTTGTGTGGCAACCAAGTGTTAGCATAGCTGCCCTATCATAGGACTTCTCATGCTTTATTGAAACTGCTTTTTCCTTTTTCTCTCTGGATAGACTATAGGGTTCTTTATTTGTAGAAGACATGTCTTTCTTTACGTTTTGTGCCAAGCACCTAGCTTATGGGTCCCCTAGGATTAGCTAAAAACTGTGTTTAATGGATGAATAAATGAATGAATGAGTTAAATCTAAATTTCTCAATATGACTTATAAGGACCTGAATCCTGCTTACCTCTGTCATCTCTTATCTTGCCACTTAACACATAACCATCTACCCACCAGCCATTTTGAATTTATTTCAGATCCTTAAAAACACCATGCCTTCCTTGTCCACAGGAATCTATGTATGCTATTCTCTTGCCTAGAATACTCTCCCCAAATACTCCTCCCGAACAACTCCTACTCATCCTTGAAGGCTCAATTTAGTTGGATTTTTCCCCCCCTGATCTTTCCCCTTTGCATCCTTTGCATCCCACCTAGGTTGGGTACTCCTCCAAGGTACTTCCCCAGGACTCTCACTTCCTCTATAATGACAATTCAAATTTTTCTGGAGTTTTCTGGTCACTAATTAGTATCTTCTTCTAAACTATAAGCTCCCAGGGGCATGGACAATATCTAATCCAGTGTATCATTTTATCCTGGCACATAATGAACACAATAGCTGTTGAACGCCTGAACAAACTAAATAGTTAAATTTTCTTTAAAAATGTAAACAAAATGTGCAGGTATTGTTCAGGCATTGCCTTCCTATCTCTTCCCACTAGGGAACTACTCAATCTGTAAGGAAAATGTGGATGCTCTGATTCTGTCTGGATCCTTTTTCTTTCATCATTTTTTAAAATCATCCACAGATCCTCTTCTGCATCCTACATTACCAAAAATTGAAATTCCTGTTTTCTTTCATCTGAGCTTTTATTTCAACTATAAGGATTTCTCAGCCCCTCCGTTAGCAACTGCTCAAAGTTTACACTTGAAGTGTCAAGTGTTTGATAACTGTATCTCTATAGCTTTTGCACATCCTGTTCCTACCAGCTATTGTTCAGACCCACACAAGTGTTGAAACATGAGAACTCCTCTTCTTCTATCTTCAGAATGACCATTGCCTTTTTAACGACACATGGATTTTGCCCATTTTCACTGAGCCACACCCCTCTGTTGAGTCTATCTGGTCTGTGTCTCAGAGGAATGAATACACCTGCTAGTCAGTGGACACTTCAGTTCCCATATTGCTGGAATGAAGAGAGCATTATTTAGACTGAGCATAATACTTGGTGTCTCACAGTTTTAAGCATCATACCTTGGCTACAGCCACCTGGGCTTAAACTATTTAATTATTTCATGCCCATAATGGATGGATTACATTGCACCTTTACAAAAGAAGGAGTGAGGAAGGAGTAATGAGTGCAAGTCAGCCACCATTCTGGAGATGCTATCCAAGATGCAAGATGATGAAAGGCCAGCTACCTCACCTCTGATGCCAAAAAGATCATATATCTTCATGCATCAAACAACATCTACACTGATTCCCATTGTCTCAGTCATTTGTTCTTGTATTTTCTTAAATAAATTCACCACCTTTGTCATGCTCTGCTCTGAATTACAGCAAACCATATTTCCCAGACTCCTTGGATAATGTCAGGGACCAAGTCTTCTCTGTGACTCCAGAAAAGCTAGGTGCTACTAGAGAGTTCTTTTTTCTACTGTGGTTCCATCACCCATCAGACAGCCCAGCTTCTAGATTCTGATAGCACCAACTTCTCTCGTTATTCCAGCACCAGGAACAGTAGTGTCTTCATGTTCTTATTACCATCTGGGATGCTGTATCATCCCCTATGTGGCTTTTGTTTAACCAATAAATCTTTTAGAGTAAATAATATTTTAAACAGCTTAAGTCTTTGGTGAAAAGTAACTATGAATCATTGATGATATTTATCTTCTACCTCCTCCCAACCTGTAGTATGTATTTGGAGTTTCATTTCTGTACATTTTTTTCAGTTAAAAATGAGAAAGAAAGGTAGTTCTAGTTCATATTTTTTCTTAATTCCACTAAAAATTGAAAGCTTACAATGGAAGTTACAGGATTAATGGGAAGGCAAATTTGAGGGTAAACTGGAAAGCCCAGCCTTAAGACTCTATTACTTCTTTCATCAGAGACAGTAAAACATTATTTCAAGTAGAAAGTGATTAGACGTTGTCCAAATGGTCCTGAGCAATTTTCAGATACCTTGGATTCAGCCAATTATTTTCCCCAAAAAAACTTTTCTGAATAGTTAAGAATTCAGATGATTTAAAGAAAATGCTGTATACCTCAAACTTTTATGTTAAAAAATTAATCTAAATATATATAAATATTGAATCATTATGTTGTACACCTGAACTAATATAATGTTGTATGTCAATTATATACCAATTTAAAAATTTAATCTCTTCTGTAGAGAACTTGAGATTTTAAGTTCCTTAACAAATTTTAAAGCATCATCATTTAAAAGGAAGTTAGGAGGGTAGGGGCAAGATGGCGGAAGAGTAAGACGCGGAGATCACCTTCCTTCCCACAGATACAGTAGAAATACATCTACACGTGGAACTGCTCCTACAGAACACCCACTGAACGCTGGCAGAAGATGTCAGACCTCCCAAAAGGCAAGAAAATCCCCACATACTTGGGTAGGGTAAAAGAAAAAAGAAATAACAGAGACAAAAGAATAGGGACGGGACCTGCGCCAGTGGGAGGGAGCCGTGAAGGAGGAAAGGTTCCCAGGCACTAGGAAGCCCCTTTGCGGGCAGAGACTGCGGGTGGCAGAGGGGGGAAGCTTCGGAGCCGCGGAGTAGAGCGCAGCCACAGGGGTGCGGAGGGCAAAGCGGAGAGACTCCCGCACAGAGGCTCGGCGCCAACCAGTACTCACCAGCCCGAGAGGCTTGTCTGCTCACTCGCTGGGGCGGGCGGGGGCTGGGAGCTGAGGCTCGGGCTTTGGTGCTAGCCGGGAGGGAGTCCGGGAAAAAGTCTGCAGCTGCCAAAGAGGCAAGAGACTTTTTCTTGCCTCTTTGTTTCGCGGCGCGCAAGGAGAGGGGATTCAGAGCGCTGCCTAAACGAAATCCAGAGGTGGGTGCGAGCCGCGCGGCTATCAGTGCGGATCCCACAGCAACAGGGGCGCAGAGGGAAAAACGGAGAGATTCCCGCACAGAGGCTCAGCGCCGAGCAGCGCTCACGAGCCCGAGAGGCTTGTCTGCTCACCCGCTGGGGCAGGCGGGGCTGGGAGCGGAGGAGCGGGCTTCGGTCGGATCGCAGGGAGAGGACTGGGGTTGGCGGCGTGAACACAGCCTGAAGGGGTTGGCGTGCCGCGGCGAGCCGGGAGGGAGCCGGAGAGGAGGTCTGCAGCTGCCGAAGAGGCAAGAGACTTTTTCTTGCCTCTTTGTTTCGCGGCGCGCAAGGAGAGGGGATTCAGAGCGCCGCCTAGACGAACTCCAGAGGCGGGCACGAGCCGCGGCTAACAGCGCGGACCCCAGAGACGGGCGCGAGCCGCGGCCATCAGCGCGGACCCCAGAGACTGGTAGGAAACGCTAAGGCTGCTGCTGCCGCCACCAAGAAGCCTGTGTGCGAGCACAGGTCACTCTCCACACTGCCCCTCCCGGGAGCTGGTGCAGCTCGCCACTGCCAGGCTCCCGTGATCCGGGGACAACTTCCCCGGGAGAACACACAGCGCGCCTCAGGCTGCTGCAACGTCACGACGCCTCTGACGCCGCAGGCTCGCCCCGCCTCCTCCGTACCGCTCCCTCCTCCGGCCTGAGTGAGCCAGAGCCCCCGAAGCAGCTGCTCCTTTAACCCTGTTCTGTCTGGGCGGGGAACGGACGCCCTCAGGCGACGTACATGCAGAGGCGGGTCCAAATCCAAAGCTGAACGCTGGGAGCTGTACGAACAAAGAAGAGAAAGGGAAATCTCCCCCAGCAGCCTCAGAAGCAGCGGATTAAAGCTCCACAAACAACTTGATGTGCCTGCATCTGTTGAATACCTGAATAGACAACGAATCATCCCAAATTCAAAAGGTGGACTTTAGGAGCAGGATATATTAATTTCCCCTTTTCCTTTTTTTGTGAGTGTATATGTGTATGCTTCTGGGTGAGATTTTGTCTGTATAGCTTTGCTTACACCATCAGTCCTAGGGTTAGGTCCGTCCATTTTTTTTTTTTTTTTTTTTTTACTTAAAAAAATTTTTTTTTCCTAATATATGCTTTTTTAATAATTTTTTCCGTATTTTCTATTTTTAGACATTAAAAAAAAATTTAATAAGTTTTTCATATTTTTATTTTAAAAAAATTAAAATTTTTTTTTTCTTAAAAATTTTTTTTCTTATTTTTTACTATAAAAAATTAATAAATCTATTTTTAAAAATTAAAAAAACATTTTTTCTTAATACATTTACTCTTAATAATTTTTTTCTTATTTTTATTATAATAGCTTTATTTTATTTTATTTTATCCTCTTTTTTTCTTTCTATTTTTTTCTCCGTTATATTCTGAGCTGTGTGGATGAAAGGCTCTTGGTGCTCCAGCCAGGCATCAGGGCTGTGCCTCTGAGGTGGGAGAGCCAACTTCAGGACACTGGTCCACAAGAGACCTACCAGCTCCACGTAATACCAAACGGCAAAAATCTCTCAGAGATCTCCATCTCAACATCAAGACCCAGCTTCACTCAACGACCAGCAAGCTACAGGGCTGGACACCCTATGCCAAACAACTAGCAAGACAGGAACACAGCCCCATCCATTAGCAGGGAGGCTCCCTAAAATCATAAGGCCACAGACACCCCAAAACACACCACCAGACGTGGACGTGCCCACCAGAAAGACAAGATTCAACCTCATCCACCAGAACACAGGCAATAGTCCCCTCCACCAGGAAGCCTACACAACCCACTGAACCAACCTTAGCCACTGGGGACAGATAACAAAAACAACGGGAACTACAAACCTGCAGCCTGTGAAAAGGAGACCCCAAACACAGTAAGATAAGCAAAATGAGACGACAGAAAAACACACAGCAGATGAAGGAGCAGGGTCAAAACACACCAGACCTAACAAATGAAGAGGAAATAGGTAGTCTACCTGAAAAAGAATTCAGAATAATGATAGTAAGGATGATCCAAAATCTTGGAAATAGAATAGACAAAATGCAAGAAACATTTAACAAGGACATAGAAGAACTAAAGAGGAACCAAGCAACGATGAAAAACACAATAAATGAAATTAAAAATACTCTAGATGGGATCAATAGCAGAATAACTGAGGCAGAAGAAAGGATAAGTGACCTGGAGATAAAATGGTGGAAATAACTACTGCAGAGCAGGATAAAGAAAAAAGAATGAAAAGAACTGAGGACAGTCTCAGAGACCTCTGGGACAACATTAAACGCACCAACATTCGAATTATAGGGGTCCCAGAAGAAGAAGAGAAAAGAAAGGGACTGAGAAAATATTTGAAGAGATTATAGTTGAAAACTTCCCTAATATGGGAAAGGAAATAGTTCATCAAGTCCAGGAAGACACAGAGAGTCCCATACAGGATAACCCAAGGAGAAACACGCCAAGACACATATTAATCAAACTGTCAAAAATTAAATATAAAGAAAACATATTAAAAGCAAGCAAGGGAAAAACAACAAATAACACACAAGGGAATCCCCATAAGGTTAACATCTGATCTTTCAGCAGAAACTCTGCAAGCCAGAAGGGAGTGGCAGATATACTTAAAGTGATGAAGGAGAAAAACCTACAACCAAGATTACTCTACCCAGCAAGGATCTCATTCAGATGTGATGGAGAAATTAAAACCTTTACAGACAAGCAAAAGCTGAGAGAGTTCAGCACCACCAAACCAGCTTTACAACAAATGCTAAAGGAACTTCTCTAGGCAAGAAACACAAGAGAAGGAAAACACCTACAATAACAAACCCAAAACATTTAAGAAAATGGGAATAGGAACATACATATCGATAATTACCTTGAATGTAAATGGATTAAATGCTCCCACCAAAAGACACAGACTGGCTGAATGGATACAAAAACAAGACACATATATATGCTGTCTACAAGAGACCCACTTCAGACCTAGAGACACATACAGACTGAAAGTGAGGGGATGGAAAAAGATATTCCATGCAAATGGAAATCAAAAGAAAGCTGGAGTAGCAATTCTCATATCAGACAAAATAGACTTTAAAATAAAGAATATTATAAGAGACAAAGAAGGACACTATATAATGATCAAGGGATCGATCCAAGAGGAAGGTATAACAATTGTAAATATTTATGCACCCAACATAGGAGCACCTCAATACATAAGGCAAATACTAACAGCCATAAAAGGGAAATTGCCAAGCAACACAATCATAGTAGGGGACTTTAACACCCCACTTTCACCAATGGACAGATCATCCAAAATGAAAATAATAAGGAAACACAAGCTTAAATGATACATTAAACAAGATGGACTTAATTGATATTTATAGGACATTCCACCCAAAAACAACAGAATACACATTTTTTCTCAAGTGCGCATGGAACATCTCCAGGATAGATCATATCTTGGGTCACAATCAAGCCTGGTAAATTTAAGAAAATTGACATCGTATCAAGTATCTTTTCCGACCACAACGCTATGAGACTAGATATCAATTACAGGAAAAGATGTGTAAAAATACAAACACATGGAGGCTACACAATACAATACTTAATAACGAAGTGATCACTGAAGAAATCAAAGGGAGGAAATCAAAAAATACCTAGAAAACAAATGACAATGGAGATACGATGACCCAAAACCTATGGGACGCAGCAAAAGCAGTGCTAAGAGGGAAGTTATAGCAATACAAGCCTCCCTCAAGAAACAGGAAACATCTCGAATAAACAACCTAACCTTGCACCTAAAGCAATTAGAGAAAGAAGAACAAAAAACCCCAAAGCCAGCAGAAGGAAAGAAATCATAAAGATCAGGTCAGAAATAAATGAAAAAGAAATGAAGGAAACAATAGCAAAAATCAATAAAACTAAAGCTGGTTCTTGAGAAGATAAACAAAATTGATAAACCATTAGCCAGACTCATCAAGAGAAACAGGGAGAAGACTCAAATCAATAGAATTAGAAATGAAAAGGAGAAGTACCACTGACACTGCCGAAATACAAAAGATCATGAGAGATTACTACAAGCAACTCTATGCCAATATAAATGACAACCTGGAAGAAATGGACAGATTCTTAGAAATGCACAAAACTGCCGAGACTGAACCAGGAAGAAATAGAAAATATGAACAGGACCAATCACAAGAACTGAAAATTGAAACTGTGATAAAAACCTTCCAACAAACAAAAGCCCAGGACCAGATGGCTTCACAGGTGAATTCTATCAAACATTTAGAGAAGAGCTAACACCTATCCTTCTCAAAACTCTTCCAAAATATGCAGAGGGAGGAACACTCCCAAACTCATTCTACGAAGGCCACCATCACCCTGATACAAAACCAGACAAAGATGTCACAAAGAAAGAAAACTACAGGCCAATATCACTGATGAACATAGATGCAAAAATCCTCAACAAAATACTCGCAAACAGAATCCAACAGCACATTTAAAAGGATCATACACCATGATCAAGTGGGGTTTATCCCAGGAATGCAAGGATTCTTCAATATACGTAAATCAATCAATGTGATACACCATATTAACAAATTGAAGGAGAAAAAACCATATGATCATCTCAATAGATGCAGAGAAAGCTTTTGACAAAATTCAACACCCATTTATGATAAAAGCCCTGCAGAAAGTAGGCATAGAGGGAACTTTCCTCAACATAATAAAGGCCATATATGACAAACCCACAGCCAACATTGTCCTCAATGGTGAAAAACTGAAACCATTTCCACTAAGATCAGGAACAAGACAAGGTTGCCCACTCTCACCACTGTTATTCAACATAGTTTTGGAAGTGTTAGCCACAGCAATCAGAGAAGAAAAGAAATAAAAGGAATCCAAATCGGAAAAGAAGAAGTAAAGCTGTCACTGTTTGCAGATGACATGATACTATACATAGAGAATCCTAAAGATGCTACCAGAAAACTCCTAGAGCTAATCAATGAATTTGGTAAAGTAGCAGGATACAAAATTAATGCACAGAAATCTCTTGCATTTCTATACACTAATGATGAAAAATCTGAAAGTGAAATTAAGAAAACACTCCTGTTTACCATTGCAACAAAAAGAATAAATATCTAGGAATAAACCTACCTAAGGAGACAAAAGACCTGTATGCAGAAAATTATAAGACACTGATGAAAGAAATTAAAGATGATACAAATAGATGGAAATATATACCATGTTCCTGGATTGGAAGAATCAACATTGTGAAAATGACTCTACTACCCAAGCAATCTACAGATTCAATGCAATCCCTATGAAAACTACCACTGGCATTTTTCACAGAACTAGAACAAAAAATTTCACAATTTGTATGGAAACACAAAAGACCCCGAATAGCCAAAGCAATCTTGAGAACGAAAAATGGAGCTGGGGGAATCAGGCTCCCTGACTTCAGACTATATTACAAAGCTACAGTAATCAAGACAGTTTGGTACTGGCACAAAAACAGAAATATAGATCAATGGAACAGGATAGAAAGCCCAGAGATAAACCCACGCACATATGGTCACCTTATCTTTGATAAAGGAGGCAAGCATATACAGTGGAGAAAAGACAGCCTCTTCAATAAGTGGTGCTGGGAAAATTGGACAGATACATGTAAAAGTATGAAATTAGAACACTCCCTGACACCATGCACAAAAATAAACTCAAAATGGATTAAAGACCTAGTGTAAGACCAGACACTATCAAACTCTTAGAGGAAAACATAGGCAGAACACTCTATGACATACATCACAGCAAGATTCTTTTTGACCCAGCTCCCAGAGAAATGGAAATAAGAACACAAATAAACAAATGGGACCTAATGAAACTTAAAAGCTTTTGCACAGCAAAGGAAACCATAAACAAGACCAAAAGACAACCATCAGAATGGGAGAAAATATTTGCAAATGAAGCAACTGATAAAGGATTAATCTCAAAGATTTACAAGCAGCTCATGCAGCTCAATAACAAAAAAACGAACAACCCAATCCAAAAATGGGCAGAAGACCTAAATAGACATTTCTCCAAAGAAGATATACAGATGGCCTACAGACACATGAAAGAATGCTCAACATCCTTAATCATTAGAGAAATGCAAATCAAAACTACAATGAGATATCATCTCACACCAGTCAGAATGGCCATCATCAAAAAATCTAGAAACAATAAATGCTGGAGAGGGTGTGGAGGGAAAGGGAACTCTCTTGCACTGTTGGTGGGAATGTAAATTGATACAGCCACCTATGGAGAACAGTATGGAGGTTCCTTAAAAACTACAAATAGAACTACCATACGATCCAGCAATCCCACTACTGGGCATATACCCTGAGAAAACCATAGTTCAAAAAGAGTCATGTACCAAAAATGTTCATTGCAGCTCTATTTACAATAGCCAGGACATGGAAGCAACCTAAATGTCCATCGACAGATGAATGGATAAAGAAGATGTGGCACATATATACAATGGAATATTACTCAGCCATAAAAAGAAATGAAATGGAGGTATTTGTAATGAGGTGGATGGAGTTAGAGTCTGTCATACAGAGTGAAGTAAGTCAGAAAGAGAAAAACAAATACAGTATGCTAACACATATATACGGAATCTAAGGGGAAAAAAAGCCATGAAGAACCTAGTGGCAAGACGGGAATAAAGACACAGACCTACTAGAGAATGGACTTGAGGATATGGGGAGGGGGTGGGGGTGAGATGTGACAGGGTGGAGAGAGTGTCAATGGACATATATACACTACCAAATGTAAAATAGATAGCTAGGGGAAGCAGCCCGCATAGCACAGGGAGATCAGCTCGGTGCTTTGTGACCACCTAGAGGGGTGGGATGGGGAGGGTGGGAGGGAGGGAGATGCAAGAGGGAAGAGATATGGGAACATATTGTATATGTATAACTGATTAACTTTCTTATAAAGCAGAAGCTAACACACCATTGTAAGGCAATTATACTTCAATAAAGATGTTTAAAAAAAAAAAAAAGAAGTTACATTCCCTAGTACTAAAACACAGAAGAAAACTGCTGATGACATTAAGCCTACAGCCCCATAGCTTACAGTCTAAAGTACTGTACCAGAGTACTAAAATTAGCAAAACATTGTTCTTAAAACTTCAGCAACGCCATCACTCTTTTTTTTTCACATCAAATACAAACACTCAAAAGTCATCAAAGGGAGAGTCATCTTGAAGCCCATATAAGAGGACCATTATTGGAAGCTCCCTCAAACACTGTCAGAGCAAAGCTAATGCACAGGAATTCACAATGCATGCAAGCATTGGAAATTATTCAGTCACTCTCAAACTTTCTCTCTCAACCTTCCTAGAGTAACCACTCACTTTGCCAGGGCTTTCTGGGCTGTGGGGCTAATGACCACACCCTTCTTGGAGACTTCCTCTCTGAAAGTCCTCACTAGCCCTCTAACAGCAGAGGGAATCCTAGGGATAGAACTGAAGAAGTCAGGGGCCATGGGGACAAAGTGGAAGTAAGACATCCCAGATTCCCTAGTCCTCTGTTCTCCAGTGCCTTCTAGAACAGCCAAGACAAGAGGGATACAAAATATGATTCTAAAAGGAGCATTACTCCTGGTTTCCCCACTCTGGAAGCAGGTTCTAGTCTGCACTTGAGTCTACCAACTTCGTATATTTACCTTGAAAACAATCAGGAAGTGTTTCTTTTAATTCCAGCATTTTTTATTAAAAGAATTTTAGGTGAGAATTACCAAACTTTTAATATGGTTTATTAAATAATAGAAATCTACATTGTACAGAAATTCCCTTTATTATATCACAGAAAGATAATGATCCAGCCTTGTTTTCAGTGCCTCCACTGATGTGGAGCTCACTCACCCCCAAGGCAGCCCATTTCCTTGCTAGACAGAGTTAATATCTGAAAACACTTTCTTAGGCTGAACTGAATTCTCTACCTTATTTTTACAGTTGCCATTTATATAGCCATCATGTTTGCCAGTGATCATTACTTCATACAACACTTCTAACTAAATGTCACAAAAAACCTACAAGGTAGACATTATCCCACTTTCTAGTTGAGGAAAGTAAAGCTCAGAAAGTTTAATTTACCTGCCTAAGATCACAGCAAAACTAGCATTTGCACTCACTGTGGCTTTCCCTAGTATGCCATACCGCTTTCCACAACAAAGAAATTAAATTATTGGGAAATCAAAACATTAACAATTAAATAAAGTGTCATCATTCAAAGTGTCATACCTTTGGGATATTTACATATGTCCTCTCTCCAAACAGCTGCAACAGCTGCTGTTAGGCAACAGAACAATGATATATATATATTTTTGTCTCCCAGTTTGGAAGAAATAGACAAGTGCCTGGGTATTAAATCTGTCCGAATGAAAATATACATGAATATGAACGAATCCACCATGTGTCCCTCTTCTCATCTATGTACGAACATGCACACACACACACACACACACACACACACAAAACACATGAATCAGGAAGACCTGATTTGTCATCCCCATATAAATGACTGAGATTTCTCCCACACACTTCCCATGGGACAGAGCCAGAGTAAACTCCAATAATGGTGATAGGTGGGAGAAGATGGAAAAGAGGGAAAGTGAGAGAAAGAACTGCAAATGTGTGTTTGAGTTTGCTTTTATATACCAGTACTACTGCCAAATGAGTAGGCAGCCTCCAAAAAGCCAAAAGACTGCCCACCCCGCAAAGTCACAAGGCCTGGGGCAGAATGTAAGGCTGAGTAAGGCCAGATCCTTGCCCCCAAGGAAGTCATGAGCTAGTGGGAATATACCAATAAATAATTCCACTAACAGTGAGCACACTACAGTTAATATCTTTAATCTCTGTTAACCACAGCAGAGTGGTTAGAAGCAAGGAGGTTGGGTGTGACCATTGGCTCTACCAGTGGAGCTGTCTAGTCCTGCGTGGAAGAATACTGCTGACCCTACTCTGTTAAAAATCTGTGGTTCCTAGGCCAGATCCACTGATACTAAATGTGGTTAGTGAGTCTGAATGGAACTTAATAAGATCACCAAGTGGGTGATTTCTAATCTATATGACTATCATTTTCATATTATTATTTTTAGCAAAATCATGAAATGTATCACAGTCTTTCTCAATCTTCAAACCCATGTAACTTCCAGAAGTTCAGCACTCACCTGAAACCCACGGCATAAAGGTCAAAGACCTACTATCTCAAGTGCTGAGTCTAGGGTGGCCAACTGTCTCTCTTTGCCTGGGACTGAGGGGTTTCCCAGGATGTGGGAACTTCAGTGCTGAAACTGGAAGTCTTGGGCAAAACAAAACAGCTGGTCAACCTATCCAGGCCATTTCTTGATTGAGAAGCAGACCCCTTCTGTGTGCACTGATCCGCACCTCCCACTCGATAGGTTTATGAAAGAGGACCAGGCGACCCACTCAGGTACACTAAGAAATAAACCAGCTGATCAAATAGGGAGGAAATGGAAGAGGAGGGTAATATCAGTGCAAGGGGACACGTCGGAGGGAACATTTACTGCCAGTGCCCTCCCACACACAGAAGAGAGAGCCCTGTCATGGGACCTTATTGATGTGGTGACATTCCCTTAGCTTCAACATACAGAAGCAATACATTTTTACAAAGCTTCAACCTTCTCCTCTAAAATTAAAATACAATAATAAATTACTGAAAAAGTTAAGCATATATATCATTTTAGAGCTCTGTTTTGTGTCCAGAGAACACTGCAAAGGCAAATTAAATAACTGTCAAAAATGAATATATACATATTCATTCCTTCAGCAAAATGTCTACTGAGGGCCTACTGCACACCGGGCTCTGCAAGGGGCTCTGGGGACCCACAGAGATGTGAAGGACTCCGTTCTTTTCTGTTAGGCATCTTATTTAAATCCTCCACTGTGTTCATAGTATCCACTTCCTAATTTGGGGCTATTCTAGCTTATATAGACTTATTCTCCAGGGCTTGGGCCTTGCACAGAAAACATTCAGTAATTCAATTCCCTCTTTTACCATTGTTCCCTTAAGAAGAAACCAAGGCGGATGAATTTTTAACGCGTTCAGCTTATATTTTCTTCTTTGGGAGCCTATTTCTGTCCACCATCATAGTGTAGCATCAGGTAGCACAGACACATTAAAGACAAATGAAGGTAGAAACCCCAGCAGGAGAAAAATTATTGTTTTAGCCATTACCTACCACTTCTTGTCTTGAAATCCGTACTGAAACCATTTTCCCCCTCCTAATTCATTATCATTACCTTAGTTCTAAAGTCTTTATGGCTCTATCCTGCACCTGGAGTAGCACCCACCCCCTCATAATTCATACCAGAAAACACAAGAGGACCCAACCCCGCTGATCAGAATAACACATTCCTATCTGTTATCTGACATAGCCCTCTCTTCTGCTAAACTCAAACACCACTCCATTGTTTTAGCGGATGATGCCTGACAGGGGAGATGACTGATTCAAGCGACAGACAGGGTTTCAATAGACAGAGAACTCTGTTTAAGCTCGGGCCTGTCTGCTCCAGTAAATCTCCAGTTTTATCAGACGGGTGCCACTGGCTCATTTCGCCTAGATCAGTGGCAGTCCATCTTTCTACAGCCCCTTGTCAGGGATGGGCTTCAGGTGCCTCGGCATGCCAGGTCTGATATGAGTCAAACCCAGTGCGAACAAGGATTAACCTATAAGATTGCCTGAGACTCCCTTTAAATGTATTCCAGGCAGAGACCAGAGAAACTATAAACTCGATTAAACAAGGTAAACTTTCCTGCATTCCTGGGCAGCGTGCATCTCATTTGCATTCCTTCAGCAGTGTGAATAAACATAACCATTGACCTGGCAGCTCGAGCGGGGAGAGCCTGCAGCCCGCACTGTGCGAGAGGAGAAATATTTGAATGTCGTCCTGGCAAAACTGGACAGCCTGTCAGAAACATGAAAACGGCTTTTGAAATCTACATGTCTGTGTGAAGGTATAAAATATTCATACCTCAGATTAAAATATTTTATTGAATTAATATTGATTTACGATTAATTTTTAAATAGATTCATATTTCATGAGGCACTCACAATGAACCTACCAATTGGGCCTCAGTGAGTGAAACCAATTACACAAATCGTTAAGGAAGCAACCAAGAAAGCAACTCTCAACGTCTGGGGAGAGACAAAAAGAATGTGAAAATCCGCCTTTATGATGAAATAAACAAGAGAGGTATATAGCGACAAAAAAGATACCTCCTCGCCCTGCTTGCTTTGATACAGCCTTTTCTTTTCAATGTATGCCAGTGGGGCATCCCCCTATCAATTTTTTTTAAGAAAAATATCTATGTTTGCCCTCATGTTTGAAAACCTCACTGCAGTGACTTTTTTTTTCAAAATTGCAATTAATTCTCCCATTCCAAGAGGAAACTGTAATAGTAATAGCTACCAAAAAGTGAAGCTTCCTTAAGAGTTCCTCTCTCCAGTACTGGGCAAAGCCTTTTAGAAAAGTGCTGACAGCTGAAAACAAAAGACATTGATTTCTGTGCTCAATTAGCATCTTCAGACACAAAACAATGGCGGGTAAGATGAGGGCTCCCAAGTGCTTTCGAACATGTTCTATTTCAATCTAAGTCCAGAAAATTAACTTTTCACCCCTCAGCTCTCCTATCATGCTTTCCATAATCATACCTGTATTTTTGTCTGAAAACTCCTATCCCATCATTTCATTGAGTTCCCTTTTGGAAAGAAACTGTCTTCTAATTTATACAAGATAATTTTACAGCCTAAGCAACAGGCCTGCTTCATCTTTATTCATTCTTCTTTTTTTTTTATATCTCATTCATGTTTTCCTTTTCTTATTTAACCATGCTAAATTGGGCCACCCTTGCTCTGTTTATTACAGTCAGTCCTTTTTTTGCACAAAACACCAGTATGTAAAGTTACAGGACAAAATAAGGATATTCTTCACTTTGTGATGAAGAGTTTTAATGTGAGCAAGAAGATTTTAAAAGCCATGGGAAATCTGTAGGAGATGCTAGACTGGGCAGAATAGCCACATGGGGCTAAGATGATGCCCAGGGTCTCCTAATTAGATAAAGCCATTGTTTAGATTCAGACAATACCTGTTTACAGTTCAATAAACAACTTGTCACAGTTGCTTGCTCAAAGCAGACCTAGATGTCAATGCAAACAGTTAATACAGAGGTAGTGAAATAAATTGGTCTCCTGAGTAAATAAATTGAGCAGCAATGTGAAACTGCCTCATCAGTACCAAGGAAGATAATCATTTATAAAGGTTTAAAATGGCGTTTCATAAGTATTGACATTTAGAGAAATGTCTTTCCCTGTCTAAATGACTACCTCCACCTTTTCCTATTTTCACCAGCCACTAAAAATGAAAAATAATAAAACAAAAAGAGAGAATAAAGTATTTCTGGAGTTATTTCCTCAAAGTTTTATAATGTGTCACATATAATATTTAACAAATATCCAAAAGATGCCTCGTCTTGAAGATAAATTACGGATAAGTATGGCACCTGCCTTCAAGGATTTGCCATTCTGTCATCATAGAATGGAACCAGACAAAAAGATACGACAATAGAAAGGTCATTTGGCCAAACACCCAGATTTTGTTTTTGTTGTTGTTTCTTGATGAGTGACTGAATGGCAAAGGGAAAACCAATGAAAGAACAGAGCTGAGGTGTGTGCTTAGAAACCGTAGTCAGGGTGATGAAGCAAGGAGGCAGGAAGGAGAAATGAGGTGACACCGTTTGGTGACTTCTTTTATGGGGATAATGACTGCACATAGTGGCATTCCCTTTCCCACAGACCTTTGAAAGAAAGTGTCTGTGCTAGGAGATGTAACTAACCAGCTGAATGCAAGGTTTTTGCAACAAATTGCTATGCATATACATAGAGAAATCAGAGACCCTGTCAGAGACCCCCATGCACATGTGAACACCAAGAAACAGAGCTGCAAATTCCAATTCTTTAGGTGTTGTAAGAAGAGAAGGCATCAACATTTGCTCACTGCCATCTTTAAGCTCCAGATATAATATACAATGTACGCCAGCCCATTATAGGGCCAGAAGGGAATAATCCAAAGGCATTCAATCAGCATTACCTGGTGGGGGGGAGAGGGGGAGAAGGTGGGAAAGCTAAAGTTCTATATGTTTAATAGAGAGCAGAAGTCTTATTCTCACTACATTCTTTCATTCTTTCCTCCTTTTTTTTAACCTGACCTTTATGCACCACCCCACAGAGACTAAGGAAATGAGCTTTTGCCCTGAAAATGGTAGAGGGGACATCCCCCATTAGACTAATTTAACCATCGCAGCACTTACTTTCTAAGAATCCGCTTTACCTGCCTGTTATTGAAAGCATACTGAATTCTGCCACATTGAATAACATCTATTTCCCCTAAATACGGAATTTTGAAAAGTTGCACTTGGAGTCTGCAGCAACAGAAGGCTTTTTTTTTGAACCTAGAAAATAAAACTAGAGTGCAGTCAATACTATTATAAACCCCAATGATCCTTTCCTGAGATGAATATTTAACATCTACCCTTGTAACTTACACTCCCTGTATTCCTACCTCTTTACAACCACACCTGCATTTTCAACTGGAGTTCACAAACTGACTGTAAGATTTCTTTCACTGGCATTTATGTTGTGGTCACAGGCCTGAGAGCACATAATGCCAGGATTACTGCTGACCTGCCCTTTGTGGAAATCTGAGCTCAGTGGTGTCTTTATAAAATGTTACTTTTCAAGGCTACTCTAGACAAAATTGGCAGTGGATGTAGTTTTTCACCTCTATTCCCAGCTTCCATGTTCTGAGACAAAATCTCATTTACTCCATACTTCTCTGGAGGGCCCAGTGCTCTTAGTCTTCTCCCCTTTTAAAGCCTCTTCTTGGGAAGGCTCAGCAATGCAGAGAGAAAAGAGAGGGAATTAGGATGAAGAAGCCCAGGTTCAAGTGCCATCTCTTCATGGCTGTGTAACCTGCTCAAGCCACTTCACCTCATCAGCTTGCATTGCTCATGTGTAAAATAGGGATAATAAAATCACCTGCTTCCCAGAGAGGGGAAGTTACAGCTAGAAAACAAACAGATTAAAGGCCAATCAGATGCTATTTCCATAAATGATTATTCATTCACTCAAAAATTTAACTGAACATCTACTGTTTGATGCTGGGTACAGTGATGGAGACTATGATGTTTCTGTCCTTAGAGACAGTCTAATAGAGAGTGTCATGGAAAAAACAGTATTAATAGCATTTGATTAGAACCGAAATAGAGGTATTAATCGAGTGCTATGGGGCCACAGATATGGAAGCAATCAAATATTTTGGAGGCAAGTCATGGAAACTGTTATTATTAAAGTATATATATATATATATGTAATTTTATATACATTATATATGTTACATATAAAATAGGCAAATTTCAAGCCTTACCTCTTAGCAAGGGAGAATAGATTTCAACTGTGTTAAACAGAGTTTTAATGCTTCCATTTTAGGTTTTAACCAGCAATGAGGGGAAGTGGAAAAGGACCATCAGGCCCCAATCAGCTCCTGTCCAGTGCCTCCAAGTCAGATGTAAATGGTCACTTCAGTTAAGGCAGATTCTCCCTGCTTTTAACTATGGAACTAATGGTTAGAACCATCTTAAGTCATTTTACACCATTCTCCTTCAGCTACATTTTTGGGATCTTGATTCAAATATGTTAACTGAAAAACAAGCCACTTCAGATGATGAACCCATTTATGGTTTAGAGGTTGGGGAGTCCTGCAGGGAAGGTATTTACACAGACTCTTCCTCAGCTTACCCTCATATGCTTGTGATCCCCAAACTCATCTCATCTACAAACACCTTCTGAGTGAGTTTACCACTTCCTACTGGTGGATGCTATGTATGGATCTCTAGCCAGAGCACACAATCAACTCCAAAACCAGACTTACCTCCAAGACTAAGAACCTGCTCTCGTCCTGAGTTTCTTGTCTCCAAGAAGACACCACTACTTACTCCTTTAACTCAAGCAAGAAAGCAGGAATTCCTTCTTTACTCTTCCCTTTATCTTATCTCTCTCTGTCTCCCAGCTCCACTGACCAAGCCTTGTCAATTCCATGAACTTAACATTTTTTATACCTATGGCCTTCTCTCCTTCTTTCTTTGATTGCCAGAGTTCAGCCAGCATCATCCTTTATATCAAATCAGAAATACCCCCTAACTAACTCCCTGTCTCTAATCTCACTTCCTGTAATTCATTCTCCAAATGCTACCAAAGTAATAGTGACCTTTAAAAGCCAAGAAAGATCATGTAACCCTCCTTCTTAAAATCCTTCAAAGGCTCTCCACAGTTTCCAGAACAAAAAGCAAAATTCTTAAAGTGACATAGAAGACCCTAAATTATCTGTCTGTGTCTTGACTTCAAAAATTTTATAACTCCCTGACTCTTCCATGCTCTTTCATAACACCTTGCATTTGCTCTTACTGAATCCCTTTGCCTGCAAAGCCTGCCTCCCACCCCCAACCTCCTGTCCTAACAAACACCTACTTTTGCCAAGACTCATTCCAGACACCCCCTTCTCTAGGAATTCTTTGTTTATCTTACCAGAACTCTGAGGTAGAATTAACCACCTCTTCCTTTGTGCCCTCCGCCTGCACCTTGCCCAGATATCTAAAACATGTCTCCCTTCTCCTGGAAGGAAAGCTTCCCAATGACAAGGTCCATACCAACTTATTTTGTATATCCAGAACCTAGCACAGTACCTAGCACAGGTTTGGCACTCAATCAATGTTGAGTGAATAAATTAACAAAATATGCAACCCATTACAGGAAAAGGAGTTTCACATATCACATATGCCTGGAAAAGCGGCTGGCGTATAGTAAGCACTCAATAAAAATTTCTTGAATGAATGAATGAACAAGTAAATGAATGAATCATTTTACACTTTGTCAGTGAACTGGAGATCTGGTCACAGTTTTCCAAGTAATCCTTCTCCATATATTATTTTCTGTAACGTAACGATGCCCATTATGCCACTGTCAAATTCTGACACCGACTGGATATGGCCTTGCTGGTTAATTATTTCATTACTGATAGCTCCTTGGGGACTTCCTTCTTAGTGTCAACCTTCTCAGATATACTCCTAAGAACTCAAAACTAAAAACTGCTTTGTTTTTCCACTCAACTGCTGAACAACAAATAAACCAAGCCAGGGAAAATTCTACTAACCCAGGGAGAAAACATAAACACAAATTTTATTCCTACTATGTTTAGATCTCTGAGATTTACATAAAAATTCAGGGTTAACCTTGTGAGTATACAGAATAGACACTTTGTGGAGATGAGATGAACTGTCAAATATTTCCTACTACTGGCACACTAGAATGCTGAGATTTCTATCACAAAATGATAAACTTTGGCTTCTCAATCTTCAAGAGAATCCTTTTAAAATTCAGATAGTCCTAGGTAGAAGCAGTGTTGGTATCTAGCCTATATGCACAGTCAATAAGGCCAGGGTGGTTGTTTATGGCTGGCAACAATTTTGATGATTCAGTGCCAGTCTATTACCAAATGTTAAATGTATAGCTTAGTACTGAAGCCCAGAAGGAACCTCAGCCTGAGCCTCTTTCCTAGATTTAGGAATGGAAGTACTTTATAAATCATCCAGTACCACCTACATTACATTTAAGAGATTTATTTTTTCATGCATATATTCATACATTCATTCATTCAACCAACATTTGCTGAAGGCCTACTCTGTGCCAAGCACTCCTCTAGGAACTCAGGATACAAGAATGAACAAAACAGACAAAAACCCAAGCCTTCATATGGCTTACATTATACTAGGGAGAGACAGATGATCAACAATACGTAAGTAAAATGTATTTTTTACTTGGCTGCTTGGGTTAGCCCAATGATGATTATTGTTATGAATAAAGATAAAACAGGGAAGAGAGATAGAACATGCCAGGCAGTAAGTCGAGGTGGCTTCAATTTTAAATTCAATTATCAGGGAAGTCCTCACTGAGAAGGTGGCATTTGAGAGAAGACTTGAAAGAGGGGAAGGAGCAAACAATGCAAATATCTGAGCAAGAAGGCTATTGTAGGCAGAGGGAAAAGCTAATCCAAAAATCATGAGGGGGCTTCCCTGGTGGCGCAGTGGTTGAGAATCTGCCTGCTAATGCAGGGGACACGGGTTCGAGCCCTGGTCTGGGAAGATCCCACATGCCACAGAGCAACTAGGCCAGTGAGCCACAACTGCTGAGCCTGCGCGTCTGGAGCCTGTGCTCCGCAACAAGAGAGGCCACGATAGTGAGAGGCCCGCGCACTGCGATGAAGAGTGGCCCCCGCTTGCCGCAACTAGAGAAAGCCCTAGCACAGAAACGAAGACCCAACATAGCAATCAATCAATCAATCAATCAATCAATCAATAAATCTTTAAAAAAAGAAATCATGAGGGAGGAATTTGTATGATTTGCTAAGAGAAAAACTAAAAGACGAGAGCGTGGAGGGGACAAAGGGAAGAGAAGTAGAAGATGAGGTTCAGAGGATGAGTGAGGGGCCTAATCATCAAAGATCCTTTGTAAATATTTTAGACTTAGGTTTTTGCTCTGAGTGAGGTGGGGAGCATTTGGAGGGTTTTGAGCAGAAGAACCGCATGCTCCAACTTTCATTCTTAAAGGATCATGCTGTGATGAGACAGAAGTGGGGCAAGGATAGAAGCAGATAAATCAGGTGGGAGGTTATTCCTTTGATCAAGGTGAGAGATGACAGTGGTGTGGACTAGGATGGCAGTGGCAGTAGATGGTGAGAAGTGGGCAGATTCTGACAGTAGAGCCAATGAGATTTGCTAACAGATTAATGGAGAAGAATAAGAGAAAGAAAAGAACAAGAATAACTCTGAGGGTTTTGGCCTGAGCAACTAGAGGATGGTGTTTTCATCAACTGAAATGAAAAGACTGAGGAAACTAAAAGCTTGGGGAGTTGGGGGAGTTGTAATAATCAGAAGCTTAGTTTGGGGCATATTACGTGTGAAGTATAACTTAGACATCCAAAGAGATGGATGATGGAGAAAATGGACACACAGAGAAGTTGTGAATTATATCATGTCATCCAATCACAAAGGCACCATCAGAGCAGGACACAAGATAGCACCTGGGTGAGAAGAAAAGGAGATCCCTAAAAGGAAAAGCAAGACAGAGACAAAGATAGGTTCAGCCCTCCTCACTGTTTGGCCAGGAAGTGGGCAGCCAAGCCAAATAAAACCTCATCAACTAGAAGAGGAACTGGAAAATCTTATCCAATTGATAGTTTCTAATGTTCATTTTTCCATTAAATTCTTAATTGTATCTACTAAATTTGTTTTAGCATTAAGCATCCCTTAAAGGGTGTGCAATGAGAATGTAAACAGAGAATGGGTGTGGGCTAAAATGGCAGAAATCTATTTGAGCTGCTCTACCCACACGGGCTGCAGACACTCCCTGGATACCAAATACCAGAGCAACTTAGAGCTCCTGGTGACAGGTCCCAGAGTTTAGATTGGGAACAAAACCTGGCCAAGAATTGCAAAGCAGCTGGGATTGGATGAGTGCTTGGCAGAGGGAGTGGGAAGAATTTGACCACTGGGTTCCTTGTTCAAAGACTACCTGGGAAAGGGGAAGGCTCCAGACTACTCATGAAATGACAATATTCTTTGGCAGAGACTCAAAAGAGTGCCCAATTCACAGCCTTCTCCAAAGCTGCAAACCTTCGGGAGGTCATTTGGTCCAGCTCTGGCCAGAGCAAGCCTTACAGAACAACTATAAACTGGGGCATAGTTAATCAGATTTTCCAAAACAACATGGCAGAGGAGAAGGAAGAGAGAGTGAACCATTACTGGTTGGTCTGACACAGACTTCCAGGTATCCAACCACTGTACAGCCTCCATGTCCACAGAGCCAACTGGTCACTGGGGGTCTAAAATCGATGCTGACCCCAAATTACTTCAACTTTCCAAGGCTTCATCCCATTAAAATCCATCTATCATAAATCTGCTTATCTTGAGTACTTTTCAAATACAGAGTATCCAATTCATACTAATCACCAGCCACTTACCATGTAGAGGTAACAGGGATCTGGACCAGATATGATGGCCTTCACAGTTCAACAAAAAGAATTAACCAGTAGGATTTGAGAAGTAGTACCTGCAAGAAAAACACAAACCAAAATCAAGCTGTGCCAGTTAGTTACCTATGTTTCTCAGTGCCAAACAACCCATCCATACTCTGCTTCTTTGCACTCTATTTTCAATATTCTCTTGCCAGGTGGACCCTTGTTTAGTTTCTGTCAGTGAAAGAGACTGGTATGAAACTGAAAGACAGGAGAAGGGAAGAACGAACTCTCTTTCTGTTTATGGTTCCTGTAAGTTTTCCTCCAGCAGCATAAAACAGCCAACATACCAACAATGCCACACCCCCTCAAAGTCACAACCACCAGCTGTCTGTGCCCCTTCAGTGACGGAGTACCAGAGATACCACGCACTTCTCAGAGAGCAACAGCCTCATTGCATCTCTCCCTCAGGAAGCTGAACAGTAGCCAAGTGGTAGCCTCCTTAGAGATCCACACAACAGCCACAGGATATCCATCACTCAGAGTCAGTGAGCTGGCCACACAGACCAGTACACTTTTGTTCCTTCAGCCCCAAGAGTAGCAGCAGCTTTCTACAGTACTAATATTGGACTTACCGTGGTATTCCCTTTCTGTTCTTTCAGTCTTCTAATGCCAGTGTATGATGGTTTTAAAATATGTCACAGATTCTTCAACATTGTTCTCTCCAAAAGGTGGACCCTAATTCATCTTCCCTTGATTGTGGGCTGGACTTAGTGACTTGCTTCAGATGAATAGAATATGACAGAAATGATGGTGTGTGGTTAGGTCATGAAAGGTATCATGGCCTCCTCCTGCTCTCTCTCTCTTAGGTCACTCTCTCTGAGGGAAGCCAACTGCTATGTCATGAGGACCCTCAAGCAGCCTTGAGGGGAGGTCCATGCAATGAGGAACTGAGGCCTTTTGCCAACTGCCAGTGAGAAGTTGAGGCCTCCTGCAAGTAGTTATGAAAGTAAGCCATCTTGGAAGCAGATCCTCCACCCCCAGCCGAGCCTTCAGATAACTAACATCCCATCCGACCGTTTGACTAAAACCTCACGAGAGACCCTAAGCTGCTCCTGGATTCCTGAAGCTCAGAAACTGTGTGAGATAATAAATGCTCATTGCTTCAAGCCATTGAATTTTGAGGTAACTGGTTATGCCACAACAGGTAACTAATACACCAAGTAACCAATTCCTTATATTAATGCCCTCCTTTTGAAATATCTATCATGGTTTATTTCTGGACCTTGATTGATAGAGTACTTGGTAACATAAGTGGACTCCAGAAACTGAACCTCAAAGATAGAATTCTGTAATTGAGTTACTTACTGCTTTAACTTTGAACAAAGTGATAATCTGCTTGCCAATGGCAAATGGGAGACTGGTAATCTGTATCAGGCAATAGTATCAAGAAGACAAATTATTACCTGTGGCTGCTTAGGATGAATTTTCTACTGAAGGCAAGGCTTTGAGTGACAAAATTGCTCAGGAATTTGACAGTTACATTAATAATTGTAACTTTAAGAGCTAGGAATGAGCTTTCTCTGACATCAAGTCATAGAGGACCAGATATTGTCTTTGGTGGCCATAAAAGAACCTCATTTCTTGGAGTCATAAGGCAGATATAACTAATCAAAATATAACTTCATGAGTTGCAGAATTACAACGTAAGATGAATTAGAGACAAAGTTTTTATGTGAAAGTTTAGGAATTCTTTGGAAGGAATGGATGCCTGACATTTGGAAGGAAGAAATTTTGTTCAACTTAGACAGGTTAAGTATTTTTAATCTAATATTCCCGAGCCTCTCTTGCCAGCAGGAGCCATTTCCCACATTTTGAGGAGGGTAGCTTTATCATACTTGAAGACTCTATGATAACCTCCTCTATGGCTGATGCCTTCAAAAAGGATATCTGTTCTCCTCATCACCTCTCACTGCCTCAAGACTAGAGTCAGCTCTCACACAGTCACAGAGTCTTCTCCAGGAAGGCAAGTGCCAAGTCTTGTTTGGGAGAAGAGAGTTCATATTCCAAATGAAGAGCAAGATTTTGCAAATACACATTGGTAGAAACTTGGAGAATCAATAGGGGAATAGATTCTACGGTTATTAACCCATGACGATGAAATATAATGTTGGATCAAATCAAATATATTATGATGGTTTAACTTAACAGAGAATTAAGTAAATGTGAGGGCTTCCAACAGCTTGCTTGAATGATTACTGAAATATGAACTCCAAGGTGACCTAATTCAATCAGGATGAGATGCCAGAACTTTTCTGGCATAAAATAGAAGAAAGGACTGAAAGGCTTAGAAAGATAGGAACACTGGAGTGAACGGAATACCCACAATACTATGTTCCTTGAGAGAGTCCAGAGAATACTCCCTTCACTAAAGCACTGAGAAAGGCATTAATGAAGGACCACCATCCTCCTGGAAGAGCTCTGAGTGGCTGTCTTTTGCATGCTAGGGATGACAGTGAGAAATGCCACCACTGAAAAGGGCTTCCTGATTTTAAAGTGAATAGTGGAATCCTGGAACATTAGGAGCCAAGTAGTATCACTTAACCACCAAAGATAAGGTAGGCATAATTACCATAAAAAGCAATCCTGTCTGACCTGTAGGTATCTTCAGTAGTGGCTGATTGATCACAGTGTTTCAATAAAACAAATAGGACACCACTAAATAATTATATATGTAATATAATTATAATCAGAAAAATTCTAGGTCAACTGAGCAGGAATCTGACCTGGATCACCACAATGATGAAGTACATCTTCTCACCCAGTGCAAGTTCATAGGCTCAGAGTTCTTGGACCCTTTGCAGAAGGTTCACTCAACACTGCCATAACTATATTCCGGAATACTCTTCTAAGCCTTCCACAAGGATGCTCATATACGGTGATCACACTCTGGGAAAAGAAAAGCATTCAGGCCTATCTCGAGTTTACTAGTTTCTAGCTCTGTTGATGCTAACCCATAATGCCACTGTGGCCCCCTAGTCAATGTGGGGATTATGGAGGTCAAGTGATAAAAATGAAGTTTTGGACCTCCAATTACATCCCCACATCCTGGATACATAATTGGAAAAGTCATTCTTGTGAGGCAAACTCACAAAATCGCCATATGAGCTCTCTTACCTGCAAAGGTAGAGCTATTATGGTATACTGGTGAGGTAGCAGCATCTGAAACTTCCTCTGCCAACAAAGTAGTAAACCGCAACTAATCCCTGATGGAATTACAGAGATCATTGCTTTCATCACAAATTTGAAAGGTGAAAAGATAATTATTCTTATAACATTCCAATGTGATTCTCTCTGTTTAGCCTATATAGAAGGCAGATGGATCATGGGTTATTGTAAAGTTATTGATGATTCTAATTTCAGCAGCTACTCCTCATGTAGTATCTTTAAAGGGGCAAATCAGTACAACCTCTGTATCCTGGTATGTAGCTATTAACCCAGCAAATGCCTTTTTATCTATAACAAATTGCAAGTCCCACCACAATCAATTTGTTCTCACCTACCAGGGACAGCAGTGTATCTTCACCTTCTTGCTTCAACTCTTCCATTGTCTGACATAACCTAGCACACAGAGAACTTGATCACCCTGACATTTCACAGAATATCAATTCACAGAACTACATTGATGGCATCAAGTTTATTGGGCATTATGAACAGGAACTGGCAGAAGCTTTAAATGCCTTAGCAACATGTATTCCAGAAAGTGGGAAATAAGCCCCACAAATTTTCAGGGACCTGCAACTTCAATGAGTCTTTTAGATATCCAGTCTGCCTGTTGATACCATTGACCAAGCCAATCCATAAAGCAGAAGGCCTGAAATAGAAGATCCTGAGTGATTTCAACTATTCAAGGCTTCATCCCATTAAAATCCATTTATCACAAATCTGCATATCTTGGGTACCCTCTATATACAGTAACCAGTTCCTTCCAAGTGTCAAACATTTGCTGAGATACGGTAGCTCAAGAACCTTGATTGAGCATGATTTGCCCTCGTGTTGCAATTTATGGGATTAAGGACGGTGATTTGGATGGTAGGTTGAGGGGCGGGGCTTTTCACCATCCATGGGAGTCAACAGTACAGTGAGGTCCTGCTACAACCACTATTTCCTCCCACTCTCTCACTACAGATTAATCCCCACACTCTCTCCTCCTGAACCTGGACTCAGTCTCAGAATCCTTCCAAACACAGTGTACCAAATAACCTCCACCAATCCACTGTGAGAAATAAAACTATCTCTCAAAATAGAGTGAATCCAGGTATAAGGCCATCGGATGAAAATCACAAAAACTGACTGAGAGGAAGAGGGAGCAAAGTGAAGGGTGAGAAGTGAAAACTCAATATATCTGAATAAAAAAGAGAAGATCCACAGTATCTCGAGTTATCAGGAAGAAAACTATCACAGATACCTATTAGCTCTGACAGTGAATGCAAAAAGTTCCTTCCGAAGAAAGTTTATTTGCTTAACGCTACACTACCTCTGGGATAGAAGAACCATGTTCTGAAGTTACATGGGAGCTATGCTTCAGTCTGCCCACTGCTGCAGGTACAAAGTGGCTGTCTACAAGCATCCACTCCAAGACAGAGTACAGCCAGGGGTGCACAGGCATCTAAGGACAAACACTGGAAATCTCTCTACTATTCTGCAAAAATTGAGAATAGTATTAATATCTACTACTTCACAGAGGCATAGTAAGTTTCTTTATTAAGAAATCAGCTTGCAAGCAAGTTAAGCAAGACCCTGAGAGCAAAGTAATGAATAAATGGAACAGTATTATTAGGACAGATTATTAGACTCTTTTGTTAAAGATCCCTGGAATTGAGAAAGTTGTAGTCCACGGGTTTTTTGCTCATCATATCTCCAAAAGGAGCCAGCAGCAAACATTTTACATTAGAGAATCTCAATAAATGTCTGGTGAATTAAATTGGAGTTGGCAAAATATCAATTCTAAAATTTTATTTTTTCTGTTTTGTTTTTTAAATTTGTAGATATTTCAATTAATTTAAACAAGACATTACAGCTTTTCATTTCCCAAAATCCTTTCTTTGATCAAAGCCAAGGAATAGACTGATTGATTAATTAAATTCTAATTCATGTCAGAAATAACACTTCTTTTAGAAGTGAAAACTAAGTAAGCAACGCCAATGATGATAAGGATGTAAAGCAATAGGAACTCTCATACATTGCTGGTGGAAATATAAAATGATACAGTAACTTTGGAAGAAAGTTTGGTGGTTTCCTAGAAAACTAAACATTTTCTTATCATATCGTCCAGCAATCACCTTTCTTGGTGTTTACCCAAAGGAACTGAAAATTTATGTTCACACAAAAAACTACACAGGATGTTTATAGCAACTTTGTACATAACTGCCAAAACTTGGAAGCAACCAAAACGTCCTTCAGGAAGTGAATGGATAAATAAACTGTGGTACATTCAAATAATGGAACAGTATTCAGCTTTAAAAAGAAATGAGCTATCAAGCCATGAAAAGACATGAAGGAAACTTAAGTACATGTTACTAAGTGAAAGAAGTCAACCTGAAAAGACTACATGTTGTATGATTCCAACTATATGACATTCTGGAAAAGGCAAAACTATGGAGACAATAAAAAAGGTCAGTATTTGAAGAGGGGAGGGGAAGGGATGAATAAATGGAGTACAGAGGAATTTTAGGGCAGTGAAAATATTCTTATGATATTGTAATGATGGATATATGTCATTATACATATGTCCACACTCATAGAATGTACACCAAGAGTGAATATGGAATTTGAGTAATTATGATGTGTAAATATGGAATTTGAGTAATTATGGTGTGTCAATGTACATTCTTCCTTGGTAAAAAAAAAAAAAAAAAATATATATATATATATATATATATATATATATATATATATATATATATATATATGTTTTGGTGAGTGATGTTGATAATAGGGGAAGATATGCATGTGTGGAGATAGAGGGTATGTGGGAAATCTCCCTACCTCGCTCTCGATTTTGTTGTAAACCTAAAACTGCTCCCTCCAAAATAAAGTCTTTAAAAATAAATATAGAAAAAGTAAATAAGCACTGTCCTGAGCTAATATAGCTTGAATTGTTTTCATTTGGGCTAGGTCTGGAACCCCTAAGGAATGGTAGGCAAACATTACATTAGACTACATATATTCCTACGTTCATATAGGCAGAGGAAGATCAATGGATTCATTGACTCAATCACTCCATCCCAGTCACACTGGCATCCTTATGTTCCTTCATACACCAAACACGTTCCTACCTAAGATTTTTACACTTACTGTTTCCTCAGCCTCGAACATTCTTTCCCCAGGTAACCACATGGCTTGCTCTCTTATTCCTTTAAATCTTTAAGTCGCTTTCTCATTGAAGCCCTTCCTGGTCATCCTATTTAAAAGTTCAACCACCTTTCTTGCTTTATTTGTTTTGCCTCAGTACATGTTGCTATCTAACATATCACGTGCATTGCCTTTTTATACCATTGCATATCTGCTGGACCATCAACTGCATGAGGAACAGAATATTTTTTTCATTACTATATCTTCAGCCTTTAGAGTGGTGCCTGGCACAAAACAGATCAATAAATATCTGTTCAATGAATAAATGGACGTGCAGACATGTTAAAAAAAAATGACATGAAGAGTGGCAGGGAGAAGTGGTATATAGCCTTCAAATCTTCTCTTTTTTCCTAAACCCAGCTAACCTTGTACCTGAGTGAAATACACTTTACTTTATAATTTTATTCCCAAAATACCAAGCTGTATTGGGAAAAGACAGATAGCACTGATAAATTATGAATGCCTTAGGAAATTTCAAAAATTCTATTCCCTGAATTGTTCATAATACATTATACTTTGACATTTATAAAAATGAAAAACAAATAGAAATTAATCTCACCTTTAAAATATGAATCTTATAAACGTTATTGGATTATATTTATATCACACATTTTAAAAGTTCATATAATATTTAGCTTTAAAATCCATTACTACTTCACAATTTAGAAGTTTTGTATCAATAGATATTTATTTTTAATAGTCATTAATATTTCTGCAGCCAATACATTTGCTAATACAATCATACTCTTTTTAGTCTTTGCCTGTGCTATAAAAAAATTTTAATGCCCAATTTTTAACCTTTTTTCAAGGGCTACTTTCTGAAAGTAGGCTACATACTCCAGGAAATGGAAACAAGCTGTTGGGAGGGTAGGATTAGAGAAGCTGGAGGATATTTAAACAATTTAAATGATCAAAAATATATGATTCCAGGAAACATAGCTGCTGAACCAAAAGTTTTACCTGCAAGCCCACTGGCTACATGCCTATTAAGAGGCCCTTATGGACAAAGGTCCTGAGAAGAGATTGAGATTAAATTGACGCAAAGAAGTCCACTTATGTGCCCCAGTTGGAGTGGATTCTTGGAAAAGAGGACGGTGAAAGGACTATTTTAAGATTTCAGACTTAGGGTTTGAGGAGAGAACGGGGAGGGGGACACAGAAAGCAGTAACTGAAAGGAACATACCCCAAGCAAACCAAGGTACAAACATTCTCTCCTGATGATGTGTGGATTACAGTCATGAATGAAATTTCCACTTTAGCCGTTTTCAAGGATACATTAAATCAACTTCTGTGGCTCATGATAAAGCACAGGTAATTCAGATCAAGTTAAAAGAAGACTATACTCATTGTTTGCTAATTACTCCACACTGAAGCAAATAAAATAATATTCTTTCCCTTTCAACCCACATAGTTCTTCATTGTTTTAAAACAGATCATAGAATCTATATCGAAACTGAAGATATGGGAAATGTCTTATATAAAATTTTGAGGACCTAATACTTACATTTTACCTAAACTGCTGAGTTCCTTTTCTCTTTCAGATTTGAAGTTCTTGCTTTACATATGGCTACTTAGCATATAGTATATTCTATTTATTAAATTGTTCTTGTCTGTCAACCCCCCAAAAAACATAGGCTCAAAAAGGTCAGGGATGGAAGGGCAAAATGGGTGAAGAAGATCAAAATGTACAAATTTCCAGCTATAAAATAAATAAGTCATGGGGATGTAATGTACAGTATGATGACTATAGTCACTAATAGTGTATTGCATATTTGAAAGTCGCTAAGAGAGTAGATTTTAACACTACTCATCACAAAAAAAAAGAAAGTTTTTTTGAATTTTATTTTATTTTATTTATACAGCAGGTTCTTATTAGTTACCAATTTTATACATATTAGTGTATATATGTCAATCCCAATCTCCCAATTCATCCCACCACTATCAACACCTCCCCCCCACCGCTTTCCCCCCTTGGTGGCCGTACGTTTGTTCTCTACATCTGTATCTCTATTTCTGCCTTGCAAACTGGTTCATCTGTACCATTGATTCCACATATATGTTATTATAAGATATTTTTTCTCTTTCTGACTTACTTCACTCTGCATGACAATCTCCAGGTCCACCACATCTCAACAAATGACCCAATTTCATTCCTTTTTATGGCTGAGTAATATTCCATTGTATATATGTACCACTTCTTCTTTATCCATTTGTCTGTCGATGGGCATTTAGGTTGCTTCCATGACCTGGCTATTGTAAATAGTGCTGCAATGAACTTTGTGGTGCATGTGTCTTTTCGAATTATGGTTTTCTCAGAGTATATGCCCAGTAATGGGATTGCTGGGTCATATGGTAGTTCTATTTTTAGTTTTTTGAGGAACCTCCATACTGTTCTCCATAGTGGCTATATCAATTTACATTCCCACCAACAGTGCAAGAGGGTTCCCTTTTCTCCTCACCCTCTCCAGCATCTGTTGTTTGTAGATTTTCTGATGATGCCCATTCTAACCAGTGTGAGGTGATACCTCATTGTAGTTTTGATTTCCATTTCTCTAATAATTAGTATGTTGAGCAGCTTTTCATGTGCCTCTTAACCATCTGTATGTCTTCTTTGGAGAAATGTCTATTTAGGTCTTCTTCTTCTCCCATTTGTTTATTTTTGTTTTTATTTCCATTACTCTAGGAGGTGGGTCAAAAAAGATCTTGCTGTGGTTTATGTCAAAGAGTGTTCTTCCTATGTTTTACTCTAAGAGTTTATAGTGTCTCGCCTTACATTTAGGTCTTTAATCCATTTTGAGTATATTTTTGTGTATGGTGTTAGGAGGTGTTGTAATTTCATTCTTTACATATAGCTGTCCAGTTTTCCCAGCACCACTTATTGAAAAAACTGTCTTTTCTCCATTGTATATCCTTGCCTCCTTTGTCAAAGATTAGTTGACCATAGGTGCGTGGGTTTATCTCTGGGCTTTCTATCTTGTTCCATTGATCTATATTTCTGTTTTTGTGCCAGAACCATATTGTCTTGATTACTGTAGCTTTGTAGTATAGTCTGAAGTCAGGGAGTCTGATTGCTCCAGCTCTGTTGTTTTTTTTTTTTAATTTTTATTTTATTTATTTATTTATTTATTTTGGGCTGTGTTGGGTCTTTGTTTCTCTGCGAGGGCTTTCTCTAGTTGAGGCAAGCGGGGGCCACTCTTCATCGTGGTGCATGGGCCTCTCACTATCGTGGCCTCTCTTGTTGTGGAGCACAGGCTCCAGACGCACAGGCTCAGTAGTTGTGGCTCACGGGCCCAGCTGCTCCGTGGCATGTGGGATCTTCCCAGACCAGGGCTCGAACCCATGCCCCCTGCATTAGTAGGCAGACTCTCCACCACTGCGCCACCAGGGAAGCCCTCCAGCTCTGTTTTTTTCCCTCAAGACTGCTTTGGCTATTCAGGGTCTTTTGTGTCTCCATACAAATTTTAAGACTTTTTGTTCTAGTTCTGTAAAAAATGCCACTGGTAATTTGATAGGGATTGGATTGAATTTGTAGATTGCTTTGGGTAGTATAGTCATTTTCACAATATTGATTCTTCCAATCCAAGAATATGGTATATCTCTCCATCTGTTTCTGTCATTTTTGATTTCTTTCATCAGTGCCTTATAGTCTTCTGCATACAGGTCTTTTGTCTCCTTAGGTAGGTTTATTCCTAGGTATTTTATTCTTTCTGTTGCAGTGGTGAATGGGATTGTTTCCTTCATTTCTCTTTCTGATCATTCATTGTTAGTGTATAGGAATGCAAGAGATTACTGTGCATTAATTTTGTATCCTGCGACTTTACCAGATTCATTGATTAGCTCTAGTAGTTTTCTGGTGGCATCTTTAGGATACTCTATGTACAGTATCATGTCATCTGCAAACAGTGACAGTTTTACTTCTTCTTTTCCAATTTGGATTCCTTTTATTTCTTTTTCTACTCTGATTGTCGTGGCTAGGTATTCCAAAACTATGTTGAATAATAGTTGCAAGAGTGGACATCCTTGTCTTGTTCCTGATCTTAGAGGAAATGCTTTCAGTTTTTCCCCATTGAGAATGATGTTGGCTGTGGCTTTGTCGTACATGGCCTTTGTTATGTTGAGGTAGGTTCCCTCTATGCCCACTTTCTGCAGAGTTTTTATCATAAATCGGTGTTGAATTTTGTCAAAAGCTTTTTCTGCATGTATTGAGATGATCATATGGTTTTCATTCTTCAATTTGTTAATATGATGTTAACACATTGACTGATTTACGTATATTGAAGAATCCTTGCATTCCTGGCAAAAATCCCACTTAATCATGGTATATGATCCTTTTAATGTGTTGTTGGATTCTGTTTGCTAGTATTTTGTTGAGCATTTTTGCATCTATATTCATCAGTGATATTGGTCTGTAATTCTCTTTGTTTGAAGTATCTTTGCCTGGTGTTGGTATCAGAGTGATGGTGGCCTCGTAGAATAAGTTTGGGAGTGTTCCTTCCTCTGCAATTTTTTGGAAGAGTTTGAGAAGGATGGGTGTTAGCTCATCTCTAAATGTTTGATAGAATTCACCTGTGAAGCCATCTGGTCCTGGACTTTTGTTTGTTGGAAGATTTTTAATCACAGTTTCAATTTCATTACTTGTGATTGGTCTGTTCATATTTTCTATTTCTTCCTGGTTCAGTCTTGGAAGGATATACCTTTCTAAGAATTTGTCCATTTCTTCCAGGTTGTCCATTGTATTGGCATAGAGTTGCTTGTAGTAGTCTCTTATGATGCCTTGTATTTCTGCGGTGTCCGTTGTAACTTCTCCTTTTTCATTCTTAATTTTCTTGATTTGAGTCCTCTCTTTCTTTTTCTTGATGAATCTGGCTAAAGGTTTATCAATTATGTTTATCTTCTCAAAGAACCAGCTTTTAGTTTTATTGATCTTTGCTATTGTTTTCTTTGTTTCTATTTCATTTATTTCTGCTTTGATCTTTATGATTTCTTTCCTTCTACTAACTTTGGGTTCTGTTTGTTCTTTCTCTCGCTCCTTTAGGTGTAAGGTTAGATTGTTTATTTGAGATATTTCTTGTTTCTTGAGGTAGGATTGTATTTGCTATAAACTTCCCTCTTAAAGCTGTTTTTGCTGCCTCCCACAGGTTTTGGATTATCGTGTTTTCATTGTCATTTGTCTCTACGTATTTTTTGATTTCCTCTTTGATTTCTTCAATGATCTCTCGGTTATTTAGTAATGTATTATTTGGCCCACATGTGTTTGTGTTTTTTACGTTTTTTTCCCCTGTAATTTATTTCTAATCTCATAGCATTGTGGTCGGAAAAGATGCTTGATATGATTTCAGTTTTCTTAAGTTTACTAAGGCTTGATTTGTGACCCAACATGTGATCTTTCCTGGAGAATGTTCCATGTGCACTTGAGAAGAAAGTGTAACCTGCTGTTTTTGGATGGAATGTCCTATAAATATCAGTTAAATCTCTGGTCTATTGTGTCATTTAAAGCTTCTGTTTCCTTATTTATTTTCATTTTGGATGATCTGTCCATTGGTGTAAGTGAGGTGTTAAAGTCCCCCACTATTATTGTGTTACTGTCAATTTCCTGTTTCATAGCTGTTAACAGTTGCCTTATGTATTGAGGTGCTCCTATGTTGGGTGCATATATATTTATAATTGTTATACCTTCTTCTTGGATTGATCCATTGATCATTATGTAGTGTCCTTCCTTGTCTCTTGTAATATTCTTTATTTTAAAGCCTATTTTATCTGATATGAATATGGCTACTCCAGCTTTCTTTTGATTTCTATTTGCATGGAATAACTTTTTCTGTCCCCTCACTTTCAGTCTGTATGTGTCCCTAGTTCTGAAGTGGGTCTCTTGTAGACAGCATATATATGGGTCTTGTTTTTGTATCCATTCAGTGAGCCTGTGTCTTTTGGTTGGAGCACTTAATCCATTCACATTTAAGGTAATTATCGATATGTATGTTCCTATTACCATTTTCTTAATTGTTTTGGTTTGTTTTTGTAGGTCCTTTTCTTCTCTTGTGTTTCCCACTTAGAGAAGTTCCTTTAGCATTTGTTGTACAGCTGGTTTGATGGTGCTGAATTCTCTTAGCTTTGTTTGTCTGTAAAGCTTTTGATTTCTCCATCGAATCTAAATGAGATCCTTGCCGGGTAATCTTGGTTGTAGGTTCTTCCCTTTCATCACTTTAAATATATTGTGCCACTCGATTCTGGCTTGTAGAGTTTCTGCTGAGAAATCAGCTGTTAACTTTATGGGAGCTCCCTTGTATGTTATTTGTTGTTTTTCCCTTTTTGCTTTTAATAATTTTTCTTTGTCTTTAATTTTTGTCAATTTGATTACTATGTGTCTCAGCATGTTTCTCCTTGGGTTTATCCTGCCTGGGACTCTCTGCACTTCCTGGACTTGGGTGGCTATTTCCTTTCCCATGTTAGGGAAGTTTTTGACTATAATCTCTTCAAATATTTTCTCAAGTCCTTTCTCTCTCTCTTCTCCTTCTGGGACCCCTATAATGCGAATGTTGGTGCATTTAATGTTGTCCCAGAGGTCTCTTAGGCTGTCTTCTTTCTTTCATTCTTTTCTCTGTATTCTGTTCCATGGCAGTGAATTCCACCATTCTGTCTTCCAGGTCACTTACCTGTTCTTCTGCCTCAATTACTCTGCTACTGATTCCTTCTAGTGTATTTTTAATTTCATTTATTTTATTGTTCACCTCTGTTTGTTTGTTCTTTAATTCTTCTAGGTGTTTGTTCTTTAATTCTTCTAGGTCTTTGTTAAACATTTCTAGCACCTTCTCCATCTTTGCCTCCATCCTTTTTCCAAGGTCCTGGATCATCTTCACTATCATTATTCTGAATTCTTTTTCTGGAAGGTTGCCTATCTCCACTTCATTTAGTTGTTTTTCTGGGGTTTTATCTTATTCCTCCATCTGGTACATAGTCCTCTGCCTTTTCATTTTGTCTATCTTTCTGTGAATGTGGTTTTCGTTCCACAGGCTGCAGGATTGTAGTTCTTCTTGCTTCTGCTGTCTGCCCTCTGGTGGATGAGGCTATCTAAGAGGCTTGTGCAAGTTTCCTGATGGAAGGGACTGGTGGTGGGTAGGGCTGGGTGTCACTCTGGTGTTCAGAGCTCAGTAAAACTTTAATCCACTTGTCTGCTGATGGGTGGGGCTGAGTTCCCTCCCTATTTGTTGTTTGGCCTGAGGCGACCCAGCACTGGAGGCTACAGGCTCTTTGGTGGGGCTAATGGGGGACTCCAGGAGGGCTCATGCCAAGGAGTATGTCCCAGAACTTCTGCTGCCAGTGTCCTTGTCCCTGTGGTGAGCCACAGCCACCCCTTGCCTCTGCAGAAGACCCTCCAACACCAGTAGGTAGGTGTGGTTCAGTTTCCTATGGGGTCACTGCTCCCTCCCCCTGGGTCCTGATGTGCACACTACTTTGTGTGTGCCCTCCATGAGTGGAGTCTCAGTTTCCCCCAGTTCTGTCAAAGTCCTGCAATCAAATCCCACTAGCCTTCGAAGTCTGATCTCTGGGAATTCCTCCTCCCATTGCCTGACCCCCAGGTTGGAAAGCTTGACGTAGGGCTCAGAACCTCCATTCCATTGGGTGGACTTCTGTGGTATAATTGTTCTCCAGTTTTTGAGTCACCCACCCAGCAGTTATGGGATTTGATTTTATTGTGATTGCACCCCTCCTACCATCTCATTGCAGCTTCTCCTTTGTCTTTGGATGTGGGGAATCTTTTTTGGTGAGTTCCATTGTCTTCCTGTAGATGATTGTTCAGCAGTTAGTTTTGATTCCAGCGCTCTTGCAAGAGGGAGTGAGCTGAAAAAAATTTTGTAACTGTGTATGGTGACAATAGATTTATTGTGGTGATCATTTTGTAATGCATACAAATGTCAAATATTATTTTGTACCCTTGAAACTAGTATAATGTTATATGGCAATTATACCTCAATTAAAAAAGTAAAATATTTTAAAGGTCAGAGATTTTTGTTTTTATTGTTATTTTATTCACTTATGTATCCTCAGCACCTATAGCAGTGCCTGGCACATGGAAGGCACTCAAAAAATATTTATGGAATAAATAAATAAATAACTGATGCTGTTAAAGTAGCCACCTACATGTGTAGATACACCTAGAAAGACAATTCCATTATCTTTATATATCTACATAAAACCAAGCATTATAAAATTTTTCTTAAATGCCTAATTTAGACTCTTCTGAGCTTATATAAAAAGGGATCCTAGCTTTGAGGAGCTTATAAGTCTGTTAGGGAGAAAACACTCTACCATGAAATAATTAGAAAATAAAGAAATATAAAACAAACCATGAAACTGTTACTTAGACCATCTACACAAATTTCACAGCAAGAACAGTGGCAAAGTGATCTTTACAGAAATCTTCAAGGTGAAGATGATTTGAATCAGGCCCTAAAGAACAAGTATAACTTCAGGATGGAGGAAGAAAAGCAAAGGGCATATGCAAGTTTCAAAATCATGTCTCATGGTAAGATACAATAAAAATATAAGCTTGAAGGCATCCAAGGATTCACACTAGAGGAATTAAGGGACACAAAATTTTGACACATTCTGACTGTCAGGTTGAGAATTCATGAATCCACTGTTTCATCAGAAAATATTTATGTAGTTACCATGTGGTAGGAGCTGTGCCAGGTTCTGGGGATCATAATGTGAACAAAATAAAGTCCCTGCCCTCATGAAACTTACATTCTGGTGGGACAGATAAGAAACAAGTGAACAAATAAGACCATTTGGAGAATTACAAGTGTTTTGAGAGACATAAATCATGTCAACCCTGGGAAAATTTAATATTGAACAAGGTAGTCAAAGAAGGCCATTTGAGTTGAGTCCTTCATGAGCATGGGAAAGGAACAATTAATAGACAAAAGATTTCAATTAATTCCTGCATATGACTACGTAAAGAGTATGGAGAAGTGATCACTGAGAAAAAGGGGCCAAAAAAGGCACATCACAGAATGTGCACAGAGGAGGTTACAGGTGGACAAAGGGCTGCCCTGCCCTGAAGAGGTCTAGAGAGGCCTAACACACAGACATGAAGAAGGTCAAGTAAAAAACATGGATAAAAACCATGGGGATTAACTGAAATATGGGAGACAGTATAATCAATTCTAACAACCCCAGATAAAAATAATGGATAAAAATTTTCTAAACTTGTTGAAAATCGTAAATCCACAGATCCAAGAAGCTCAACAAAAGCAGTGCAGAAGAAACATGAAGAAAATCACACAAGGACACATCATAATCAAGTTGCTGAAAATTAGTATTAAAGAGAAAGTCATAAGAGCAGCCAGAGGAAAAAGGATACATCTTGTACAATGAAGCAAAGATAACAATAACAGCTCACTTCTCACCAGGACTTTTGCAAGCTAAAAGATAGTGGAAAGTTCTTTCATGGTACTAAAAAGAGAAAAAACAAACAAACAAAACCAAAAACCTGTCAACCTAAATTCTTTACTCAGTCAATTATCTTCCAAAAATAATGGCAAAATAAATACTTTTTCAGACAAATGTGACCAAAAAAATTTATCATCTTAGATGAAATGGGTAAAAGGCCCAATATACCAAAGTTCCTCCAAGAAAAAGTAGATTATCTGAATAGCCTTATATGCATTTTAAAGTGTTATACTTAAAACCCTTCCCACAAAGACATATCAGGGCCCAGATGTCTTCCCTGGTGAATTCTACCAATTATTTGTGGAAGAAATAATCAGTCTACACAAACTCTTCTAGAAAAATAGAAAAGAATACTACCCAATTCATTTTATGATAAAGCCAGTATTACCCCAATACCAAAACCAGAAAAACACATTTTAAGAAGACTGCAGAACAATATATCTCATGTACGTAGATACAAAAATCCTAAACATAATTTTAACAAATTAAATTTAGCAATATATGAAAAGATAATACACCATAACCAAGAGGGTTTCATTCCAAGAATGCAAGATTGTTTTAATGTTCGAAAATTCAGTTAAAGTAATTTACTATATTAACCAACCAAAAAAGAATAACAACATAATCGTCTCAGTAAATGCAACAAAAGCATCTGACAAAATCCTACACACATTTATGATAAAGATTCTCAGCATTCTACAAAGAGAAGGGAACTCCTGCCCTCCTGCATCTATTAAAAAAAAAAAAACCTACAGGTAGCATTATGCTTAATGGTGAAAGACTAAATTACTTCCCCTCATAATCAGGAATAAGAAAAGTACATCCATTCTCAATAATTATAGTCTTATAAGTACTATTATACTTATATTGCACTCAAGGCTCTAGATACTAGTGTATTAAAGCAAGAAAAAGTGAGAAAATTTTGAAAAAAAAAACCACTGTAATTTTACACAAATGACATGATAATCCCCATAGAAAGTCCTAAGGAAATAGAATGAAAGGGATGAATTTAGTAAGTTCTCAGGGTATAAAATTAATATACAATTAATTGCATTTATATATTCTAGCATAAAATAATTAGAAATTTAAATTTTAAGAAACACCATCATTTACAGTAGCTTTAAAAATATGATGTATTTGGGGATACATTAAAAAATACATATAAGAGATGTTCACTGAAAACTATAAAACTTTGCTGAGATAAATTAAAATAACTTAAATTAATAGAGAGTGATACCATATTTATGGATCAGAAAACTCAATATCATTAAGATGTCAATTCTCCCCAAATTGATCTACAGATTCAAAACAATATCAATCAAAATTTCAGTTGGCTTTTTGTGGAAATTGACAAGCTTTTTCTAAAACTTAGGTGGAAAATCCAAGGACTTAGAACTGCCAAACCAATTTTGAAAAGAAGAACAAAGTTGCAGGAATCACACTACCTGACTTCAACATTTAATTTAAAACCACAATAATCAAAACAGGATAGTAGTGGTAGAGACAGACATACAGACTTAAGAAACCAAATAGAGTGCCCAGAAATAGACCTACACATATATGGTCAACTGATTTTTGAGAAAGGTGATAAAGTAACTCAATGGGGAAAGGACTGTCTTCTTAACAAATTATCTGCTAAAACAATTAGGTATCTATTTGAAAGAAAAATAAATAAATAAACCTTGACATATACTTCACATCATATAAGAAAAATTTAACTAGATATGGGTCATAGACCTTAGTGTAAAAATTAAAACTATAAAATTTCTAAATGACAAACTTAAGAAAAAAAATTTATAACCATGAGTTAGGGGGCACAATTCTTACAAAGGACCAAAAAAGCATGCACCATAAGAAAGAATTGATATATGGCACTTCATCAAAATGAAAAACATTTGGCCTTCAGAAGGCACCGTCAAGAAAGTAAAAAGTCAAGTCATGCAGTAGGAGAAAATATTTGTAAAACATATATCTGATAAACAACTTTTAACCAGAATATGTAAAGAACTCTTACAACTCTATAACAAAAAGAGACACAACCTCACTTAAAAAAAAAAAAAAAAAAAGTGAAAGATTTGAAAGGACATTTCCACAAAGAAGACATTGAATGGCAAATAAGCACATAAAAAAAATAGTCAATATAATTAGGCACCAGGAAAATGTAATGTAAAATAATAATGAGTAACAATACACATCCATTAAATGTGATAGTATCAAATGTTGGCAAGAGTAAGGATCCTCTGGAATTCTCATATATTGATGGTGAAAATGTAAAGTGTTATTACAATTTTTATTTTTAAAAAGTGGTTTGGCAATTTCTTATAAAGTTAAACACTTATCCAAATTTTCAGAAATTATTACTCCTAGGTATTTACCCCCCCAAAACTGAAAACATATGTTCACACAAAGACCCAAATGTGAATGTTGTTAACAGCTCTATTTATAAGAGCTCAAAACTGGAAACAACCCTAACGTCTATCACCTGATGAATGGATAAACAAATTTTGGTGCATCCATTCAAGTAATACTGCTCTTCGATGAACGACCAAAAAAAACTAACGATATTTGCAATAAAATTGATGAATCGCACAAGAATTGGGGTGGCCAAAAAGTTCGTTCGGGTATTTTTGTAACATGAAAACCCAAATGAATTTTTTGGCCAACCCAATATTATGCTAAGTGTAATAAGCCAGGCACAGAAGACTATGTACTATATTGTTCCATCTATATGAAATTCTAGAAAAAACAAAACTATCATGACAAAGATTTGAACAGTGATTGCATGGGTGGATGGGGGAGGACTGACTATGAAGAGGAACAAGGAAGCTTTTGGAAGGATGGAAATGTGACCAATAGTGTGACTGCAGTGATGTTTACACAACTGTATACATTTGTCAACTTATATTGTACACTTGTAATTGGTGAATTTTATCTTATGGAGATTATACCTCAAAAAACACAAAAAATATAATTTGTATATCTTCTGTACAACACTATGGACCCCTTAATTACCGGGACTATGAATCACTAATGCCTGTCACAGTCCCCAAAACATAATAGAAATTTAATAAATGAAGAAATAAGTGAATGAAAAAAATGAGCAATTGGTACAGAACTCAATATCCTATTAAAAAAGAAACATAAAGGAATGCTTTACAGACCTTCTGTTTGCCTTAAATCCTGAAAATACTTCTATACTAGAGTTATTGAGATTCTTGGAAGACATTTGGGACTTCTTAGTACCAGGCTTGCTTTCCTGTCTTTAGAAGACATTGTGCTCCCTGGTAGCAGGCTTCTTTCTTAGCTTTGGCTTCTGTCCAGTAAAAATTCCTAGCAAGATTTTACACACCTAGAGTATATTGATATCTTTATTACTGTTCTAAACTCCTAAAATTTTATTTTATTTATTGGTCAGTTTTCAAATGACACTCTCCAAGAACTTGTTTCATTGTGTTTCTTTGGCAACTTTAGATAGTTGTTTGGATGACCGGGAATAAAGTTTGATCCCAAGGTGAATCACTTCATATATAATTCAATCTTTAATAATCACAAATAGAGCCCTTTAGCTACTTTCTCCTCAAAAAACTAATTTTACTTGTCAACAAAGTCTGGGTCAGCAACATAGATTGAGAATGCAGACTTTACTTTGTTTTTTATTTCAAAAAAAAAGAAAACTTTTAAGGCTTATTTCTTCACCAGAACAGTATATATATTGTCAAATATAAATCAGAGTTCCAAGTGAGCATCTTGCTTCGATCTACTACACTCCACCTTCCGAGAGTGAAACCCATCACATGAGGCACTGGGGCTCACCCAGCCATTTACACCACAGCAATTATTAATGAAGAACTAAGCTGCTAGTAGAAGAACAAGCATTAGCAGTCATCATATCTACATCCATGCTTACTGTCTCCCCACAGGCTGTGGCTGAGTACGATCCATCTCAAAACTGTGGGGAAATAAGGCTGTGATTCCTCGGGTTACCCCTTGGTGGATGAATCACTACCATGCTGAAGTGTCAGTTATATGATAAATTATATTGACAGAAATATTTGGGATTAGAAAAGTGCTCTTTTATTTAAAAGAGTAGAAAGTCTGACACAGATGTAGAAGGCCCACTCTGGTATAAACTCTTACAATAGTTGTCACAAACAATGCTTTGTGAACCCCCAGAGACTTAAAATGTTCTACCAAATGCCTGAGATCTTGGATTTACACTGCAAAACATGCATATAGATACAGTGCAGTATGATGCACTCAGATGTAAATATTAGGAGGTAGTGATACTGGCTCAGCAAAAACATATACATAATAGAATGGTTATGAAAGACAGAAGATAAAGAGAAGGAAATCTCCCAGAATATTAAGCAAAAAGACAAAATGGGAAAATATGACAAAAAATAAGTCAAGAAATATGGACAAGCCCAGAAAATCCAAGAACTATTTAAAAGCAGTTACAAAAAGAGAAAACCAAAGCAATAAATAAATAGGGAGGAGAAAGGTATTGAAATAAGATAAGACAATTTCCCTGAGCCTAAGCACGTGCACGCACACACACACACACATACACACCCACACACACTTAAGTTTTCATACAGAAAAAGCCATCTGAGTGCCAGGCACAAAGAGTAAAGATGCACACTTAGAAATACTCTGATAAAGTTTCAGAACTTCAAACACAAAGAGAAAATCTAAAACTTGTGAATTTGGGAGGGGGGCAGGTTTCTTTACATACAAACTCTGAATGCTTTAAAAGAATGTCACAATTCCTCTGAGATTCCTAGGGAAAATTATTTTGAACCTATATTTCTATAACCAGTTAATTATCAATCAACTGTAAGGACAAAATCAAGACATTTTATGACATGCAGAAAATTAAAAAGCTTGCCTCCCACATATACTCTTTAAAAAAAATTACTTGCATATGTATTTCTGTAAAAATATGCCACGATGAAAGCATATGTCTCTTCTGTCAATAACCAAAAAAAAGGAGAACAGTTAGGAACTCAGAAAAGGAAACAAAATGCTTTATCAAAAAGTCATTCAAGTATGAATAAAATTATAATGTAGCATGATTTCGAGTTATTGCCTAAGTCTAAGAAAAGAGATGCCACTTTTCCCTGATATTTGGAACATTTGCCATTAAATGTCACCTGTTTAATGACATAGGATTACATTTTCCTCTTTTAGAGTAAGATCAAACTACTTAGCTCTTCAGTGAATAACATGTATCTAATAATAAAATTGTGAATACTGTTTGAGGGTAATTATCTTCTCAAATCGACTTATATACAGCACATAGAAAAATTAATTATAGTTATAGGCCAGAAGGTAAATGTTTTAAAATCTTAATAGTATACAAGTAATACAGAAGTCCAGAGATCAGAATTGCGAAACAGAGTCAGCTGGGGCCTGGCAATGACATTTATTTAATTAAGTTCCACCCTCCCTGGCAATGAATAAGGACAGTCTAGAGTAGATCCAAGACACCAGGGAGCCCTATCAATGGGAATTTGAACATATAACAATGTCATTACAGAATAATTTACTACACCTGTAATGCTCCCATCCACTCCCAAGACCTTCCATGACCTCACTCCCTTTTCCTTTTTCTCATAGTCTCTAGTAAACAGTAGAAAATAATTTGTGATTCCCAGATTTCATGGCAGTCTCCCATTATACAACCAAGTCCATATTTAGCTTCCATAACGATGCATCTCAAATATATTACGAGCCTCATTTTCACACAAAACGAAAGTACACTCTTGACTCTAATGAACAGGATTGCTTTTTAAGTTCATTTGTACATTAGTTATTGTGACTCTAGAATTCGTAACAGATAAACCTTGTAATCTTGTGGGCCTAACACATAGATTTATTTTTTGTCCAGCAGGGAGTGACAGCATAGACAGTTTGGCTTCATTCAGGTACCTAAACGAACAGAGGCTCTGCTGTATTCAATACATGACTTTCAGACAGCTTCAGGTGTAGACACCCAGCCAGCAGATAGTATAAGAGAGAGAATAAAGGGTTGTATGGCCATTTCATGGGACAGAATTAAAAAGTGGGATTCATCACTTCTGTCTACATTCCATTGGCCAGGACATAGTCATATGTCCACACCTGCTTGCAAGGGATTCTGGAAAATACAATCTAGCTAATTGTCAAGGATGGTGGGGGACGCTAGTCTGGTAAACAGCTAGCCAGTCTGCCACAATTAGAGTGCTATTTAAAGTTTTAAGGACAGAAATCTGAAATGCTTGCAGTGTGGTTAACCATTGGCTCAGCCCTGTCTCTTCATTTAGTTCGCAAGTAGCTCTAGAACAGGAAACACAGATTAAACATCTTTGCTTTCTTAGCACCTTCACTTGCACAAGAGGTGTTTGAGAAAATCTTGAAGGAATTAATTTACTTAATTATGTTCTAGTAGCAAAGGCAAATTAATGCAGAGTGAAAAATAACCTCCTTCCTCAATGAAAAGATCAAGCCAAGTATTTGTGAACCGATTATATTTTTATTAAAATAACTACAATACAATGAGCCCATAATTGGTTATTCCAAAAATAGCTGAGTTTGTGAATTTCAATATTTGTTTTATTATTGAATGCAAAAGCAATGGTAAAGACTGAATGCAAAATATAAGCATTCTCTCATTTTTCTTAAGAGAACAAAAACATGCAGGAAATGTTTAATGATACAATGAATTGGTAATTTCCTAATTTGCTACAAAAGAAGAAGCATTTATCAGGTGATGTTTACACGTGTACGCTGCAACAAACCATTAAAGTAATAGACCCAAATCCCATAAATCAACCAAATAAACCCTCAACTATAGCAACTGTTATAAGGGTACGTCAATCTCTAATTCACAGAGTTCAGTGAATGAATGAAAGAGGGACAGTAAATGATAGAGGTCAAACTTCAAATATAGGGATAAGAAATTCTGTAAAACAAGGGGCATAGTTTGTGACTCAGCAAACAAATGGGGATTGGAGTAGAACTGGAGAGAGAGATGCAAAAGAGATCCCAAAAGACATTCATCATTTTCCGCAGTTTAATTATGAGCCATTATCATATCTGTTAAAAATAACCAAAGAAGAGCATGAGAAAAAGTTTGATTATGTGAAGAAGTATGTGAGTACAAAAAATTATGTTTGATAGATCTGTAAAACAAATACCCTTTATCCAACTGAGATTATTTAAACATGAATATCATGAAGCAGATATCAATAGTATGGGTCAAGGAGTGGGCTGTTTAAAACTGAGATTGTGGAACTTTGCTATCAGAGTAGATCTTAAGTGTTCTCACCACACATACACACACACACACACACACACACACACACACACACAAGGTAACTATGTGAGGTGATGGATGTATTAACTTGATTGTAGTAATCTTTTCACAATGTATACTTATATCAAAACATCACGGTACGATTTAAATATATACAACTTCTATTTGTCAACTGTACCTCAGAAAAGCTGGGGGGAAATCTGTAGTGGCAGAGGGTCACAGTTACTTGTAAAGATAAGGTCTAGGATGTGATCACAGAGTGAGTGGCTGAGAGGACAGTTAGGACCGGATAATCGGGGGAGAACAGACCAGGAACTAAGAGGCCAGTTGACTGAAGGCTTACATATGCAAATAAACCATTTGCCAAGAAGGATGACAGGAGTGGTGCTGAGAGACTGACAGGGAGTCAGGAGCTAAAACTTGCAAAACGCAGGGACCCAGAGCTCAGTAGATAACCACAACATGGGGAGGCAGGGTGTGGGTAGCAGAATGCAATGACATGAGATGCAAAGCTTGGTTTTCTTTTTATGGAGGGGTCAGAATGGTTTGTAAACAGCAATGAAAATACAAGGAGGTAGGAAAGGTGTGTGAGAGAAACAGACACCAAATAATAGAGCTGCAAGTGAAGCAGTCTCTTCAGGGAAAAGCCAGGAATATACAGCAGACTTAGCTAATGATGGTCTATTGTGTTTCCTCCATGTGAAGAGCCTTCCATGTGTTGGCCCAATGCCTTCACTAAATGGTGCCTCACGATGCTTTCCTTGACTGATCGGTGCACTCAAAAGTGCTAAAAGACAGAAAAACCAGTTTGAGGCTCCTGTTCTCATGCACTTCATACTCTGAGGAAGAGAAGCCATGGAAAATTTGAAGCCTGAACATCCAGCCTTGTAAGCCAAGAGAAAGACCACTGCACTTCAGAGGCCAATTGTAACACACCACTTCTTAATTTCATTTGCTTTTGTTTTATATTTGGGAAGTGCTTAGCTTGTTAAAATGGAAGTTTGGGGTTCCAGTAGTGCTTAGGCCATCCAGTAATGAAAGCTGAATAGATCAGCACACTGGCTGTACTGCTAGGCCAAGGGTTGAAATCTTAAGGCAGATTTCATTAGGATTTCAGAATGACACTCACATTCTTACATTTGAAATGTGCTATAGTTGGAATGGTTATAAAGGAAGCCTCACTGGATTTGGGGATATGAAAGGGGACAGGGAGAAAATTCCTCAACCCATTATTTTCTTTTACTCCAGAAACCCCATGAAACAATTTGTCATCATTTTTAGTACTTTATACCTGTACATAACAAATGTGGTTTATAAGAACATTTTTAGAAAATTATCCTCAAGAGAAATTCAGGCATACCTTGGGGTATGGGGTCTTCGATAAACAGAGACCCATGTACATTTATTTAGAATTAATACTTTCAGGCTATATGGCCACATCCAAGAGTTAGAATTGAATTTTGAATTTTAACCCAGTATAAATACACATTAACAAAGGCATATACTACACACATGAAATAAACTTTTCATGAAAAAATATTTGTTCTGGAACATCAAATGCACTCTCATGTTTCTATTCTATTTCCTATTTTAAATGCTGATCATGACTTAAACTAATTTTATGACCTACTAATTGATCACAAATGACAGTTTGAAAAACACTGATTTTTGAGTGGCAAAATAGGAATTGTTTTATTCTTTGTTTTCCTATCAAAGGTAGAATGTTTATTTCTTCGGTCTCTGAAATAGAACAGATAGCACTATCTTTAAAAAAATCAAACACCAATAACCAGCATAAGAAGAAAATTGTACAATAATCATAACAGCTGACATTTAATGAATTCTGGGCATAGAGCTAAATCTTTACATTCATTATCTTTTTAAATCATCACAGCAACCCTGTGAGGCAGCTACTTTTTCCAAGGTATAATCTCTGTTTTACAAATGATGGAATTGAGGGTTTTAACTCTACAATACACTATATTGCCCACACTACCCTGTTTTTCTCATCACAATTCACTGGCTACTAATAGACACAAGAGGGAACAAGACACGACAGACACCTTTGGGTATTTCTATTCACACTATGGTTATCCTCCCACATGAAGCACAATTAAAAGGCTATACAATATATATCACTTTTCCCATGTTCATTATCTTTACAACTCAACTTCTTAAGGTTGTACAGCTTGAACTTCAGAAAACTCACAAACAGCTTTCAGGATTCTGATGCTTTTCTCTGTTTCTATTTTCTATTCTCTGGTATCAGATGGCTTCCATCTCCTCAAAACGCTGCTGTTAGTTATCTAATTTAACATTGTTAGTGGCAGCCAGAGAAACTCTGAGATATAGCCATTTCATCAATTATCTCCAGCTGGAAGGATTTAGTGCTTTTTAAATAGGGCCACAATATCAAGTTCATCTACACTATTAGTGAGGTCTTTATCACTGCCAAGTTCAGAAAGTGCTAAAGCACTTTAAATGATTTTTGCCTTTGTATTTTGGGTGCAGTTCATTTTCTTGCCTTTTCAGAGCTTGGGTTTCATCTCCAAAAGAACCGCCATTCAAAATCAAGTCAAGGCAGAATGGTGGAATGAATATAGCTTAGGTCAAGCAAAGAGTTAACCAGCATTTACTGATTCCTCCTATGTTCAAAGCTCTGTACTAGAATCTATACAAACCTTCAAATGGAATAGATGCCTTACATGATCATTAGTGCTGTCCATCAAAGACCTCCACTCTTTGCAAGTGTACAATAATGTTGCATTTCTCCACCCCTTAGAATCAGGTGTGGTAAAATGACTTGCTTCACAGATGAGCAGTGTCACTTCCAGGTAAAGTTTTAAGAGCCAGTGTGTAAATTTTCTGTGATCTCTTTCCCTCTGCCATGCTGATCAGCAACAATCCAAATAGTAGATGCTTTATCAGCTTGGGTCCCAAATTAAAACAAAGTTGAAAGAAGTCCAAAATGACCCACAACGGATATATGGAATGAATGATTTTTTTTAAAGAAGTCCTTTGCTTTAAGCCACTGTGAGTTTTGGGAATTGCATCTTGACTTACACAGCTTTCTCTGAGCCTTGGCAAACTTAAAATCTCTGAGGAGATTTTAAAACACCTTTAAGGGCTTCCCTGGTGGCGCAGTGGTTGAGAATCTGCCTGCCAATGCAGGGGACACGGGTTCGAGCCCTGGTCTGGGAGGATCCCACATGCCGCGGAGCAACTAGGCCCGTGAGCCACAATTGCTGAGCCTGCGCGTCTGGAGCCTGTGCTCCGCAACAAGAGAGGCCACGATGGTGAGAGGCCCACGCACCGCGATGAAGAGTGGCCCCCGCTCGCCGCAACTAGAGAAAGCCCTTGCACAGAAACAAAGACCCAACACAGCCAAAAAAAAAAAAAAAAAAAAAAAAAACACCTTTAAAAACACACCAAGAGGAAGAGGTTCAAGATGAAGGCATAGGAAAATCCTAAGCTCACCTCCTCCCCCAGATTCACAGTAGCTACAACTACGTATAGAACAATTCTCTCTGAAAAGGACATGAAGACCAGCAAAACAGCTCTTCCTCAACAAATGACAAAGAAAAAAAGCCACGTCAAGATGGGTAGGAGGAACAGAGACGTGGTCTTGCCAGGACCCTCACCCACAGTGTTATGACTCACAAGCAAGAGGGACATCACAGACACAGAGCTCCTCCCTGAGGAGCAAGGGGTCTGAGTGCCACATCAGGCCCTTGGGATCTGCACCAGAAAGACAAGCTCCCAAAACATCTGACTTTGAAAACCAGTGGAGCTTACATCCAGGAGAACCAAAGGGCTATAGGAAACTGAGACTCTACTCACAAAGGGCTCCTGCACATACTCATTTGCTCTGAGTCCCAGCATAGAAGCAGCTGTTTGAAAAGAGTCTGGGCCATTTGTGAAGGAGATTAATCTTAGGGCATATACCAGAGGGGCAGAGGTCTGTTGGAATGCTCTCTAGGGATGGAGGCGCTGGTAAGCACCATTTTCTTTTCTTCTTCTTCTGCTTTCCTAGCCTAGAGTTTGTGTGCACCATTTTTGGCACTCCCTATCTGCCTCACTGAAGCCACTTGCCCCACCCTGGCATTCTCCTGAAGCCCCTAACCGAGCAGGCTGGCCCCAAGTGGCACTCATTCACAGTGACCCTCGGCCAGGCATTCATCCACCATGGCTCCTATGTCACTGGTCGCAGTGGGAGGGCTTGCCCTGACCTAGCTCTTATCCACCCCACAGTTCCTGCCTTGCCAGACCCAGAGGGTGCACTCACTCCACACAGAACACCTGGCACTGGTGGCCAGGGGGGCTTATATTTCTGGGCCCCATAGTACTTAAACAATCAAAGATACAGTTCTTGGCAGGCTATCATCTCCAGGGCACTGCACAGACAGCAGACTGAAACACACCCTCTCCCAATGACCACTCCTTCACGACTGGGATAGAAAGCTGTTTTGCCTAGTACAAAGAAGAAAGCACAGAGAGTCAAGCAAAATGAGGAAACAGAGAGAAATATGTTCCAAATGAGAGGACAAAATAAGACCCCAGGAAGAAAAGCCTTAATGAAACAGAGATAAGTAATTTACCTGAGAAAGAGTTCAAAGTAATGGCCATAAAGACGCTCACCAACCTTGGGAAAAGAATAGGTGAACACAGAGAGAACTTCAACAAAGGGAAGTACCAAACAGAAGTCACAGAAGTGAAGAATACAGTAACTGAATTGAAAACTATACTAGAGGGGTTCAACAGCAGACTAGATGAAGCATAAGAATCAGTGACCTGGAAGCCAGGGCAGTGGAACTCACACAGACACAGCAACAAAAAGAAAAAAGAAGTTAAAAAAGTAAAAAATAGCTTAAGGAATGTATGGAAAAACATCAAGTGGAATGTATTTGCATTAAAAGGGGTCCCAGAAGGAGAAGAGAGAGAGAAAAGGACAGAAAACTTATTTGAAGAAATAATGGCTGAAAAGTTCCCTAACCTGAATCCAGGAGGCACAGAGAGTTCCAAATAAGATGAACCCAAAGAGATCCACACCAAGATACGTTACAGTCAAAGTGTTAAGAGTTAAAGGAAATGAGAGAATCTAAAAAGCAGCAAGAGAAAAACAACTTGTTACATAAGGGAACCCCCATAAGACCATCCATGGATTTTTTTTCAGCAGAAACTTTGCAGGCCACAAAGGAGTGGCATGATATATTCAAAGTGCCAAAAAGCAAAAAACTTCCAACCAAGAATACTTTACCTGGCAAAGCTGTCATTCAGAATTGAAGGAGAGATAAAGAGTTTTCAAGACAAGCAAAAATTAAGGAACTTCACCACCACTAAACTGGACTTACAGGAAATGTTGAAGGGATTTCTCTAAGCTTAAAAAGGGGCACTAATGAGTAACAAGAAAACAAAAGAAAGGAAAAATCTCACTGGTAAAGGTAAATATATAGTAAAGGTAGCAGACTAATCAATCATAAAGCTAATATGAAGGTTAAAAGATAAAAGTAGTAAAAACAACTAAAACTACAACAATTAGTAAAGGGATACACCAAATACAAAGATATAAAATGATGTCAAAGATAAACAATGTGGGAAGGGGGAGTAATAATGTGGATTTTTAGAATGTGTTCAAACTTAACTTGCTATCAACTTAAAATAGACTGGTATATACACAGACTGATATACGTGAGCCTCATGGTAACCACAAAGCAAAAACCCATAGCATCAAAAGAAACACAAAATATAACTAGAATAGAATCTAAACATAACACTAAAGAAAGTCATCAAACCACACAGGGAGAGAGCAAGAAAAGAAGAAAGGAACACAGAGTAACAACAAAATAGCCAGAAAACAATTAGCAAAATGACAGTTAGTACATACCTATCTATAATTACTTTAAATGTAAATGGACTAAATTCTCCAATCAAAAAACTTAGTTGCTGAATGGATTAAAAAAAATAAGACTTATCTATTTGCTGCCTACAAGAGACCCACCTCAGATCTAAAGATATACACAGACTAAAAGTGAAGGAATGGAAGAAGATGTTTTATGTAAATGGAAACCAAAAGAAAGTTGGAGTAGTATCAGATAAAATAAACCTTAAAACAAAGACTATAATAAATGACATAGATCAGCATTACATGATGAAGGGGTCAATTTAATGAGGAGTTATAACATTTGTAAATATGCGTGTACCCAACATAGGAGCACCTAAATATATAAAGCAAATATTAACATACCTAAAGGGGAAATAAACAGGAATGAGATAATAACAGGGGACTTTAATACCCCACTTACATCAATGGACAGATCATCCAGAAAGAAAATCAAAAAGGAAATACATCTGCCTTAAATAATACATTAGACCAGATACACTTAATAGATACATACAAAACATTCCATCCAAATGCAGCAGAATACACTGCAAAAGCACTTATAAGAGGGAAGTTCATAGCAATACAGGCTTACTTCAAGAAACAAGAATGCAACGAAGAGTAGTGCCCACTCGCTGCAAATAGAGAAAGCCTAAGCACAGCAACTAAGACCCATCACAGCCAAAAATAAATAAATAAAAGTTAAAAAGTAATAATAATAATAATCAATGGTGAAAAGCTGAAAGCTTTTCCTCTAAGATCAGAAAAAAAGACAAATGATGCCCACTTTCACTACTTTTATTCAGCACAGTATTGGGGTTCCTAGCCACAGCAATAAGGCAAGAAAAAGAAATAAAAGGCATTCAAATCAGAAAGGGAGATGTAAAACTGTCACTGTTTGCAGATGACATACTATTTATAGAAAGCCCTAAAGTTTCCACCAACAAAAATCTTAGAACTAAAAAATACATTCAGTAAAGCTCTGTGATGCAAAATCAACATACAAAAATCTTTGATGTTTCTATACACTAATAAGGAACTATCAGAAAACAGATATTAAGAAAACAATCCCATTTACAATGCATCAAAAAGAACAAAATACCTAGGAATAAATTTAACCAAGAAGGTGAAAGACCTGTACACTGAAAACTATAAGACATTGATGAAAGGAACTGAAGAAGACACAAATAAATGGAAAGATTTTCCATGCTCATAGATTGGAAGAATTAACATTGTTAAAATGTTCATAGTACACAAAGCAATCTACAGATTCAATGCAATTCCTATCAAAATGCCAATAGCACATTTCACAGAACTAGAACAAATAATTTTAAAATTTGTATGGAACCACAAAAGACCCTGAATAGCCAAAGCAATCTTGAGAAAGAGGAGCACAGCTGGAGGTGTCACAATCCCTGATTTCAAACTATACTACAAAGCTATAGTACTCAAAACAGTATGGTATTGGTATAGAAAGAGACATACAGATTAATGGACTAGAATAGAGAGCCCAGAAATAAACCCACACATATACGGACATGTAATTTATGACAAATGTACCAAGAACATACACTGGGGAAAGGCCCCTCCAATAAATGTTCTTGGGAAAACTGGACAGCTGTATGCAAAAGAATGAAACTAGAACACTATCTTACACCATAATTAACTGGAAATGTATTAAAGACTTAAATATAAAATCTGAAACCATAAAATTCCTAGATGAAAACATAGACAGTAACCTTTTTACACTGGTCTCAGTGATGTTTTTTTCCAGTCTGGCTCTAAAGGTAAGGGAAACAAAAGCAAAAATAAACAAATGGGACTATATTAAACTAAAAAGCTTCTGCACAGTGAAGAATACCATCAACAAAACAAAAGGAAACCTACTGAATGGGATAAGATATTTGCAAATCATATATATGATAAGGTGTTAATATCCAAAATATGTAAAAAACCTACACAATTCAACAACAACAAAAATAGGCAGATGATCTGAATAGACATTTTTCCAAAGAAGACATACAAATAGCCAACAGACACATGAAAAAATCACTAATTATCAAGGAAATGCAAATCAAAATCACAGTGAGATATCACCTCATACCTGTTTGAATGGTTATTATCAAAAAAACAAGAAAATATAAGTGTTAGGGAGGATGTGGATAAAAAGGAACCTTCATACACTGTTGGTAAGAATGTAAATTGGTGCAGCCACTATGGAAAACAGTATAGAGAGTCCTCAAAAAATTAAGAATAAAGCTGCCATTGATCTAGCTATTCCACTTCTGGGTATTTATGCCAAGAAAATGAAAACACTAATTTGAAAAGACACATGCATACCTATGTTTATTGCAGCATTATTTATAATAGCCCAAATATGGAAACAAACTAAGTTGTCCATCAATTGATGAATGGATAAAGAAGACCTGAGATATATATGGAAATGGAATATTATGCAGCCATAAAAAAAGAAACAAATTTTGCCACTTGCAACAACATGAATGGATCTTGAGTGTATTATGCTGAGTGAAATAAGTCAGAAAAATAAAGAAACACAGCTTTCTTCACTTATTTGTGGTATCTAAAACACAAACGAACAAACAAAACAAACTCATAATTACAGAGAACAGTCTGGTGGTAATTAGAGGAGAAGGGGGTTAGGGAGATGGCATATGGATGAGAGGGATCAATTGTATGGTGATGGATGGTAGCTAGACTCATGGTGGTGATCCCTTTGTAGTATGTACAAATATTGATTTATAATGTAGAATACCTGAAATTTATATAATGTTATATACCAATCTTACCTCATTTTTTTTAAAAGAACCAAAAAAAGTAAAGAAGTACTAAGTATAAATGGAAAATCTTAATTTTGTAAACAGAAGACAAAAGAGCAAGGAAATCACTAAATAAATGCATAACCATAATAGAGGTCAAATACTGGCAGGAATTTCAACTTGGGCTGTGCAGGAGGCATGGGAAATGGGAGAGGTGGGTAAAATGATGTGTGTAAAGGTGTAGGAGAGAAAATGAACAAGTCACGTGAGCAGAGCCATGTTTGATTTGTTGTTGGAGTAAAGAACTAAGAACTGAGATGCTCAAGAGGGGGAAGAAAAGACAATGGGAAGGGACCTATGAAGACCAAAGGAATGTAGGCATTGATATTAATTCACTAGTTTTTCACTCATTCATTCATGTGTTCAGTAAATATTATGAGCTAGGTACTCTAGTAGCCAAAGATAAATGAGTTATGATCACTTGGAAACCAAAGATAAATGAGTTATGATCACTAATCTTAGATCTCATTGTTTTTTAGTGTTCACATAAACACCCCAATACATTATAGTTTTTAACAGATGTTTATGCTACCAGGAATGCAAAGCCAGGAAGGAGTTAATTTGCATGTAGAGAAGGGTATAAATGAGGAGAAGATGAAGGGATCTGGCAAGACTTTAAAACAACACATGACTTCTGATCAGATTCTTCAAGGATTTTGTTTTTTTTTAACCACACAGGCAAAGGAAGGAAAGACATTTCAGTCAAGGAGAAGAATATTGATTCACTATTCATTGGTTCAACATCTGCTTTGTGTAGGCGTTTTCGTAAAGTACTCTGTGTTTGTCTCACTACAAGCCTAATAAGTGTATATTTATCAAGTATGTGCTAGCTACCAGGCACTATGCTAGACTTGGATTATACAATAGACAAGATATCCCCCCTTACCTCACTTTATAGCTGGGGAAACATGAGAGGTTTAATTAAACAAGTAATTACAGTCAATTATGATCAGTGTTCTAATAGGGGAAAGCAGGCTGCTATGTCAGAACATAGAGAGGGCACCTAATATAACCAAGGGATGAGAAGGAATCCTGCCCAGAGGAATTTACATTTAGTTGAGATCTAAAAGCTAAATAAGAGTTAGCCAAGTGAAGAGGAAAGGGAGAATGATTCCAGGGAGAAGGTCTAACGTGTACAAAGACTTGGAAGTAAGAGAATATATGATGTTAAAGAAAAGGGAAAAAGTTCAGTATGGCTAAAGCATAGAAGGGAGAAGGTCAGAAGGAAAGTAGAGGAACATGCAGCTGGGGAAAAGGCAGGAGCCAATTTCAGTTTAGTTTTTATCCTAAAATTTGTGGAAAGCCTTTGAAATGCTTTTAAAAGGAGGGCCTGATAAACTGTACATTCTAGAAGATAGACCATGTGACAAACAGAAGGATGGAAAAGAAGCAGGCTCCGAGACAGGGAGGTTAGGTCAGAAACTCTTATAGGAATCCAGGAGAAAGACAATGGTAGTTTACTAGGTTCATAACAGTAGAGATAGAACGTCTTGGGCATATATAAGAAACATCTAGGGTAATGATGTAATCTGGTCTGGGGCTGTGTATGAAAAACGAAGAGTTGAGGATTCCGGTGAGGTTTTTGGTTTCCAGTTCCGGCAAATGGACAAAGAGCAGTGCCCTTCTGTGACAGAGGGGACACAGGCTTTGCAAAATCATTGTGAATTAAAAAGAATCACGTAGGTAGGGAACCAGACTCACTTAGCATAGTAAGAAATGGAGCTTTACCTGGAGCTCTGATATTTGGTTTAACTTGAGACTGCAAAGGCCTTTCAATGTCAATGCGAAAGCAGCAGATTGAAAGTCAGAATCTGCCAGATTCTGAGCAGGGCTTGAAATGATCTTGATCTCATATAGAAAGATAACCCTGGAGACAGTGTGAATGGAGGACTGAAAGAAAAAATGGCCAAAGATGAAGTAGGAGATTCTTCAATTGTGCAGGTAAGCAATAATAAGGTCATAAACTAAGCCTGCCATGGCGGGAATCCAGAGGAAGGAACAAAGAGATTTAGAGGAAAGAATTAATAGATTTTGATGATAATTACATATGAGGGGGTAAGGGAAAGAGAGGTGCTGAAGACTAACAGATATTCTCGTTTGGGAGACTATAGGAGTAACAATTCTATTGATGGAGGTCTCGATGCTCTTTGAGAAGGGGAGGAGTTCTAGAGAAAAAAAATAACAGGTTGGGTTAGGACACGTTAAGTCTGACATACCCGTGGGACACAGAAAGCACTCAAAAATATTTTTGTAATCATAAGATATGTCTGGAGTTTAAGAGGGAGGTGGGGAATGGGAGACATGGTCCTGAGAGTCATCAGTATCTATTTCAGCCAAGGGAATGGATGGTAATTGCCCAGGGAAGTCTGACACCTAGGGTGTTGTGGGTGGAGGTAGATGATTGAAATGGCAGCCACTCTAGCCTCTGAAGCTGGAGACCCACTGAAAGACAAAAAGATTTCATGACGCCTGACATGTGTCTATGTGTTAGAAGAACTGAAAACTGACAAGCTGGTGAAAGGGAGACCAATTCCAAAACTCTAAGAGCAGACCAGCCCCAATATACGGTCAATTTCAACTCCATCATAAATAACACTTAATGAGGACATAAATGATGATAGGTCTTTGACCATGATGAATAATAAATATGTCAATTTTTGGTTTCTTTCTTCACACAATTATTTTTCCCATAAGTTGGACTGTTTTTTATTGAATAAAAAATACTAGATAAAAAGTGACTGTTCAGTCACTAGTAGAGTCAAGAATAACAGTAACTATTATTAGTTGGGCAAATGGGCCAGAAAGAATAGAAAAAGAACTTATAGTAAATTTGGCTGTTTGACTACTCAACTGAGAACCTGTCATAGGTCATCAATTTAAGGGCGCCTGCAGCAGTGTTCAGCTCCAAACAAGGTCAGTAAAAAATGGCAAGTGCACAGGCAAAGAGGCTCCACCTATTCATGCATAATACTCATTCCATAGGTATTTGGAGACTCTTGGGACTGCTCTGGTGTTTTAGTGTATAAGTCCTGGCTAGCATGTGTATGACATGATGACATGTCAGTGCATACGAAGTGTCACTGTAAAATACTAGTTTTGAATTTAAACAGGCATCTCATTAAAATGAAAAATATACTGTAAACTTTCTAAAGAACATAAGCCTCTGTCTGATTTCTCATATCTTAGGAAAAGCCATAAACAGAAAGATATTTGTCTATATCCATGGCCAGGTATCCAAATAAGTACGGTATAATGGAGTGAGTCATTTCCCTGTAAGCAATGATTTTAAATATACTGTAATTACCATACTGCCCATGTCACAAGGAGAAAACGAAACATCTGAGTAACATTACTGTACCTTACAAACTGTCAAACGTTCATCAATAATTTCATCGCACACTGGTAATGACCATTTAGCACTTTTACTATTACAGACCTGCCAGCTTGATCTGAACAGAAGAGAAAACTTAGTAAGCTTAAGTGGTGGGTTCATAACTAGCTTTATCCCTACAATCCAGGCAAAACCCAGAAGCCTATATTTTAATTGGGTTGTTAATGTATTTGAAAACAATATTTCTAATGAGATTATTTTTTCCAAACTCAGAAATAATGAGAGGGAAAAAAACAGTTATATTTCAAAATATATTACTACTTAGTATTGGGGGGTTAGAAAACAATTACCTATTTAGTGTAAGTCAACTTAACATTCTCCTAAAACTAAGATTTTCTTCAGTGAAAAAGTACTTGGAGGAAATGGCAGAAGGAGCTGGATTAACTAGCTAGAATAGAATAAATGGTTATTTTAATTTGTTAGGGCTGCCATAACAAAATGCCACAAACAAGGGGCTTAAATGACAAATTTATTGTCTCATGGTTAATGGAGGCTAATAATCCAAAATCAAGGTGCCAGCAGGGTTGGTTCCTTCTGAGGCCTGTAAGGGAAGGATCTGCTCCAGGCAACTCTCCTTGGTTTGTAGATGCATCTCTCCCTATGTTTCTTCACATCATCTTCCCTCTATGAATGTATCTGTGTCCAAATTTCCTCTTTTTATAAAGACACCAGTCATACTGAATTAAGGCCCACCCTAATGACTCATGTTAACTTGATTACCTCTATAAAGACCTATCTCCAAAAAAGGTCATATATTAAGGTACTGGAGGTCAGGACTCCAACATTTTTTGGGGGGTAGAAACAATGCAATCCTTAATAATGGTTAAATAATGCTTTTTGGGAGAGTAAATGAATGGCTTTAAGTCCATCCATTTACCTATTATTTGCTGTCAACTATCCCCAGGTAATAAGATAAAACAGAGACAAATTAGAGATACATTACCAGAGAGCTCAGTTGCTGAGAGAAGCAGATTGGTATGCCAGTCCAGTTCCTTCTGTACAAAAATATTAACAGGAAATTTTTTGTAGACCCACCCCATTACTGCCTCAGTAAAGCTGACTAGGAAAAATATCATCTACATGCTTAGCCATCCTATATCACTTATGACCATTACAATCACCAAATTTTTAAGTTCTAGTAATATGGAACCATTGAATTCTACATTTAAATTTCTCTATCAATGACATTCTTAGGCACTCTAAGAAAGTACCACCTCTAGAAAAATATCTTCCTCTCTAAAGCTGAACAACAGAATGATACTCCAACGCATCAAATTAAGATGAATTTGGCTTTGCATCTGAGAAATTCTAAAGAGACTTAGACTCTTTCACCCACTGACCTAGGCTCACAAAGAGGTTTATTCTGAGGAAAGGCAATAACCTGACTACAATGTTGCCATCACAGAGGCCTGATTGCTATTTCCTGCTCCACTGCATCTTCCTGACAAACACAGAAAACGAACTCTCTTCCAAAGAAATAACTCAATACATGTAAAAAGATGTCCATTTGAGAATTATTTCTAGTAGCAGAACTTTAAAGGCAACTCAATATCAATCAGTAGCTCAATATCAGTCATTATTACATTATATTTACTCTATGAAGGATTATTCAATTATCAAAAGTAGTAAACATAAAAATTATATAGTAGTCTGACCACCTGATACTACAGTGAAACACACAGGTGGCAGCTCCATTCATGCCCACAGAGTTTTCAATCAACTTTTGAGTGTCCTTAAGGAGACAACCAGGGATCACCAGATGACAGAAAATTTTCTAACATAAAATGCAAAGCTCACAAAGAGAGGGAGAAGAAACTACTTGAAGGAAAGAGACTCTGGAAGAAGAAAACCTCAAATAAAAGCTATCATTTATATCCTTAGTGAGATATGGAAAGATAATAGCAACCACAAAATAAGAATAAATATTACTGTAAAAATTTAAAGGAAAAAATGCATTCGAAGATCTTGAAATTAAATTTTAAGGTCAAAGAAACAACAAACTCAATAGAATAGTTGGAAAAATAAGAAAATCTCCAAAATGTAAAGCAAAAAGACAGAGGTGGGGAAAAAACGAGAAAACATTAAGAAAGTTAGAGGAGAGTTCAGGAGGTCCAACATCAGATAATAAGAGTTCCAGATAGAGATGACAGATAAAATGAGGGAGAAATATTATTTAAAAAATCAGAAAAATATCCCAGATTTGAAGGGTAGGAGTTTCACAAATTGAAAGAGTTTGTCCAATGCCCACCACAATAAAGAAAATGGATTTACAGTACAGCACATTATTATGAAATTTTGGAACACTAGAGACAAAAAGAAAGACCTAAAAGTTCCAGAGAAAAAAAAAATCAAGTTACGTGCAAAATATCAGGAATCAGAATGGCATTAAATTTTTCAAAAACAATAGAAGCTGAAATATAATGGAGCAATAACTTCAAATTTCAGAAGATGACTTCCAACCTAGAATTCTATATCTAGCTAAAGTAGCCATAAATATGGGGGTCAACTCTAAAGATCTTTTCAGGCATGCAAGATATCTCTGATTTGGGTTCCCTCCTAAACAATCCCTGAGATGAGGGTTTTAGTGCAAACAGTTTATTTGCAGGTGATCCCAGGGAGCACTAGCAGGGGAATGGAGAATTCAGACAAGGAAGAGAGGGGAGCAAAAAAAGCATATTTTATTGAATAGATCCCCTCTATGAACAACTGGGACTCAACCCTCCTGAGAAAGGTAGAACATGCATCTTAACCATCCTTGCCAAGGGGTGAAAAAGCTGATCCATCATTGCCCGAGAGCCTCTCCTGTGTATGAACAAAGAGAAACCCTTGGATGGAGAGCCAGAAGTGCTTGTAGTCATATCCAGCAACAGATATGGAATTTTGAATATCAAAACAATCCAGAGAGGGCACCAACAATATCTGCTAAAGGTTGCAAAACACTTACTATCTCATGAAGTTATAGAAGGAGGTGCTTTTGTCAAAATGATGCAGTACACCAGAAAAGGGAAAGGGCATTGCATGCAGGAAACAGAAGATGCAACTCAGGAGAGGGGTGAAGGGTTCTGCTTGGGATGATGGTAAATGGAAATCAAGATGAGAACTAGACAGCAACCAGCTGAGAGTTGAGGAGATCAGTAAACTCCAGGACAGATGTCCCCAAGGACATGAAATTGATATAATATCTGATGCGTTTCATCAGAGGAGATTAAGAAAATTTAGGGAAACATTAAAGGTAAATAAGGGATAAGTACATCGAAAACTAAGAAAACAAAATAGCAAGATAATTATTAACCTAAGTGAAAAGCAAAAAGTTATGCAAGAAAAAAATAATTATAGCATATTACATGAATGAGGTACTGTTCTGCATTTTTTTCTCTTGACAACTTATCATATCTGTATTGACCACATTTTGTACAGCCATATATCCTTCATAAGAATGCATTGCAATTCATGTAACACACCCTAATGATCATTATTTCAGTTATCTCTGTTTTCTCTATTACAAATAATGTTGGAATGAACATCTTTTAACTTTTCTATAGGATAATTGAAATTTTCTGTATGATATATTACTAAGATGAAATTTCTGGGTCAAACAGTATACACATTTAAAGTTTTGATGGTGTTTTTTGCCAAATTCTTCTCCAAAAATGTCTTTTCAATTTATACTCCCACCAACAGTGCACTTTTTTCCATATCTTCTCTTACAGTAGATATTATCAATCTTTTTGTATTTTTTTCCTTTTGACAATTAAAATTAAAAGAATAAGAGAGGGGAATTTGTCTTTTTTTCTTAATTTTACCCATGTATTATTTTAATTTTGTTTCGATGCACTATTTTTAAATTAACACAAATATGCTAACACAATTGATTCATTTAATTGAATCTTCAGACTATACAGGCAAATTTTTCAAAATAGTGTTCTAAAGACAGGAGTTATCCTTAATGCTGAATTATTTTACTCTGTAAAAATTCACAGTCTATTCTGTCATCTATAAGACAGCTGCCAAATAGCCAATATAGTTATCAAGAGATTATCTTTGATATTTTAAAGGATCCATATATCTTACACTGTTCATTAATCTCTAAGTACCCAATGTTGTAAATCCCAGATCCTTCAACCAAGAAGGGTGTGGATGTAAGGAAAAGAGAAAGATATAATTCACCTTTCTCAAATGAAATATAGGAATATTAATGAAAATTAGTGACAGTAAACGGGGAATCATATTAAATTGTGTAGATTGATGATCATTCCTTAATCTGTTCAGCCTCTTAGTTCTGTACTAAAGATTCTGTCATCCACAGGTGTAGACCCAGCTTAAGGCATAGGATTTTATACACTGTCTCCTAAATTTCTAAGAATCGCCACTCAACTTTCTCTGGTATTAAAAACCTGTATAATTAAAACAAGCAGCTATTTGTTTGAATTGGGCATTTTTCTGAAAGGACGTGAAGCTAATTATTTTGTCCTAGGTATACAAAGATGGATCTAGTGTTTTATCACTTTCACAAAACCATGGACCATCCTCCACCAAAAAAACCAAAAAACTTAACAGTAACTTAATAGCAGAATGTCATTAAACTTTAGTCTTTTTAAATAACTATTGGCTATCAAACTAAGTAATTTAAGCAAAAATAAATCACATGTATTTGGCCATTTTTTTTCCAAATTAACTATTTCAAATTTTTAAATCTCAAAAATCCTAACAGAGACTCTGAATTCATGAGCATTCCAATTGTGACTTTAGAATAGTTGTGGTTCTAATCATTGTTTTGAAATGTGTTCTGCTGATAACCTCTTCAACAAGATTCAAAATATAATCTGGCACTGTTTGCATTTGGTATATGTAGGGAATAAAGGAGCAGAGCAACTTCTCTGCCCATGCAGTAAAACTTGCATCATTTCATTATTAGGGATGCTGTTTCATTTATTTCATTAAAGGGATGCTGTTGAATAAAAATGCATGGACACAGAAGACAGAGGCATGGGAAGAATATAAACTGGAAACCTGGATACTGCAAAGAATCACAAAGCACACGAGGGTCGGGAAGTGCTTTCCCATTCTCAATGGCCAGACCTGTATCGGAATATTCATTCCATCCTGGACTCCACAGGAACATAGAGATGTTGGAGAAAGCTAGGAGATGAGCCCTCACAATGATTAAAGGGTTGGACTAAGAAAGAAATGAACAGATTGCTAAACTTGGAAAAGGTGGGAGCTCTATTTAAAAATGGCTTCCAATGTAATGGGACCAATTAATAGACAAAAATAGAAACTCGGCTGCTTTTCATTCCCACTGTGAGCAGAATAAGAGAAAACAGGTGGAACTAAAAATGAGGGTTAAGGCTGCCAACAGTTTAGCAAGTCAGGAGCAGCAGTGTGTATAGCAACCAGTTATGATATTTCATTCCACACAATCTGTAAACTAGGGCAATGGTGGAGGTAAATGTGTCATCACCACCAGAAGCTAAAACAATGAGTGTTTGGAAGGAGGGAGGAAATATTCCTAAAGTCACCAAGCCTAAATCCCCATTCCAGACCATCACAATAACTTAAGTAGCAATTCTAATGGATAAATTAAAATAGGCCTGGGGCTAAGCTGCCTGGGTTTGGCTTTTCCATGCTAGCTTTGTGTCCTTAGACAAGGTGCTTTAGCTATCTGTTCTTCCATTTCCTCATCTGTAAAAAGGGGGAATTCATCGTGTTTACCTTATGGAATTGTTGAGAAGATTGATGGGTTTAATGGTGGGGTGTGGGAGAAGAGGATACTCTTGTATTTGTTACTATTACTAAACCTCAATCAGAAGGCATGCAAGTTGGAGGAATATATTTTGGGTGAGGATTAATTGATTTAGCTTCACATTCTAATATTCATAACTCTCTCTTCACCAGCATTGGCAGGAAGTATGCTAATTGTAGATATTTATTTTGCTGATGATGACTGAGGCAGACACCATGAGACTCTCAGGTATGAATCATGCAAAATACATTCACATATATCGAATACTTAGAATTTAGTTGTCTAATTCTTTACGACTGGTGACCTATGTTTATTTTATACAATAATTCTTTATAAGATATTATATTAACTAGGACATTAATTTCTAGTCATAATATGTAATAAAGATCACTTAATACATAATATATATCACTTAATCAAAGGCTGACTACAGACCCAGAGTAGTTAGGCCTGGCCCTCGGCCAACTACTCTGTATATTCCCTTTTGCTGCTTTGTGACTGATACCAAAGCAGTTTCTTCTTTCAGTAGAGAAAATGCCTACCCACAATTTTGACCAGGTTGCCTAATGCAAAAATCGGTTAAGGAGAACAACACCCAATATAAAAGAGCTTTATTGATTTGAGGAAACTAACTCTTTTGATGTATTTATTAAAAAGCTATGGATAGGCATGGCTTAGGAAAAAAAAAAAAACCCTCCAGCAATTTTGTGTCACACCTCTAAAAGACCGTAATCTAATGCAAAATGGTAGGACTGTGTTGGGTAAATAAAACTACTTTAAGACTCTTGATATTTAGGCCATTAAAAACAGAAAAATAATGTAACCTACATTCCTTTTGTCTGTCAGTTTGCTGTGTGATTATATCAATTGTTCAATCCAGATTTAAAGTAAATAAATCCTATTCTATTGCACACCTACTCTGCACACAGAAATGGCGTATTCATACCTTTATGGTAATGATTTAAAAACTGTTCTGCTCATATGCACAAACACACAAACACTTCTCTATGTGATTTTCCTTTTCACAATTATATGAAAAAATAAGTTTAAGAAAAGTGTCTTATGATTAGGCAAAAATGTTACATAATTCAAAGTAATTTCGGTAGACTGAAGATCTGAATGAGAGCTAATGAATCCAGCATCTTTATTTTTAAGCAAAAACAGTCCTTGGCTTCTGTTAGTTAACCAAAGTGGTGGAGATGAGCCATACCAGTAACAGACAACCCCTCCTGGATGAAGAGAACTGAGTTCTTAGGTATCTGAGCCCAGATCTGTCCCTGAATACCACACAGCAATAGAGAAACCTGGGTGGTGCTCTATCTATTTACACACCTAAATTATGTAACTCTGAAGATAAGCATTTTAAATATATTTATAGAGATGAACATAACTTTCAATAATACTTTCACCCAACTCTCTCAGTCCAGTGAGACTGAGATTTATTTCTACATTTAGAAATACTCCTTCAGAGAGTTTAACATATACTTTTCTTTAATGTAGTAAATGATATCGTGAATCAGGCCAAGAGACAAAAGTTGATGGAAAATATTTTCAACACATATGACGGACAAAAGATTAGTATCCTTGATATACTCAGAGCTTCTATACATATGATAAGTAACATAATAAAAAAATTGGCAAATGATGTAAAGTGATATTTAATATAAGAATAAACATGTATAACCAATAATAAAGTCATGAAAGATACTCAATCTCACTAGCTGTCACTGAAATGCAAACTGAAACAATGAGATGCCATTTTTCAAACATCAGATCAATAAAAAAAAATTGTGTTATAATAACCAGTGCAGGTGACAATACAGAAAACCTAACACTCTCAAGAATTGCTGATGAGACCAACTATGATCAATTATAACATACTTTTTGGAAAGTACTCCAGCAATATTTACTGAAAATTTTAAAGTACAAATCTGCAACCCAGCAAAGCACTTTGGGAAATCTGTGCTTGGAGTGGGTATTTGTCATCTCAAGTTCCTGGTATTCATTCCCTTTTGTCAATAACTTCACCCCAATTATCCTGTGGATAACCACACTTTCTTCATTTTCAATCCATGTTTTTTGGTAAGGCTAGTAGCCTCACACTCAGGTCCAGAGGGGAGCATGTGGCCTATGCGCGGCCATATAATACTGGCTCCTGACCACAGTGACTGGTTCAGGGATGAGCCACCGGGCCAATGAAAGTCCTACCAAGGATTTCTAATAAAACTACTGGGGGAAAAAAAAACTCTCTTAGCCCCATTGAATGAGATTTAAGACTGGAACTGATGACAGCTATTTTGTCAGTACAAGAGGAAAGACTGCCTGAGAAGTAAGCTTACAGAAAAGAAAGCTGCAACAAGAACCAGTGGGAGACAGAAACCTGAAGACATCATTTCAGTCCCTGGCTCTAACAGCACCTGAAGCCCATAGTCATCTGGACTTTTCAACTACCTAAGCCTCTTGAGCTGAACTGATATTGAGTATCCTTTCTATGGAATATTATGCAACTTTGTAAAAACAAGGCAATAGAGCTACACATATTAAAAAGAGTTGGCAAATGTTTTCTTTATAGAGCTAGATAGTAAATATTTTTGGCTCTGCTGACAAAAGGGGTCTGTCACAACTACTTAGCTCTGCCTTTGGAGTGCAAGATAATCACATACAATGCACTTAGCATGGCCAGATTTGGCCTGTGAACCATAGCTTGCCTACCCTTAGCCTAGGAGAATGTCCATGATAAATCATTACAAGAAAAATGATGTCATTTTAATCAAAGAATTTATTTAAAGAACAACCTGTATATAAGTATATATTAAAAGTACGGTGAAAATAATGGAATAATATATATCAATCTGTTATCTCTGATTACCTCAGGTGGGGTAGGAGGCGTGGTTTCAGAGGATTTGAGAGAGATTTAAATTTGAATCCTTTTCTTTCTACATCTCTATATTATTTGACTTGTTAAAATGAGAATACATTACTTTTTTAATTTAAAAACATCTAATGACATCAAAGAAGAAGGAAGGTATCAAACAGCTTTAAAGAAATGTAGTCCCTAAATATTAACAATCAACTTAGCATCATAATTAGGCTAGAATTAGGGAAACTCCTGAATATCCAACCTGCCAGCACCTTTTAACACAGGGCACCCAGTCTCAGTTTAACAGGCCCATTTTATAGATAAGGCCTGAAGAGGTAGTGTGCCTTGCTGAAGTCACAGAGCTAATTAGCGGCAGAGCCTCATCTAGAAATGAAGCCTTCCAACTACCAGCCGGATTCTTCTTTCTTCCCATATTACAGGTCCATAGATGCTGTTACCCTTTCTCATCTGACGTTAATGCATAGAAAATAGATGCCTCTCTGAATATAACATTATGAATATGTTGCTAGCATCCAGCTCCAAGCAGCTCTGCCTTCAAAGATTTCTGCACCACAGTCAGGATTTCTCTTCTGTAAATTGTTAGCACTATTTTTAGGAGCCCTTTTCTCTGGCAGATTCAGACGCTCTCGCATTTGAGCCTGTCATCTCTTCAGTGTGTATTTAGTAGTTTCAGCGCTCTGCTCACTGTTTGCATATCATGACACCCGGGCAGAGTTCAGCAATACAGAGCGTCTTATCCATTTCCTCTTAATCCATTTTAAATTCATCCTGAGCCCATCAGAGCAGGAGATGGAATGAGAGTTTTATAATTACCTTTTGCAAACAGAACATTAAATTATTATACAGTGGAATCCTCTAGTTTCTTGGACATAAGATGGCCTTCTCTTGCTAGTGAATGAATGTGCCTGTCTCTATAAGTACACATATGTACTTTGGAAATCAACCCTGTTAGCTTGAAGTTATTGATCAATTTGGGTAGATTACTGCAATAGATTCTTAAAGTGCTTTAAGATTAAGAGATGTGCTTGGCTTTCTTCTGTCAGGTATCTCAAAGGAAAACCATGAGACGAGACACACAATGAAAAACAGCAGGTAATACCATATGAGACTCCTTATTAAAAACATAAAGTGCCTTTCACTCCTGCTTTTATTAAGTCTACTTTTCAAGCTAAATGGGGGTTAGGTGAGGCGATTATAATACAAGTCACATCTGACTATTTCATTATCCATGTCCTACAGCAAGATAGCCCCCAGAATACCTTTGAAAGCTCCAGAGTGATGGCAGCAGGTTGAATATAATGAACAATGTTACAAATGCGGACGTGAGAAGGCAGGACTGGTGGGGATGGAATCTCCTATAAATTGCGAGGCTGTAATTACTGAACACTGGCTAGGTCTCAGGTGACTTTGAACACTGGGAACCATCTTTATATTTTTCTCAGCTAGTTAAAATGAAGCTAGTCAGAAGGACTGAAATTTATAAGGCATGATAGTGTATGTCTTACCAAGCAAAGGTATGGTCGGCTTTTATTACTCTAATTTTTGTCTAGTTTCTAAGACCATTCCACTGGGCATCGTGCACCTGAATTAAAATTGGATTGAGAAATATTTTTATATTCTTCTGTCCTAGGGTTAAATTGCTATAAGTTTTATTTTCAAAGAAGTGAGCAGTCTAATTTTTGGTAGAGGGGACTACAGCTTTATGAGTCAGCAGTTTTTCTAAATATCTTATTTGAAAAGATCACTAAATTAAAGATGGAAGGAAGGGAAATGCATGAAGAGAGAGGCAAGGAATGAGTGGGAAAGGGGAAAAAGTAGAAATGATAGTTACGATGAAACGTTGTGATGGAAACCGGAATAATCAGATCCATTTCCTTGATTCGCCTTATCCATTTAACCCAAAACAACAAGAAAAATGAACGCTGCTGACAATGCCCACTTTAATCTATTTTGATCCCTAGTCCAAATTTTAGAAGGCAGGAGTTAGTACAAATTTATTAATGAGCTTGAATTAACTCTGTTAGCTGGCCTCATGCATGGATAAACCAGAATCCAGGTGAGCATAAACCTGTTTCCTTGCCCTGGATCTTACCTGGATAAAATTCAATTCATTTCAATTCAGAGAACACAGCTCAGGCAAGACCACACCCAGCAGGACAAACGCAGGCCTGCTGTAAATCACAAAACAGCCTCTACCCTTATTGCCCATCCTTTGGTAATATGGGAATCTGGTTAAAGAGAACACCATAGCATGGAGAGCAATGTCACAAAAAGCACAACCTAAGGGGGACGTGTGGAAGAGGGTGCTGTTACCAGGGAGTTAGTCCCAGGCCACCAAGCCCTCAGTGGTCCCTGTGAGCAGCATGGAAAGGCAAATCACCATCTCCATTCATTGCCTTTGCCTTGGCATCTCCTGATGCTTTCACCTCAATTTCTCCTCCCACCTTCTGTTCCCTCAGTTACTGCCCCTGGCCCAGAGCCTGAGGTCCCAGGCATGGGCCCAGCTGACCACAGCCCAGTGGTGCATCCCCACTTCTGTTGGCTGCTCAGGTGACAGTGCCCAGCCACACACTGACGCAAAGAAGCAGTAGGCAAGTGAGCATAGGCGTGCCAGCTGCTGGGGGTTCTCCCTCATGTGGTCTTACAAATGGTGTCAGTGTCCAGGTGACTTCTCCCCATCCCAGAGGTGCTCTGTGACAGTCCCCACACAGGCTTACGCCTTCCTGCATCTCTACCGGTGGCAGCAGGTTCTCTGGCTGAGGAGCAAACTTAGTCTGGGCTCAGAGCAGGCCATGAGGTTCAGGAGTGACCCTCAAGATGGGGGGTAGGAGTCAGAGGATAACCACACCAGTTTCCTCAGCCCTCAGAGCTCTAAAGGATGCTCTGCAGTCTCTCATGGGGTCCCCAGTCGGGGCCCACAGCAATGACATTCTCAGCTTTTCTGTCTTGCCTCATAATGTCCTAGGATCACTTCCTAAATAAACTACTTAACTTGAACCGCTGTCTCCAGGTCTGCTTTAAATGGAACACCATCGAAGAGCCTTGGCATTGCAGCTACATCCCACCCAAACTAGAGCTGCTCCTGACCCCAAAGAACCATCTCTGATCTCCCAAGGAAGCAAAAGATGCCCTTTGTTGATCAAATTGCTACTTCTACCAGGACAAAGCCAATTGTTCCACCGGACCGGATACGGGGGAAACCGCAGCCAGCTGGGGCAGAGTCGGCTCCTCCAAATTATCCTCTTAAGAGAGTGGTGCCTTTGGGCCCTTGCGCTAGTGCTGGCATTTCACTCCTGAGTGATGTAATCCAAAATTCACTGCACTCAGAGGGGAACAATAGATGCTGTTGAGTGACTTACAGTGTGCTGCCCTAGATTTCACTGCATTGTGAAATTTGGAAAAAGATTCGCTTTAAGCCTGAATATAAGATATGAATAATGTAACTGCACTTTACCACAATACTGTTACTGTACCACCGTAACAATCAAAAAAATAGAACCCAGGGCACCTTGCCACCCCCAGTGGCCTCCAGCAATCCAGTTTCCCATTCAGGTCCTTGTTTCTTTATTAGTAAAGTCCAAATGTAATGTTTTGCAGAATAAACATGCTATATGTGCTGAATTGAATAGATGGCCATGGGTCTTTCTCTGACTGTGGTGTGTGGTGAAATGGTCTATGGTGATAGACGCTGGTGGGAGGTTTCTGGGTCCTGTCCATGAGGCTGAACCACTGGCTAGAAGTTCTGCCTGCAGGAAACATAAGAGTCCAAGGGGATGTGTGACAGGAGCAGAAGCACTGGGGTGAGCAGCCATAGGCTGAGATGCACAATTGGGTTAGAGGAGTCAGCTCAGGAACTAGACCCAGGCCAGGGCAAAGACCCTCTCCCCTTGGGATCTGAGCAGGCTTAAGGGAGGGCTGCACTACCTGTTAATCAGGCTAAGAGGGGAGGGGCCCTCTTCCCAGCTTCATCTTCTCTGTTTCAGTAAGAAGAAAGATCCCCCGCCCCCTGCCGTATCACAAACCCCTGATGGAATGAAGGATCAAACACTGGATTAAGGAATTACCAGAACCACTACCATTCTGAGGCTGCCATTACTGAGGATCCCTGCGAATCTGGGAAGTGGGCCAGTTTCATCCTCAGCTTCCTCAACTACTCTTCTTTAAGGCCCCCTCCTCAAGCCTTGGCATACTCAGTGCCCCTCTACCTCATCCCTACCCCCAAGCTCCTGGATCAGGATCACAGAATTTCAGAGTTACTCACTGAGCAGCTACTAAGCTCTGTGTCAATAAAAATACACAGTCCCTGACTTCATAGAAATTCTGTCTACTGGGGAAGACAACATTAATCAAAGGCTCACACTAATAAATGCTACATGGCATGCATGGAAGAGGTTGTGAAGAGTCTGCTGTCGTAAGAAGTACAATGAGGAAACTGCTTAACAGAAAAGTCAGAGAGAACTGAGCAGGTGATGGCTGAACTGAATTCTCAAAGAAAATTAGGTATTAAGAAGTGAAGGAGGACTTCCCTGGTGGCACAGTGGTTAAGAATGGGTCTGCCAATGCAGGGGACATGGGTTCGAGCCCTGGTCTGGGAAGATCCCATATGCCTCGGAGCAACTAAGGCCGCATGCCACAACTACTGAAGCCCATGCGCCTAGAGCCCGTGCTCCGGAACAAGAGAAGCCACAGCAATGAGAAGCCCGCGCACCACAATGAAGAGTAGCCCCCGCTCGCTGCAACTAGAGAAAGCCCACACGCAGCAACGAAGACCCAATGCAGCCAAACGATAACTAAACAAATGAATAAAAATTAAAAAAAAAAAAAAGAAGTGAAAGGCCAGGAGCAGGATGTGGCATGGGGATGAAGAAGAGCATTCCAGGCAGAGGTAACTGCATGTGCAAAGGTCCTGAGGCTAAAGCAGTGGGAAGTCACTGAAGTGTTAAGAAGTGGCCAGAGGAGAGAGTTGGGTGGAGAAAGAACCTACTCAGACTTGTGTTAATAAGACTACATTGGCTGATGTATGAAAAATGCCTGGAAAGAGCAAGCGGGGATGCAGACAAAGCAATGGGCAGGCTACTGCAGTGGCCTGGAAGAGGGGTTAGTGGCATGATGTAGGGGAGTGGCAATAGGGTTAGAGCCAAAAAAAAACATTTTTGAGATAAGTTAAGGAGGTAAATAATTGGGACTTGGTGATGGATCAGAAATGAGGACTGAAAAAGAGGCAGTAGAAAGGGTTCAGGCTTGCATAACTGGGTGGATGGTGGGGCCACCCACTGGAACAGAGAACTAGAGAAGATCAAGTTTGAAGGGGAAATTCATGAGTTTGATGTGGATATGATGAGTCTGAGGTGCCTTCTGGACATCTAAGTAGAGATGACAACTTGACAGTGAACTAATGAATCTGGAAATCATCTACTACAAGTCTTCTGAATGTAAGAGTCTCTTCTACTACACTCCCTGTGGATGATTGCCTAACCTCATCTTGTACACTCATTCCCATAAGGCATCTCAGTCCAGTGCTAGATGGTTCTTACAGAAGGAGAGCATTTTTTATGCTACTTCCAAATCTACAAATCCCACTCTTGCCCTGATTCCACCCTTCTCAGACACCCAAAGTAAAAACAGCCTAGCTTCTCTTCCATAGGATATGTAAAGGTGGTTAGCATGGATCTCCTCCCCTAGGCAAAGTCTTATGGCCTGTAGATGTTCTCTGTTCTTTCATGTTTACCCTGCCCCATAATTTCTGACCCTCCACCATCTTAGCTGCTATTCTCTGACTGGATTCCATTTGGTTGACCTGTTTCATAAATGTTCTGTCCCTTCCCCCCCTGACTTTGCTCCCCAGTAAGTCTGTCCCCTTAAGGCTCTGTTCTTGACAGTCATGATTTCAGCACAAGTCTAAGAGGGCACAACTATACACAAAGGCCCAGATGTTACCTTTTTTTCCAGATGAATCACAAATATCCACAAAGAATTTGTTATAATCATCTGTAAGGAATCCTAGGGACAGGATCCCCTAAATTTTCCAAACAGCCATTAGAATGTACCTGCTCAGCTGAGTCCCTTGAATTAGAGGTTCTAATTCTTTGAGGAGCCTTGAACTCCTTTGAGAATCTGATGAAAGCTGTGCACCCACCCACAAAACGCACGTATGCACATCCATAAAGAATTCCACGTGAGATGCAGGGGTTCAGTGTTCTTCTGAAGTCTGTCTCTGGAGCCAGGCTTAGAGTCCCATATTTCCATTTACGTTCCTCCTACAGCATCCTCTCCCCCAACCCACTAGCATATTTACTCCATTTCTCTCGAGCTAAGGCTCCAGGCACAAAACTAAATCCATGACTATCATACAATTGGAACTCAGAGAGACAATTGCATTAGCTCTAAGAAAACATTCTGCCTTGTTGAGCACCGTGTCACTGAAGCCCAAATCTTCTTCATTGAAAATACTAAGCAAAATCAGCTTTTTGTTTCTCACCATGCAACAAGAACCCACATATCTAAAATATCTTGCTACATTAAGTGACCTTCCCCCAGCACCTTCAAAATGTTTGAATTTCCTTGAGAACTGTTCAAAGTTCTAGTTGGAGTAGAGGAGGTTTTAATTACTGAGAATTGGGTAAACATGCCTTCAGAAAAAGCTGTCTCTCTGGATAGAATCATTCAACTGGAATGAAAGCTTATTAAGACTGTGGCTACAGCTCCATTTCTTTTACGGCATGAAAAAACCAGCTGATTTCAATCTCCAGTGCCTCAATCAGATAGTCAAATAAGTTAAGTGACAAAGGAGGTTGAAAACATCTTGGAACTCTGTGAAGCATGTGTGCTAAGCATGATTACATAATGTTTCAGCAACCTACATTCACAGTTGCTTATTCACTCAGGCTGGAGGAGATTGAGAAGCTATGATTAGGGGTAATGCCTTGCCTTTTTTGTTGTTGGTTTTTACAGAACATTGTACAAGCACATGTGTATGTGCGTGTTCTCTTTTTTTAACATTTATTGAAGGTCTACTGTGGGCAATGTGAGGTACTCAAAGATGAATTAGATGTCATTAATGATAATCTTTTATATTCTGGTTGGGGAGATAAGACTCAAATGCAGTACAATTGTTTCAAATCAAATGCTATAGGTATTCAGAAAAGGAGAAGAGTTCTTTCACAGAAGATTTACCTTGTTTGAAAATTAGATATTCTTGGGACTTCCCTGGTGGTCCAGTGGTAAAGAATCCGCCTTCCAATGCAGGGGACACTGGTTCAATCCCTGGTCAGGGAACTAAGATCCCACCAAGCTGCAGGGCAACTAAGCCCGGGCGCCACAACTACTGAGTTTGCATGCCTCAATGAGAGAACCCACATGCCACAAACTACAGAGTCCACGCTCCCTGGAGCCTGCGTGCCACAACTAGAGAGAGAAAAAACCCTCATGCCACAACTACAGAGAAGCCCACATGCCACAACGAAGAAAATAAAGAAAGAAAAAAGAAATTTAGATATTCTTTCATCTGTGATTAGCAAATGAATTGCCCCAATTCTTTTTTTTTTAATCAATCAAAAGCCTCGGGGGGGGAGGGGAGGAGGAACAAAACAAAAAATTTAGTAAAATACCATCTGTATGTCCTAATGAAGTTGATATCCCTCAGCTAAATAAATAAACCAAAAATGAAAATAAGTAGTATCTACATATTTAGTAGTCACCTACAGGCATGAGCTGAAATTATATGGGAACTAAAATCTAGAACTACTCATGTTAATAGAGGGCACAGTTTTTGCCGAATTCATTCCTAACGATATTTCACTGAAAATAACAAAATTGCAGCAAAACCCCACACTAACAGGCCCCGCAATAAAGATATGGTGTAATTGACTCCTTCCCTCCACCCAACCCTGTTCTCAGATCTGGTGGGCTACAGTTCTTCTATGAGGAGGGAAGGAATGGAGTGGAATAAGAAGGGGAACGTGGTTTCCTGGAAGTGGCAGGCAGCCTCTTCCTGGGAGGTAGGGAGGAGGTGAGTGGTTCCCTGGATCCCCAGGGTTCTCCTGGCTCAGTCTTCCCAGATGAGGCCAATGAAATGGGCACAAGTTAACCAGGGGATTTCCTGGAATTGCTGCTGCTGTCAGAGAACTCATAGCCTTTCATAGGATGCTGGATCACTGCCAGTGATACAGCTTAAGTCAGAGAGGAGAACCATCACTAGGTGGCATCATGCTGCAACTGGGATGCAGACAGATTTGGATCCCTCAGCTAAATCCCACAAACTCTGTGGCAGCTAGATGAACAAGCTCTCCACCCTCGCTTTATTAAGCTCATGGTATCTTGAACCTTCACTCTATAGAACTGTATATTTTGGACCCCACTTAGGTTTGGGCAGGGTTTTACTTGGTGAAATATATTCTAGGTCATCATTTTTATCCAAAAACAAATTTATGAAAAGGTCAGCTATAGCTTGTAGGAATGATGAACAACTCAAACAGAAACTGAAATCTGCAATATTTTATGAAGGAGATTTGGAGGCAAGAAACAATATTGAATGAGAAGTGTACAAATATGAAAGTTTCATTTTACTCAGGTTTTTAAACCGTATCTAGGCACTTCAAAAGTCTGCCATTATAAGCTCTAAAACATTCAAAAGCAACCATTATCTAAAAACACAGCTTAAGAAAAGAAAACATTAAAATCATGGGGCAAATTTTAATTCTATGAAACCAAGATCCCAGATATCCTAAAGAGATCGTGCCCAGGGGATACATACACACACACACACACACACACACACACACCCTCAAGCCAGATTTCATGTGATCATGAAGTGTAGTTTCCTAATCTTTGAAATTTCAAGGTGTATATTTTACCTTAGTGGTAGAACTAGTTAATTCAATAACTATTTAGGTAGCACCAACCAAACCATTTAAACATTGTAACCAGAAATTTTTATATAAAGATTTAAAAAATTGAATGAAAACAAAAGATCATCACCCATGTCGATCCTACTTTGCCTACTGACTGCACTGCAGTTTATCTACAGATTTGCTTCTCCTTCTCACCCCTGTTCCCCCAACACACACAACAGCAACGCAGCTTAGTGCTATAGGCAAAGCAACAAAGTAATAGCTCAGAGCAGGTAGGAAATGTGATTAGAGTTATTTATAAAGTATTACCCCTGGTTTATTTTTTAAGAAACCTCTTTTCATAGAGCACAGACTTGTGGTTGCCAAAGGGGAAGGAGGGAGGGAGAGGGATGGATGGGGAGTTTGGGATTAGTAGATTCAAACTATTATACATAGAATGGATAAACAACAAGGTCCTACTGTATAGCACGGGGAACTATATTCAATATCCTATTATAAACCATGATGGAAAAGAATATGAAAAAGAATATATATATATATATTATATATATATATACCTGAATCACTTTGCTGTATGGCAGAAATTAACACAACATTGGAAATCAACTATACTTCAATTAAAAAAAAACCTCTCCTGTTATCAAACAATGAGGCATCAGAGGTATAAAGAAGGGTTCTGCTAGCGTACCATGAAGATTCTGTTAATGTACTGATGAGAACTTTGACATAGCTAACGAAGACATCAACATTTGAAGGAATAGAAACATTTCTTATTAGTGCTTAAGATGAGCATTTTTGGTGACTGAAAAACTTGAACCTCCTCACTAGCTTCCGTGGCTCTTGTGACTACATCACTCAGTCAGGAGCACTGCAAGAACTATGTGGCCAGCCTTTTTGCACCATCTGGTACACTGCAGTTCTGAGAAAGGGGAGTTAATTGGCTATATCTGAGCAGTCACAAGATTTATAGGTTTGATTATCCAAAAGAGATGCTTTTACCCTGATATATATGGCATTTTCATTGTGGTATTAATAATAATAAAAGCATGCCAAATGAATGAAAAAGCATCATTATAAAAGAGATTTGTGTGTGCAGTGAAACAGTATGGGTGGCTTGTGGTTCCCACAATGAAGATGTAACTATTTTCATATACAAGTTATTAGCTCAAGTTGTTCTTTATTATACCATAACTCTGCTCCTATAGCAACATAGTCGTAGAAGAAAAATAGTTATGCCTGGGTGTGACATGCCAGATGTTTTTAAAGCAAAGGTGGCAGTTTAATTCTAAGCCAGTTTAAATGGTTAGATAAAAGCAGTCCCAGAAAAGAAAAAAAAAAATTTCTTCTAGACCAGCACTATCCAATAGAAATACATGCAAGCACATATCTAATTTTAAATTTTCTGGTAGCCACATTTTTCAAAAGTAAAAAGAAACAAGGGAGGTTGATTTTAATAGTATGTCTTAACCCAATGTATCTAAAATACTGTTTGAACGCGAAATTAGTATAAGAATTTATTAATGATATATTTTACATTCTTTTTTCCTATTAAGTTTTCTAAATCTGATGTGTATTTTACACTTACAGCACATCTCAGTTCAGACTAGCTGAATTTCAAGTGCTCCATAGCCACATATAGCTAGTTGCTACCATAATGAACAGCACAGTTCTAGACTTTTCCCTTGCTTACATTTAGGACTATAGTTAATCCCTTCCATGCATTTTATAAAAATATTCAGAGAAGATGACTCTGGCAAGGCTCTCCACAATTCGTTAATCACTCGGAAGTATCTGCGTGTGTCCTCTTCACAGAGGGCAGCTGAGTACTTTCATTCAGTCAAGACGATCACAGTTCTAAGTTCAACCCAGAAAACATATTTTTAAAAAAACTTTAAAAATCCTGGAGTCCAGTAACTATGCCTTGGTTACTTTGTCTATCTATAGGAAGGAGGAAAACCCAGAGATCAGAGGAGGCAAAGCTCTACGTGGCGTGTTCCACATCCTCACCTAGCTGTGGGAGGGAGAAGCATGTTGCATGCAGTTGTAGTGAAAATTAAAGGGAATAATGTGTGAAACGCATCAGGGCCCTCAAATGTTGGCCTAGTCGGGAATTACCAAAGGAAGAGAAGGCTCTGTCCCTGCCCTCAAGCTCTAGATCTAACTGGATCCAGGGTAACAGGACAGAAACCATGACACTGGAAGAACCCAAAGGAAGCGGAAGGCTGGGTTAAGCCATAGAATGTTTCTAGGTGTGGGTATATGTGGTGTTGTCTGCCACTAACCCCTAACTCCTAATCTGCCCATGGAACACTTACTTGTGGATGAACTTAAATGGGTTTTTGTTCATGTGTTTGTTTTCAAGTAAGCATCAGCCTTGAATGAGCAAATCATAAAAGAGCAACTTGCAGCCTGAGATGGAAAGGAGAAGAGGTCTGGAAGAGGGAAGAACTGTCCCATTTTTTTTGACTAGGAGATGGTACTAAGTTCACCAAATGCTTGGGTGTGGTTTTTCTTTGTGCTTTACCTGAAAGACATCTCTTACTCCCTGTCTACTACCTGTTGCCAGCATATAGAACTCAGGCCTGGGGAAATGGCCCAGCTTTGCATGCCCTGAAGACCTCTCTGCTGGTGAGGCAACACAGAATAAAGGGAATTCATAAATTCTGCATGTTTGCCAATGTGAATGGTACAAATTCAGCTGAGTTAATAATAAAAGGCTATGAGAGAGATGAGTCAGATAGGGCTGGAAAGAAGAATTGGGATAAGGCTCATGCCCTGTTCAGTCATAACAGTATTTCTCCCAGCTACCTGTGTTCTGGAGTTAGCTCACAACCAAGACCTTTTATGCTCTCCCCATGAGACGGACCTCATGGAAGAAATAATTCAACCAATTCCAACTAGAAACACAGCAAGTGGGGTGCTATCAGTGTCTTCGTCAGTTCAGACTGCTATAACAAAAGTATCATAGACTGGGTGGCTCAAAGAACAGACATTTATTTCTCACTGTTCTGGAAGCAGGAAATCCTAGATCAAGTCACCAGTAGATTCAGTGTCTGGTGAGAGCCTGCTTCTTCTTTGCAGCCAACTTCTCACTGTGTCCTCATGGCAGAAAGAGGGCTAGAGAGTTCTCTTGGTTCTCTTCTATAAGGGCACTAATCCCATTTATGGAGACTCCACCCTCATGACCTAATTACCTCCCAAAGGCCCCACCTCTTAACACCATCACATTGGGGGTTTGGATTTCAACATATGAATTTTGGGAGGACACAAATGTTCAGTCCATAATAATCAGTAATCCCCAAGGATATAAGCTCCCTGAAGACAGAGCTTTTGTTTGTCTTGATAACCAGTGCCTAGGCTTAAAAGACACTTTAAAGGTGCTTAATAGTAAGTGCTTAAATACTAATTGAATAAAGGAAGAAAGGGAGACCAACAACTGTGGGTTTGGAGTATCAAGGCTGGCTAACATTGTAATGTCCCAGAGGCAAGACAAAGGACAAATCAAAACCTACCAAGGCCAAAGCCAAGGCCAAGCATGAGAGCAGATGGGAGAGAGGTCCATGTAGGCACTACAGAAAGAAATGCAGACTAGAAGAAATTTGGGAGCTATCATTCCCAGCTTTTAAATACAAGTAAATTCATCTCATTTGTGGATCAATTTTTTTCCACTTTTCCTCTATTGATTTATCACTTTTGTTAAGAATCTACCCTGAAATCTAATCACCTTACTTTCAGAAGGCTAATCTTAAATTCAGCCCAGAGGTCATTTTTAGTTACTCTTAATCATACTATCTTCTAACAAGCTAAATAAGTTCTCTCCATCTTTGATGTTTATGGTGTTCAAATATTTGTAGACCATTATGACATCTCCCACTAGTTGCTGCTGAGTGAGGCTTTAAGGATTAGACACATTTAGATCCTTTAAACCTGGAAAATGCCTCAAATCAATGCTCCCATTACTCTAACCATTTCTGACGCTCTTCTTGAGAGTGTCTTCAGGGTCACTGTACATCTCTACACCACTAAGTCTGCAGCTCAATTTGATGTTCCAAAGTCATATAATGACATAGTTTTCTTGGATCATCTGCAACAAAATACCCCAAGGGTAATTATTTAAAATCAGATTCTTGGATCATACAACCAAACCTAATGAATCAGAATTTCTGGGAGGTGGGTCCAGAAATTCAAAATGTTAACAAGACACAGATTTTTTTGGACACACTGAACCTTGAGAGTCATCTACAAAAAGTCATTACTGAGAAATCCTTAACATAAAATATGAATACCTTTTCTATATAGGTGCCTAGTATTTGTGACCATCCCACAAGTTAAGACAATAGGGAGAAAGCAGAAAGGATCTCAGACATTCAAGACAGGAGACAAGCAGCTTTGGCTATATTACTTGTAGTATTTTTCTCCATTACAACTTTCAGCTACTCTTTTGTTTATTTCAAGTTTGTGGAATTGGATTAATCATATTCTGGCTTTTTTATGACATACTTTCATCATTGGTTCCTGTGTCTCTTATTTATTTGTTTGTTTGCTTGTTAGCTTGCTTATTTAAAATATAATAAACACCAGTGATTCCACAGCCTAACATAGAAATTAGAACATTTACAATAACTTACATCCTCTTGTGTGATCTTTTATCTCTTGTCTCTCTGTCCCAGCTCTCCTTACTATATAGTCTACAAGTGCAAATTCAGGGGCTGGCAGGGTTTATGCTGGGATATTTTATAAGGTTCTTTCTTCCCACTGAAAAAACTTTTTTGAAAAAGAAAAATGAAGCACATAAATTACTGAATTTGGATAGAACATAGAGGCTTTAAAGGGAGAGGAAGCCTGAAAAATAGTCTAAAGTCAGATTATTCAAGAACTTATGCTATACTAATGAATTTGGACTGTCATTTTAATAGTGTGAAGTCACTGTGTATTTTATTGTTCTTCAGGAAGATTCACTAATCAGTAGTACATAGGCGTGGAAATGAAGAGAAACAATAAGCAGGAACAATGGCTAATAAGCTGTGTATTGAATAAATGAGCATTAAGTGTCTACTGTGTGCCAGGTGCAGTGCTAGGCTCCAGGGAAACAAAGATGGTTTCTGCCCTCAAAGATCTCACAGTAAATTGGAGAGACAAATAATTTCACCCAAGTGCCTTAGATGAAATGAGAAATCTATACAATGGAGAAGTGAGACCTGAAGGATGGAGATCCAATTCCATTAGAGAAATGAGGAATATCAGGAAAACTTTTCACAGAGAAGGTCATATTGGAGCTGAGTCTTGAAAGATGATTTTGAAAGAACTCTAAATAACACAAAAACTTGAGTCTCAGAAATAGGATTGGAAAAGGACTAGCGTCAGTGCCTTTTAGTCCAAATTCTACCTAATGTTCACTTGGTTTCTAGAACTTCACTATTATACGTGTAAGCATGTTGAAGCCAGGAGTCACGTGATTCAGTCTCAACAGTGCACAGTCAATGAACCACTGTTCAGCAACCAGAGTATGTTCAAAATCACTCAACCTCTTTGGACTGCATGTGAAGAGGAAATATAATCCACAGTTATATGTTTTTTAAAACTTTAATTTCTTCTCCCATTTATTTTCCTCATACTTTGGAGCACTTTTCATGCCACTCTCCTAGAAACTTCCTAAAAATATATCCTCCTCCACACCTAGTCTGAGCACTCTGGTTGTTCTACCCTTCACACTGTCATTCTCATTTTGCATCACAAACCCAAAAATTCTGTCCTGGTAATAGCAGAACACTCCTCAGGCAGCAAGAAAGGTAAAGAAACTGCAGGCAAAGCCAAAACTCTTTTTTTGCAGATTAGGGGATGGGAAAGGCTGAGAATACTCTTAGATTATTTAAGGAAAGATAGTTATTAGGCCACTGACAGTTCATTATTATCTTAGTGTTAGGCATAACTACATATTTAAGGATATGATTATTGTTTCTTCTCCTAAGAATCTGAGTTTATCACTCACTACAAAGAAGGGCTGGATTGTAAAGTGACCCTTGTTTTCTTAGCTTCCAAAGCCATTTTCTGCTCAACACCCATTTTACCTGGAATACGCTTTTATCCTTACAAGTCAAGCAACCAGACTCCCTTTCATCAAAGGCAACCTAAAAACCCATTCTCTCCACATTCTAAGTGAATAACTGGCATGTACAGACGCTGAAATCTTTCCTTTGCTCTTATTGTTTCCATTAATTTCAAGACATCAAACCTTCCTTTTCATGACATCTCCTCCATTGACTCAAATGTAAATTATCCTAATTTTGTTGTTGCAATTTTGAGAAATACCACCTTGATCACTGGCAGTAAAAAAAAAAAAAACCTTTTCGTCTTTCTTTTTTTTTAAAAGTCATTCCAAACTTAATACCATATGTAGCTTAGCCCCTAATATATGATTGCCTGTTTTCAAAATACAAAGGTAGAATTATTAAATTTTCTTCTTATTTTTTTTTTTAATTGTTCCATTTCCTTGTCAGCAGTTAACATCATCAGCTTTTTGGTATTTGTTTTATTTTTCTGCCATTCTAATGGGTATGAAGTAGTATCTCATCATTTTAATTTGCATTTCCCTGTTGACTAATGATGCGAAGCATCTTTTCATTTGTTCCTTGGTCAAACATCTTCATTTGTGATTTGTTCATTTAAGTCTTTTGGTCTTTTTTTTGTTTTTAATTTTTGGATTTTATTTTATTTATTTTTTTATACAGCAGGTCATTAGTCATCAATTTTATACACATCAGTGTATACATGTCAATCCCAATCGCCCAATTCAGCCCAATTCAACTTAAGTTTCAAGTATAAGTAGAACCAATTATCTTGAATGAATTATAATTTAATCATTGGCATCAGTCTCTCTCCTCTGAATAGGCTGAAGATGCTCACTTCACTTCTGCATGTGTTCTAGAGACAGACTTCAGTTCTGTATGTGTTCTAGACGTGTACATCATTTCTGCATGCACTTTAGATTCTTTTTTTCTTAAAGACCTCTTTATTTTATTTTACTTTATTTTTTGGTCGTGCCATGCAGCATGTGGGATCTTTGTTCACTGACTATGGATCAAACCCGTGCCCTCTGTATTGGGAGCACAGAGTCTTAACCAGTGGACCTCCAGGGAAGTCTCATGTACTACAGATTCTTATTGTTACAAATTACATATTTATATATTTTGTGCCCATTAACATAGATTTATAATTAATATATTATGCATTTGTCTTTTAAATCATATAGGAAACCAAAAAAAAAAAAAATTAACAAACCAAAAATGCAATAATACCGGCTTTTACATTTACCTATGTCATTACCCTTACCAAAGTTCTTTATTTCTTTGTATGGCTTCAAATCACTGTCCTTTCATATCAGCTTGAAGGACTCCTTTTAGCATTTCTTATAGGGAAGGTCCACTAGCAATGAAATCTTTCAGCTTTTGTTTATTAGGGAACGTCTTAATTTCTTTTTTCATTTTTGAAGTGTAGTTTTGACACATACAGAATTCTTGGTTGGCATAATTTTTGCTACCAGCACTTTAAATATGTCACCCACTGCTTTCTGCCCTCAATACTTTCTTATGTGAAGACAGCTGTTAATCTTATTAAGGATCAGGTGTATGTAACGAATTACTTTTATCTTGCTCTCTCAGGATTGTCCCTTTGTGTTTAGCTTTTGATAGTTTAGTAATAGATGTCTCAGTGTGGATCTCTTTGGAGTGTATCCTACTTGAAGTTTGTTGAGCTTCTTGGATGCGGAGATTCGTGTCTTTCATCTAATTGAGGGAATTTTCAGCCATTATTTCTTCAAATGTTACTTCTTCCCCTTTCTCTCTCTCTTCTCCTTCTGTAATTCCCATAATGTGTATGTTGAAATACTTGATGAAGTCCCACAAATCCTTAGGATGTGTTCCTTTTTCTTCATTCTTTTTTCTCTTTCTGCTCCTCAGACTGTTTAATTTCAATTGTCCTATCCTCAAGTTTGCTGTTCTTTCTTCCACCTACTCAAATCTGCTGTTGAACCCCTCTAGTGAATTTTTCATTCAACTGTACTTTTCAGCTCCAGAGTTTCTATTTGGTTCTTTTTTTTTTTTTTTTTTGATGTCAATGTTTTATTGATATTCTTTATTTGTTCATACATTGTCCTCCCCATTTTTTTTTGGTTGTTGTTGCTGTTGTTGTTTTTTAGTTCTTTATCCATAGTTTCATTTAGATCTTTGATTTAAAGTCTTTGTCTAATAAATCCAATGTCTGATCTGGCTCAAGGATGTTTTCTGTCAATTTGTTTCCTGTGAATAAGTCATACTTTCCTGTGTGTTTGCATGTCTTGTAATTTTTGTTAAAATTTTCAGTGATGTTTTGAACATTATAATGTGATAACTCTGGAAATCAGATTCTCTCCCTCTCCAGGGTTTGCTGTTATTGTTTACTGAGGGCTTCAGTCATCCATTGTAAAGCGATTTTTCTAAACTATTTTGGCAAAGACTGTATTTTTTGTCATGTGTGATCCCTCAAGTCTGTTTTGTTCTCAGCAGAGAGTCAGTGATCTGACAGAGATTTCCTTAATGCTGAAATTTAGCAATTTCTTTTTCATTAAGCTCTCCCGCAGTTGTTGCAAGTTTTTTATTAGATTCTAGAGTTCTAGAAAACATGATTCTGTCAGCTTTTACCAGCTTAATGGCTGCTTCAGTGGAGGGACCAATTCTTAGAGCTCCCTACTTCACCATTTCTGTGACATCACTCATGCACCTCACTTCTGTATATGCTCTAGATGCACATATCACTTCTGAATGTGCTCTAAACACATGCTTCTATGTGCCTACTTAGATTTGAATTTGTCTCCAATCATGGAATCTCACAAGGGGCTATAAGTAAGAAGACTGACTTTTCTTAGCTTGCTTATCACTCATTCTGTGGAAAAGAGCAATTCCTTTTATATCTACATATGTTTTTTCCTTTCCATTTGTTTCTCAGAATAGGCCTTAACAATTGCTCTTTACCAATTTTCCTCTAGACCTACGGACTAAAATTTGTAATGTAGGCCAAAAAGCAATATGATTCCTTTTTGTTCCAGTCTTTCAGTAATTCCCTATAAGGAATAATGATTTATTTAATGCTTGTAAACCCCTCTGAAGTATGAGGATATTACATATTACTGGGAAGAGGCAAGAGCCGTATGTTAAAAATTAATTGGAGGAAACCACTTGCAGATTGTAATAATGAAACATCCCAAGTTCCAAGGGCACTGGGGACTTCAAGTAAACAAGCCCTCATTAATTTGGCTAATTAGTCACTTGCTGTATTTGCTGGTTTATAAGCGGCACCCTCTTAAGCAGAAAATTGAGCTGTAAAGTGCTAAGAGCCATATGTGTGGTAAAGATGGCATCAGTATCCTACATCTAGGATTTCAAAGCACATCTCATACATTCAAAAATGTATTTAGGAGATGTGCATATTTCAGACTTATCCACATAATCTGAATGGACAGAGGGAAGACAAGAAAACATGTCCTATTCTAATAGATGGCAGAAAAGAGGAAAGGTTAGAAAGAAACTGATGGAAATCACTGTTAATTTTTTTTCCATAAAGGAGGCCAACGGGCTCTTTTAGACTAGACCTCACACACATGGGTAGTACCTTGTGACTGGTCAATATAGAGGAAAGTTTGATCCCTGTGACTGGCAAATGCACAACCCCATATCCTCCAACTACTGGAAATCTTGTCTCATAATGAGAGGGAGGAAATTAGATATCTCACATAAACTGTGGCAAACCTAGTGAACTATTCTGCCACCCAAACAGAGCCTCAGTTTATTGAGTTGAATGCTTGTATCTACCAGATGCAGTATCTTGCTTTCTCTGACTGAGCTAAAAGATATTGGGAAAGTCTTACTTTCCATTTCCTGTTTATAACAACTTACAATAACACCTTCCCTTCCCTGGTTTCCTGATTAGCAGCTGGAGACTCTCTGGTTCCAATAACATTACATTTATAAGCCAGCTCCCAGGCTGAGTCAGACCTACATTTGGCTAATACAATCCATCATGTATTCAATCTTATTCGTTTCAATCACTGAAAAATTTTCTTGATCTTGTCCTTAAACTCTAGTGATCTATTAATTCAAATTCAATTTTAAAAAGTACTAAACACATACTATATACAAAAGCACTAACACAGAGAGTACAAAGATGAATAAGATTTTTCCTGTCTTAAAGGGTTTAAAATTTGCATCTGCAATGACTGTCATCTGCAGGACAAAGAGCGTGTTACTGGTAGTAGAATACAATGGCTAACTTCCTGTCATCTAGGAAACTGAAATAGCTTCCAAATTCCAGACTCACTTAGAAATCCATGATTCCAAATGCATTCATTTAAATGACTCTCATGTAGCACTTGCACTTTTCACCACTGAGTCTGTCCCAGAACGGCTCTCTACTTCCTTTCCAAACACAGTCCAGGTGGACCAGGGCGGCAGGGAAACTGTAGGAATAAACAGGGCTTATTTAGTTGGTGCAAAGAGCAAATGTAAATATCCTTATTAGCAGGCAAAGAGCTAGAATATATTTTTGAGTGTTGTTAACGAGTGGAAGAAGCAAGCTGCTTTTATCATGCAGTGGTGCAAATTAGATATTTATGGGTTTCCTGTGGTGTTCAAGGTGTTGCTCCTTTCCAGTATTTTAGGAAGAAAAGCTTTGTGTTCTAAGAATAGCTTCATTGATGATTCTCCCTTGGGCACAAAGCTATTCTGATCTGGACTAGTAAATTTTATCTGAAGAGCCTGAAACTCTGAGGGAGTCTGAAGTGTACCCTTAGGCTTTGGGGGGTTTTAGTGTTTTTCTTTAACAGCTTTATAGAGATGTGATTCACATACCATACATTTCAAGTGTACAATCCAGTGGTTTGGGGATATATTTACAGATATGTACAACCATCTCTACAGTCAATTTTAGAATATTTTTATCACCTTGCAAAGAAACCCTGTACCCTTTAACTATCACTCCTGTATCTTCTTATTCCCCCAACCTCTAAACCACCACTAATCTACTTTCTGTCTCTATAGATTTCCTTGTTCTAGAAATTTAATATGAATAGAATCCTATAACATGTGGTCCTTTGACTGCCTTATTTCATTTAGCATAACGTTTTTAAGGTTCATCCATGTCATAGCATGTATCAGTACTTCATTTTATGGCCAAATAAAATTCCATTGTATGAATATACCATATTTTGTTTATTCATTTGTCAGTTGATGGACATATGGGTTGTTTCTACCTTTTGGTATTATGAATAATATCACTATAAACATTCGTGTATAAGTTTTCGTGTGGACATATGCTTTAATTTCTCTTGGATATATACATAGGAATAGAATTGCTGGGACATACAGTAACTCTATGTTTAATCATTTGAGGAACTGCCAGACTGTTTTCTAAGGTGGCTGAATCATTTAACATTCCCATTTACAGTCCCAGAAGTGTACAAGGATTTTGATTTCTCCACATCCTTGTCAACACTTGTTATTATTTGACTTTTTATTCTAGTCATTCTACGTACTGTATGAAGGGGTATCTCATGATTTTGATTGGCATTTCTCTGATGACTAATAATGCTAAGCATCTTTTCCTTTGTTTTTTTGGCTATTTGTATGTTTTCCTTGGAGAAATGTCTATTCAGATCCTTTGCCTATTTTTTAATTGGGTTATTTGCCTTTTTATTATTGAGTTGTAAGAGTTCTTTATATATTATGGTTATAAATCCCTTATTGGATATATGATTTGTCAACATTTTTTCCCATCCTGTGGGTTGTCTTTTCACTTTCTTGATGGTGTCCTAACATTTTTTGTGGTAATGAAGTTTTGGAGAACCTTTGTAGCAGGGTGTGGCTTTGCAGCATGACCCCAGCAGCATGGGTCAGCTTTTGACATTGCCTAACTCCTTCACCTCCTTCTCTGACATGACCACCTCTGAACCCTCCCACTCATCTCCATACCCCTTCTCTCTTCTTGCCCATTCAGTTCGAGTCATACTCTCCTTCTTTCTATCATTTAGACACATTTAACTTTTTCCTACATTTGAATCCTGACATTCAGATATCAATTCAAATGCCCTTTCCTCAAAGAGTCCCCCCACTACTACCCATCTGTATCACCCCTATCTAGTCATTATCATATCCCCTATTTAATTTTCCTCATAACACATGTCTTGGTTGTTTATTTACTTGTGTAAATACTAAACTATTCCACCAGAATATAAGCTCTATTAGTGTAGGAACTTATCTGTTTTGTTCATTGCTGTATCCTAAGTTCCTAGAATAGTGTCTGCCATATAGCAGGTGCTCAATAAATATTTGTTGAATGAATGAATGAATGAATCCTCTGGCCCAGACATTGTGCTAGGGACTAGGGGTAAAAAAGTAAGTGAGACAAATCCCCAAACAGGGGCAGTGTTTCTATAGAAATAAGCCTTGTAGTCAGTGTGTTTGGGGGAGGTATATCAGGGGTCCCCAACCCACAGGCCATGGACCGGTACCAGTCCAAGGCCTGTTAGGAACCAGGCCACACAGCAGGAGGTGAGTGGCAGGCGAGCAAGCGAAGCTTCATCTGCTGCTCCCCATGGCTCGCGTTGCCACCTGAACCATCCCCCAACCCCCCGCCGTCCGCGGAAAAATTGTCTTCCACGAAACTGGTCCCTGGTGCCAAAAAGGTTGGGGAGCACTGCCCTAGAGCATTCTTCTTGCAGCCTTTCTGATGCTTCTCTCTGCCCATACTGCTCACCTCCTCTGCCATCTGCAGAGGAGTGAATATATTCACTCCTTGCTTCAGAGTTTGTATCAGAAGTTGACAGTCTTGCTTATGCATGATCAAACCATGTACAGTTGTGCAGAGCCTGCACTGCCAAGGAGCACCCAGTTTGGCAGCAGCAAGGCAGAGGGAGAAGAGTAGGGGCTGAAATCCAGCCTATTCTCTGCTAGCCATACCAGGAGGAGGAGGTGTCTTTTTGTAATCTGTCCACCCAGAGGCAGTGACATTTGGCAATTCATAGTATATAAGCTAGCAACAGCTCTCTTTCCAAATAACAAGTGAAGATTCAGTCTTTGTCAATTAATTTCTACAGAAGACTGAGCCCCTCCAAAACCCTGGATAAAGGAGCCAGCTCCAGGATGCTGGCTTTGCCTCTCTCTAACCTCAGTGTGTTTGGTCCAGGGCCCAGGGTCTCTGCGTGATGTGTGCTCTCTCCTCCTAATCAGTGTTCACCATCCTGAAAGAGGAAGCATTTTTAAAAGCTTTTGGTGATTCACTTCTTGATTAGGGTCTGAAATGAGAACTAGTCATTCTCCAGAATAACACTTCTTCTGTTTCAGGAGTCACTCACCCCAGTGGTAGAGACTCAGGTTGATGGCAGTTAACTTATGTAATGCTCAATATCCTGTGGGTTACACATGCATGACAGCTGAAATCCAGCATCTAGTGAGAAAGGCCACTTGATGTATGAATTCTGCCCCTATTTCCCTTTCTCAGAAATGTTTATGGTACATTTCACAATACTGGGGTGAGGAGTAAAATAACTATATAATATTGGACTGAATACCAAAGAGGAATGAAACCACTTGCAATATTTTTTCAATATTCCTCTAAGACCTTAATGAAATTTTAAGTTTAAAGGAGCCCCACACAATTTAAATACATATGATGTTCTATAAGAAAATTGTCATAGAAGCCCAAACCTCCATTATCACTAAAATAAATATGTTGTCATTAAAAGAAGTGGGCTTCTTTTAAATGCACTAAAATGTAAAAATATTACTTCAAACTTAAGTCCAACACACCACAAAAGGAGAAGAAAGCTGTTGAAAGGATTAATAATGAGAAATGACAGAACTGTATCTCTCTTTGTGTTTTCCCCTTTCTCCTTAAAAGCAGATTCTATAACAAATAAAAGTTTAATAAGTAAAAAATACATTTTAAATGAAAAACCATGATTAACTTATTAAGAACCATTAAGTATATAATTACAAGGATTCTATTACATTAAGATACCAATTTCTTTAAAGCCAGAAATAATACCTCCTGAAACTTTAATTATTTAAATGAGAAGAGAAAGAGGCATGTTATCTTCCCTGACAAAGATTAAAATCAATTTAATTGCTTCTCTGCTGCCTTGACATGATTCTTGCTGTGAGTCAAGCAACCAAAAAGGGAAATTAATACCGCAGCTGTTAATCAAGTGATACCCGTGCACTGCATTTGATTACATGAGGGAGAGAACTGTTGCTGCTTGGCTGACTTCTGTGTCCACAACCACTCTGTGTTGTTGTTGGGAACTGGGTGAGCTAAGAGAGGTGCCGGGGCTGGACTTAATTTTTAGAGCCTGTGATAGCGCGAGGTGAGGTACTGCCTTGGGAAATTGCAGGTTGCTGCGTTTGAGCTTGAGTAAAGGCAGTTCTATCAAGACAGAGGTCTGTTCCAAATTAAATTCACCCTTTGGTGCCTGATTCTACTGTCCACAGTGTGAAGTACAAAGAAACACAAGGGCATCGTCAGGGCTGGAGAACATGAAAGAATATGAGAATGTGGCTAAGATGGATGCTTTTTTGCCCGTAGAGCAGAACAATATATTTTTCAAGGTAGGCAGTGGCAGTTTCTAGAGGTCAAACACCAACTTTCTCACCCGAATTAGAACGTGCATTTGAAAGCAAGGTACAGTGGCAAGCGAGGTGCACCTCAAGGCCCCGTATCTTCTGATTTAAAAGCAGGGCTTTTGTTAAACACCAGCACTGGGTGAACATCCAGTGGCATCCACACTTGGTAAACTAATGTATCTGATTGTAAGAAAATGGTATTGTGAAATACTGATGAGTCTGGAAATACAGACCAGTACCCAGCCTCATCATGTCTTATCAGCCCTTGTTAACTTTACAGATGACGAGAGACATGGGAGTAACTGAGGTTGTCAAAACTAATGGATCTCAGGCACTTTGCACCCACAGAGTTCAGATTCATCAAGGGCCCTTTTTTCAGGAACTTTAACCCTCCCCTGCCTGTTTGCCTTCTCTTGTCAGAGACAGAGGAGAATAATATAACAAGTCTCAAGCATATACATTCCAGACAAAAAAATTCTTCTGAGAACCTTATATTTTCCCTAGATAGGAGAAAACCTCCAGGTAAGAATTGAGAAATTCGGTTCATAAGAAAAGCTTTGTAGTTGGGCTTTTTAACATTCCTACCAGTGATGTGAAAGGATCATGGGGGAAAGCTCCCAGCCAGACGAGTTGGAGGAAAAGCTTATATTTAGCAGGATACACAGAAAGGCAAAAAACAAAAACAGAAACAAAAAAAATCATACTGCCCTCAAAAGATAACTCAACATTTTTTTTTTACATTTCAAAAAAATAATCACTGGCTCAAGTCAGCCCATGGGATAAGTTAAGATGCCCATCAGCTCTTATTTTATCTGAGCCCAGTTCACCTGTCCTCAGGATCTATAGATGACTTTGTCTGGCTCTTTTTCATCAAATACAACCCATCCTACTATATTGGATCACCTTGCTGTTAGCCTGGCACTGTCCCTCCCCATTTCAATTTGACCAAATTGAAACAGATGCCCAGAGGCCGTGGAGATCAAGACTGGTATAACAAAATTTGGAGCCAGTTTCCAAGCTTAAATCAATATTTAACGGTAAGCCTGCTTTTATTTATTTATTTTTTGGCAGGCTTTTACTGGCAAATATCACTTTAAACTGAAAGCCAGAAGGCTTACTTATAAAGGATGCTGTTCAGGCTATATTTTGAAAAACAATAACTCATTTGACAAGACAACCTGGTGGTTTAAGGCGTTGCACTCCCCCAGAATCAGGCAAAAAGGAGAGTGCTATTGTTTTCTATATCCTTCAAGGATGTATTTAATTACCTCATCTTCAAGCATGCAGAGACAATACAAATAAAGGAGAGGGAGAGGGAGACGGCGTGTGAGAGCCATTCAGTGTCTCAGTCTAACCAAGCAGAAGCCCCAGGCCCACCCACGGACATCAGAGGCACAACAGTCCAAGCCGGTGCAGGAGCGGGAGCCGTGGAAAGAGTGCAGTGGAAAACATTTACCAAGGCGGGGAAGATCACCCACAGAACTTATACAAATGGACCTCTGGTTAGCATGAGGACTAGTATGGGCGCTCTTCGATGGCAACCTCTATTTCACCTCACTGCTCTCCAACATGTGTGGCAAATATCTTGATGAGTCCACAAAAACGATAACTAGTGAAGAAGTAACGTTAGGTCAGAAACGTAAGCCCACTGGTCTTGCTGAGTCTAGCAAGCCTGGACCAGAAATTTTATTTCTTTAGTGTAATTTTTAGAATGAACTGGAGATGCCGAAATTCTCTTTTCACCTTACCTACTTTGAACAGCGATAAAACAAAATGAAAACAGATGATCCACGTAAGTTATTATGAAAGATTTTTAAAAATCAATGCACACACAAGGTATAAAAAATGAATCCACGCCCAACTTAGCAAGCACCATTCCGCAGCTAATAATTATTTACTAATCTCAAGGAATCTATTTCAAAGTGCAAGGTCAAAAATTAGCAAGCAATAGCTTATGTTCTACAAATGCAGACTCTACAAGCCTATGTTGTAATGCTGCCATTTACTTCAAGAGTATTTTGAGATTTTCTAAAGAAGGAAGTTGTCATCCACTTGGAATTAGTGTGTGGGTTTCGGGGAGAGACTATAATACAGCTCACCAAGAAACAGGAGGGACTCAAAGCAATCACGTAAGGGAGAAAAGAAACCAGTCCCCATGTGGGCACCAAGCCTGTTTCTCCCCTGCCTGCCAGAACATTAACTCAGGAATGGTAGTCTTTCTATATGTTGTTATGTTGTTTTATAAGTGCAGACCAGCCTCCAGGTACAGTTCTCTTTCTTCTGGAAGGTAAAAAAAATCCCCCAAATCTTCTCCCTGATGAAACACCCCTACCCCCAGCCACCCAGGCCTTCCAAGAGACTTAACACTTGCCTTTTGCTTCTCCTCCAGCTTCTGGGCAAAACGACTTCCCCAGGATCTCTTCCAGACATTCCTACAGGTTCTCACACCCACCTCTGCGAGCAAGCCGAGGGAGGGGGGACCCCCATCTACACCGACACAAACACAGTTGTAGGGCTTTCATTTTATTCTGTCGACTTCCCTTTGCAGCGTGTCTGTCTCTCCCATGTCTGCCAGCCGCAGCAGGAGATTAAAAGAACAGAGGCGGTAGGAGCTCTTGTGAGAACCACGGGAATTTGGCAGAACCTTTGCAGGAACCATATGGCAGCAACTTTGCAGTTATACGAAACACTTCTAAGGGAGAAGATATTATTCCCAAGGAATTTTCCTCATCCTTTTCAAATGGATTGAACACTCCTGATAACGGATGGCAATAATATTTTCTGGAGAGACTGTAAGAATACAGATTATATCTGACCATATGTATTTAGTAGGAACTGGTCATCATTATACTCCATAATATATTTCAATCATCCCAAAACAGGGAAAGACAATATGTGGTATTTCTGATATTCCTTCGCTATTAAAACCTGCTTATAGCACATTTTACTCATGTGTGTAATGAAGGGACTGAACAAGATAAATGGTTTTCAATTTTTTAACTTTATAGCAGACTCCTTTTTTCAATGAAAATCTTATTCAGAACTTCAGAACATAAAAAAGATAATGACAGAGCAGATCTGGTTGAAGCAAGTGCGGAAGGTCTGGGCCCACTTTCTCAGCCTCCTCACTTTTTCTTTTCTTTTTTTTTTTTTTCTCCTTTGTTTTTTGAATGGGTCTTCCCCAGACTATTACTCTTTGTTAATTTTAAACAGGTAGAACAAGGAAAGACACCCAACCCCTCCAGTTCTACCAGAGCCAAATGTGCTTCACTTTCTGGTTAAGAAACACAAGCCATGAGTTACACTGCCTTCAGTGGGTCTGTGACTGCAACCAGCCCCGCAGTCCACATGGATTTCACATGGATTTCCAGGGGCAGGACCCAGCTAACAACCAAGACCAGCACACCTAGAGGAGGTCCCAGGACACTGCCTCTGGACCGCGCACCCATGGAGTCTGTTGTGAATGAGATGCAGCCAAGGAGAGATGCGAGACCAATTGAAGAAGGGCATCACAACCCCCAAACCACTCCTGATTTAAAGCTTCAAGAATGCTCTGGTGAGAGTCGATCGGAACTTTCACACCACAGAGATGCCTGTATGTGGTTTGAATTTTTTTAACATTAAACTCAAGTTCACTTTTGATCTAATATGTATGGTTTATTTCCTAGGTCATCTTGACTTCCTCCCCCCTCAACTTTTTAGGAACTTATAAAGTCTTAAGCCAAAGAACTCCTCGGATACTTTAATGGAAATGCTCGTGAACCAAGGGAAGCCAGCCTAACTCTTGGCTAGCTGGAGGCATGATGGCGGTGCCCTACTAAGAAAGAATATTAAAGTACCCTTTAAATGTGGTCACTAAAGATACATGTTGTTAGTAACATTCATTAAGATTGTGTTCTAGAACAAGAGGCAAGTACTAATATGGTTCACTTTCTCTGGACATAAGTTATTATGTGTTTAAGAAATAAGCATTCTTAACATACTAGGAAGAACTGCAGAGGTAGCATTTGACAGCAAACATGTAAGACTAGTTCCAGTTCTCTATGACTATTGTTAGAGTTTTGGAATAGTATTTGTTTCCCTTTCAAGGTGTCCTTCCATGGAAGGATCTTGATGTAGTTTTAGAAGCCATCACTTTTTCCTGGATGAATGACCTTGAGTATTTCACTTAGCCTTTCAGAGCTCCTCATCTGGGATGATGATGATGACGGTGATATCTACAACCAGTCTAAACCTACTTCACCAGAGTAGGAAAGGGCTGGTACTCGATTACTAGTCAAGGAGCCTATTTCTAGCATCAAGGTACTGACACTGGTGGGATCAGTGTCAGACTAAGACATATTGGTGACCTAGCAAGCTAACAATTTGGTGGTCTTTAATCAGGTGTTTTTTTGTTTTGTTTTGTTTTAATATCTGCATTATCCATAGCAGACGTTGAGGGCTAAGACGAGAAAGAGCAGCTTGGGCTACTGGCCACCACATTTTATCTCCTCTGCTTTTTCTTGTCCTTTTAGCTCTTGCCAACTATTGCTACCCAAGAATTTACCTTGGGTGTCTTATCACCCTCCCCTCCAAAGCAGCTTATCTGTGTTTTTCTCGTAATTTATATAGTACTCTCCCTGAGAGGAGTTCTAGAAATATTATTTCTCTCCATCATATTTCCAAGGATAGTTTCAACCCCACAGGTATTTGAGTATTCTGAATTATGGACATTCTAGGAAATGACCTGGCTAGCCTCCCAATTCAAGCTGAGTCTGGGTAGGGTTTCCTCCCTGACAACTTCACAGCTGAGCTGACCTTCCAATTTAATTTGGTTCTGAGTGGGCTGTCCTACCAGATCAGCCAAATAACATCAGAGTGAATGATAACCAAAGTCTTTGGTGCTGTGGGTCCAGCTGGGACAAACAATAGCAGTTAACAAATCAAAAAGACAAAAACAGGGTGAAAGTGAAAGAGGATATCCTTTGGAGTTGGGACTAGGGGATTGGAACCAAGCAGAAGTAGGTCAGGAATGAAGGAGTCATTCCTGCTCCCTGAGTCTTGGACAATCTCAGTAGATGACTTTGCAGTGCCCTGATACCTACCAGGGACAACAAGTTGTGTCACTTGGTTAGGGTGACTCAACCATGGTTGAGGTTGAGGAAGACACGCTCCAGACTTATGAGAACTAAGTAAGATAAGGCATTGTAAAGCCTCTTGTAATTAGTAAGCCACTACTATGTAATTAGTAAGCAAATGCTGTGATTACTATCTCTACTATGCTAATTACCAATGTCTCTCAAACACAATTTGCTCAATATTCTTAGTCATCTCAGAGAATATAATTAACTCTAGAGAAAGACATTAATAAGGATCATGAGATTTGGATTCAGATAGAGTTGAGTTCAAATTCCAACTCCATCACTCATCAGCTGTATGAGCTTAATCAACTCACTTAAACCTGAGCCTCAATTTTCTATTCTTCAAAATGGGGAAAATAATAATAGCTTGAAGGGATATTAGGGAATTGAAGGCAGCATTCATAAAGGGTCTGGCCCATGGTAAGTAGTCAATAAATGGCATTTGTTATTATTTTTTTTATTTATTAAGTTGAACTGTCAGGCTGGGGCTCTTTGAAAGAAAGGACTTCCTAGGAATTACTTTTTCCTCTTCTAAAAGGAAGACAATTCCTCAGGGCACTCTAGCCAGAGGAGGAGGCCCTCAATTTAAACCCTATTAACACATGCATTTTAAAATATTCACATGACCTCAAGAAAGCTCCAGGGTCACCACAAAGTAGCTTCCGTTTACTCTTTCGGCATGTGGGGTAGGATGGGTGGGTAGAAAAGGGGGAGGAGGCTCAAATGTTCAGAGAATTCAATTAATGGATATTTTTAGTTGAAGAAAAACTTTTCTATTGACTTTAGTTTTTGGATTTTAAAGTTCTAAATTGACTATCAGTGTCTCCAAAGATTAGAGAAGAATCTTTGAACTTCCCAGATTGTGTGAAAAATTGTAGGAGTATTTCACATTTCCGTGGAATGGGGAAAAAAAAAAAAAAAAATCTCAGCAAAGACTCACTCCTCAGAGACTGACTGAAACATGCTGAAAAGTCTGGTTGAAATCAACAGATCTGAGGCAGTCCAGAGTCACAGACAGCTTCCTGGAGAAGCGCTAGGACAGCAGGTTTTAAGTCGCTTTTCTCCTGGATGGAAGCGGTGTGCTCTGGGGAGAGGCTGAAGTATACGTGAGCCAAAGCCTTGGAAAATTCACATACGAGCCCGCACCTCAACAAGGTCTTGAGCACACACAGATCCAGCCTCCAGGAAGGGTGAGACTGGAAGGTTTGGTGCAGAGCACACAGCACCTATGCTGGTGGGTGTGGTTTCCTGTTGCGCACGCCCACCCCAGTCCTCTGCGCCCTCTGCCCCAGCTGTTGTCAGCTGCCTTCCCACCCTCTCACTACTGATTCCACACCTCTCCATTCGGTGTCTGTGAGCCGCACAGCCGCATGCCTCCCCTCATGCTCCTCTCTCAGAAAGAATAAACATTTGAAAAAACTTATGTATGATTTCCCTGCCCCAGGCGGCCCTGTGTGCTTCATCTGCAATAACTTGAAAAACACGATTCTCAAAGATTTCACTTCTCTGAGAGAAGAGAGCACATTGTGATAAAGAAGGTAACTGAGGTCTCCCAGGAGCACCTCATCATGTTCCTAGCACACGGGAAACTGAGCTTACTATTCAATCCTCTACTTGCAGCAGAGAACAGATGTCTCCCCAGCCCCCTCTGCTAAAAACCTAGAGCGCCGTATCCCAGGAACAGATTAAAGTAGTAGCTGGAAGCACACCCAAGCTGAGGATTTACAGATGTTCAATAAAACCTGCAAACAGCCCACCAAAATCCCTGAACAGAGCTGGAAAGGGCACACATCCAGCTGAGTTGGAAATGGGTCCACAGTGAGGGAAAGAAACAAGAATCATAGCTGTTCCAGAGATGCATGTCACAAAGGATGCTGAGGAGCTCAAGTGCATCTTTCAAGAATAGCAACTTTTCAAACCATCACAGTCTGTTTTCGAACTTCAGAATTCTCACTTCGCCATTAAAAATGTTCAGTTTAGTCAGAGGGTATAACAGATATCTCCCTGCCAAGAAATGGTAAGATGCACAGGCTGAGCTGGGCTTGACGTGAGGCCGAGAACACAAATACCCTGAGAAGCCGCTGAATAGCTGACTGGAGGGCTTGGCACCGAACAGGCATCCACATCTTATCCTTCTCTTGATTGCCCTATTTGTACACATTTGTAAAAAGCATTGCTTACCCCGCCCTTTATTCCCCAAATACGGCAGATGGCTCCAGTGCAACATTTCAAATCAGATGTTAGGCAGAGACCAAGCTGGAGCCCAGAGCATCTGGGTTTTCAAGACGCAGAACACGGAACATGTGAGAGGACCCAGAGAGACAGAGGGGAGAGACTGTTCAGGGTATTTACCAGGCCATTTTTAGCCAGAGGGAAAATAACCCCCAAAATCGTGTGATTTTTCTTTCTTTAACCTTAGTGGGAAGAAAAGGCTCACAGTGCACAGTAAATGGATTAGCTTATTTCAGGAGGTAGAAATTTTAGGTAAATTCCTTTCTTCAATACATACACATACACATACACACACACACAATGCTGTCACAGTTTTTCTATCTAAATTTTTTAAGTACAATATTAAAAAGAGATATAAATGAGGATTAAAACACAAAAAAAGGTAATTCACCTCCATGCAATATTCATGTTTTTCAAAAACCTAAGTGGGTTGGGTTCATAATACACAAAAGATATAATTCCATGTTTCTAGAAATTATACATTGTATTTTTAAAGGATCATCAGGTACAGAGTAAGTTAAATTGTGAGGCAAACACAAGCTGCAGAAATTACTTGTTTTGCCAATACCTGAAAAAACATTGAGGAACTGGAGTGAATTCAAGGTGTTCAGTTGGATATTCATCAGCCTTGTCATGTGGCCAGCTTGTTAGTAACAATAACTACTATTAGATCTTAGCAAGCTATCTAATCTTTTCCACGGCTCCCGTTTGCTCTTTTATAAAATGAGGGGGTTGGACCACATTAGCTCCAAGACTCCATCTTGTCACTAATATTCTACAGGTATATGAAATTCCACCTAATTAAATACTACATGTAAAGTCCTTAATACAATGTCTTGCACATAAGTGCTAAGTGATGGTTATTATTATTAATAACAATATAAATTTCTCATATCCATCACTATTGTTCTGTCAATTATCCTTTGAACACTGGCTGCTTTAACTTAAGGAAAAAGCAACACTGCATAGCTCAGACCTAGAACGTGACCCCAATCGGGTCCATGGAGAAACAGGGAAAGCAGGTGCTCACATCCTTACCTTACTTTTAAAAAGTTCAGTGAGTGACTCATTTTTCTACCATCTTCTGGTAGCATTTTCTGATTTCATCAGGGGTTTCTCTTAGGGATTATTTGGAAAAGGGCCCCTAAACATTTACTTCTTCCCATTTCTGAAAACTTTTTCTAATCTACCTAAAGATACATTCTTCTTGGCCCTTAAAGTTTTTTTAAAAAATAATATACATTTGTGTTTTGCACATTCTGAGAGGCAATGGCTTGTTGAAAAGGTCTAGAAATAAACCAATGGAAATTATAACATAAAGCTTGAACACATAGAGCTACCTCCTGCTTCTCTTTCTGTATTTCCATTAGTGAATTGTATCCATTTCACCGAGTGTCCGTGCAAGTCAGAAAACTGAGAATTACCCTAGACTTCTCTTTTCCAACTTCTGCCTTCTCCTTCCTTCTTTCCTCCCTCATACTTTATTCAATATTTATGCAGTGCCTGCCCATTATACTTATTTGATGAATATCTGTTGAGTCAATACCGCTAATAACTAAAAGTCATACAGTGTTTACTTTGTGACAGGTACTCTTCTGAACACGTTATATGTATTCACTCATGTGGTTTTTGCAACAACTCCAGCACCTCCATTTAACAGATGAGGAAACTGAGTCAGAGAGAGATTAAGTGGTTTGCTCAGAGTCACATGGCTAGTAAATGGCTGGACTGCTTCTCAAATCCAATCAGTTTAGCTTCAGAGTCCATGTGTTTACCCCTATTCTTTACTGTCCCTCTCTGTCATGAGACATTTAGATTTGATCCTGCCTGCCGAGTCAAGGCATATTCAGTCCAAGTTGAATTAAATAGGCAGTATATTGCTTGTGCTTAGCTGTTGTTTTTCCTTAGTTGGTCCTACAGATAATATTTTTTAAATTTGTCTCACCTTCCCAATTGACTAGGCGTGTCCTGAAGCTCTAGAGTGACACAGACACCACTCTAGAGATGTAGAAAGTAACTCCCTGGTCCCTCTCTGGCAGCCCAAAGGCAGCCAGTTTCTTGCATGCACACAAGTCAGCAGGACAGGGAGTAGCAGGAGAGAAGACTCAATGGGTAAACTAAGAGCATCGTGAAAAGGGAAGGAATACAGACTTGATTCAGTAATGACTGTGAAGAATTGCAAGTCTGTAAGCGGGGTGTGAGGCAATCCATGCTGTGTTTTAGGAAGGCCAATTTGGCAGGGACAGAGTGGTGCAGGGCAGGCTGGAAGCAGAGGTATCAATTTGTCAACTCATCCTTCAGCCAGCTCTGCTGAGCCATGGTGAGGGCTTCAAGCTGAGCAGTGGGAATGGGAATGTTGAGATCGAGTTGAGAGACATTTTAGAGGTAGAACTGGCCTCTGTGCCTAGTTAGATGAAGACAGTGAGGGAGAGAAGAGACTAAGGCATCCTCAGAGACCAGGAGAATGGTAATATCACTGGATTATAATGGTGAACAAGAAAGACATGGGCCTTGCCTTCCTGCAGCTTGTAGTCTAGTAGAGACACACGATAATTAAGTAAGCTAGTTAAACATGTCAAGTTCTACAAAAGAAACCAATAGATAGAATATGAGGTAGAGAGGAAGAAAGGAGATCTACAGAGAGGTAGGAAAATGAGCAGTGAAGTCTTGTGGTACAGAAACCAAGGAAGCAGCAAATCTCAATAAGGGACAGTAAACAATACCAGACACTAGGATGTTATGTGATTTAGTATTAGATGGCCATTCATGGCTTTGGAGAGCAGAATCTGTAGAGTGATGAAATTGTGGTTTATCGGTTCAAGAGTGACTGAGGCATGAGGAAGCAGTGAAAGTCAATCCATGCCACCCTTTGTGAAAGTTTGGCAGTGAAGGAGAGAAATAGGAGGTTAGCATGAAAAGGGAGCAGGTTGGAGAGGACTTTTCTAAGATAAGGGAAAGTGTAACTTCTTTGTGGACCAAGGGAGAGGTTAAAGATTCAGAAAAGGAAGGGCACAGTTGCAGGAGAAAGCCCAGAGGAAGGAGAAGGGAGATTTAACAGCAGAGATGCAGGAGTGAGCCTTGGAAGAAAGAAGTAAGACTGCTTCATCCAGAAGAGAGTGTACGTCATTTGGGGTTAGAAAAGTAAGATAACCAGGTGCCCTTTTCTAAATGTTGAATGAGGTCGGGAAGCAGCTTATGAAATGTTTCCCCGTCCAGGTAGGCTGCATCTGAGAGGAACCACCACCATTTTACAAAGAGAGAGCTGTATACTAGGAGAGGATCCTGAAACGGTCTGTTATTACAAATTCAATACACAAACTGTATTTGCAAAGTCACACCAGCATTTATCTCAAGAAATCAATAAAAAGTATTAAGTGGCTCTGATTTTCCTTTTACCATCAGAAACAGGAAAAATCTAGTAAGCTGTTGGATAGACATCACTTAAATCAATTACCTACAAAGAATTGAATTTATTTTCAAGTACAACAAAATAGGAAAATCATTTCAATTGCCTCTTTTTTTTTTTTTTTCCAATATCCTCTTTTAAATGGATGTGTTTCCACAGTGGGCAATGCAGAAGCAAAAAGGAAAAAAAAAAAAAAAAGAGGCAATAATGTTTACTGAGTACCTACTAGGTGCCAAGTGTCTTGGATTAGGTATAAGATGCCTTTCCTCACTTAATACTAATACCCTATCAGGTAGACATTGTCACCTTTTTATAGATGAAACCGAGGCTCAAACAAGTTAAACAGCTGTTCTCCTGAATGTTCATCCCTTGATATAACTACTGTACAATGTTTATGTCTGGAGGCTGGCTTGGCACCAACCTCTAGAGCACTGTGTTTGGCACTCCTGCCACCATGGTAGCCCTGGGCACTAAACAATCCCATTCTCAGGATTTACAATCAGAGAGGCCTTGGTAACTCATCATTTCATCATAATATTTGGAGCAGACATGGTCTCAGATGCCTTTCTGGCCCACAGTCCTCTCTCTGATAATTGCCCGGCCCTTAGCCTCTGCTAAAGGGGCAGGCCCAGGTGGTTTTACGTGACCCTTCTGCCTTTTGATCACAGCTAGTGGATGTCCCAGGGTGGCACATCTCATCCAATGTCAAGGGCAGGCCAGCTATTCTCTGTCAAGAATCCAACTAAGACACCGAGAATGCATCACTTTGTGATAGGCTCGGGAACTAAGAACCACATAGGTTTGAGCTTGGAGTTGGTGCCAAACCAAAGAGATGAGTAAGTTGTAGTTTGGGCCATGAGAGCAGAATGCATGAACAGAGAGAAGGAGCTGGTCTGAGAAGAAGAAAATGGAACAGAAACACAGAGAATCAGGAGTAAGAAACCACATGGCCCTGGCAAAAGAGAGATTGTCTCCATTCCTGACTCCTGTCTCTTTGAGGCCCACCTGTACTTAATCTCGGGCCCTCTTTGCCCGTGACATTGTCTAATGTAGCCTTATAATAAACCCTAATTTTTGAGAGGCTGTCTGCTGCTTGCAAATAAAGTTGTTGACTAAAAAATCACTCATTTAAGACAAAACATGGCATTCACAATGTATTAGCATTCGCTAACATTTAGTGATGTACACTCCATGTGTTGTGCACTCATTTACTCATTTGATCTATACCACAAGGTATTAATTCTATTCTCATTTTACAGGTAAAGGAATAGTGATGCAGAAAAATTAACTCCACTGTAAATTCATTCCCTAGGACAAGTGGGACGCTACTCCCACGCCCGAATAAACCCTGTGTTTCAACTCAGAGTTAACTCAGGTCTTAAATCTACGAGGGTTTTCTAACCAGCTTAATTGGTAGGATGGGAGTAATTCATTTCTTTTTTCAACTGTAGAAACAAGTTGAAAATAGCTACTGAAAACAAAATTTATTCCTGAACCAAAAATTAAAACTTAATAATGTGCAAGCAAATTGCATTGAGCTTTTATCACATTTTGCCCTTGCTGAACATTTTTGGCTTCAGCAGCTGCTCAATGAAATGTAAGCGTCACTACAGTGAATAAATAAGCAACTATTGCTATGATACAGCTGCCCCTTATAACAGCATTAGGGTAAAGGCTTTAGTGGAACTGCAGGCCGGAAGAGAGCTGCATTCTTGCTGAATACAGATGGGATTTCATACATTTTATAGCAACTCCCTGAGATTCCAGTGTATGTAGAAGGGCAAATGAGCTTCAGAGTGGACATCTACTATTTGGCCTGCCCAGCAGACTTTCTTCTTCTGGGAATTCTTCCAAACCTAACTCTACTCTAACTATGTGATTCCCATGGGAGAGTTGCCATCTTTCTACTTGACCCTGCTTACCTGGCCACAGCTAATAGTTCTAAGCCAGATCAACCAGAGCCTTCCCTCGGGATTTTGCACACTGGAACCAAGAAAGGGAATAAGAGTCTAGGACTGGAAGATTTAAAATGCAAAACTCAGGAGCTATCAGCAAGTCATGTTTTCTACCACTTCTACCACACAGAGGAAGGAAGCCTGCAGAGAAAGAATGAAGACAACACTCAGAGACAAAAGAAGAATTCTAACAGCCTTGAAACCTTGGTTACAGAAGCTCCTGGGCTCAGCTGTGTCACTGTCCTCCCCACATTGCCTTGCTCAGTCCTTTCTTAGATTACATAGGTCATTAAACTCCCCTGTTGTCTAAGTTGGCTTGATTTAAGTTTCTGTCACTTTATATGAGTCCTAGTACAGTCTTGTCATTTATTCTCAATTTCTTGGCCATCTGTAAGGGAGGACCACTTTCTCTTTTACACAGAAATGTGAATAGCCACAATAATTTTCTTTTCTTCCCATTGTCTTTCCTCTGACCAACATTCCCCTACTATCTGGATTGGCCTCCCAATTCCATGATTTTTGCAAGTGTCTTAGAATCAGAAAAACACTACAGAACCTCAGGAGTGCCATTTACAAATGTGAATCACATTCCCTGGAGTTGTGCAACACATGGTCATATTCAGCAGCCCTGCTGATAACCATCAAGGAATTTTTCATGTGAAGAGAGCACGACTGGCTTGTTCACTTAGCAATGTTAGCATTCAGTTTCTGGAGTGCAAAATAGCGGGTGTGGTCTCCAAAAAAACAAGGGTGCTGTATAAGAACAGAAAGTTATGTTCCATGACCACAGACTCACCAGCATGGTAGCATGGGTCAGCCATCTCAAGTGTGGGGTGCCAGCAGCAAAACAGTGCTGTCAAGGCCTATGGGAGGATGAAGGGCATTGAAGGCTAGACACAGTCATAGCAGAGAGGGTTTAATGTGTCATTCAGGTTCTCATTCCCGGGGTCAGCAATAGAGATGAGAAGAGAATCTTAGTTTTCACTCTATGATTCTGCTTATTAGCAGTAGTCTATTCAACCTTCCGGTCATATCCCAATGCTGGGGGCCCTCGAGTCACACTGGACATACCACCCCAGCAGGTCTGTCAGGTTGGAAGGGAGATGGACACCAGAACTTCCACTACCACTGGTATCTTATGAAGAAGTCTTTTATATTTTGCAAGCCTCAGATTACACCTCAATAAAGCAACACTGTGGATGTCCATCATGCCAGGGGTCATGGCCGGGCCTTCCCAGGAAGGGCTTGGAAGAGGCTGCTACTACAGCCCTTGCCTCTGTTGGAACTTGCTCAGGAATCAGGGTAGAATAATGTGGAAGTGATGAATAGACTAAACTTTATGAAGCAGAAGAAAGAGGGGCAGGGCCAGAGTTCTACATACAAGGTGCCCCACAAAGAAGAATGCACATTCTCTTTCTAAAGGATTTTTTTAAAGGAAAGTCTTCTTTCTATTGTCAGTGCCCCATTCTAGGTCAGTTCAGTGGTTCTCACATTCAGAGAGTAAAAAATCTCTACAGCCTCATTGTTCAAGGTGTGGCCACACACAGTTGCTTACTGCCACCTGAGAGCTGATTAGAAATGCAGAATCTCACCTCCACTCCAACCCCATTGAATCAGCATCTGCATTGATCTGAATTGCAACATGATGCCCGCATGATACACATGCGCATCACAGTTTAAAAGCACAGACTTGGGATATTTGTTTAAAATGCAGATTCCCAGGCATTGCCTCTAAAGATTCTGATTCTGCAGGTCTAAGGATGAGGCAGGAATCTACACTTCTACCAAGTATATCTGGTGATTTTTCTTCTGGAGTTTCCTGGATTACACTTTCCAAAACCTGGTTTAGTTGATGCCCTCAAACGCAAAATTTCCCTGACACTGGTTAAAGCAACAACTTATTCTTTCAGCATCTTTGAAGGAGTAAGAGAAGGAAACATAGAAAACGATAGTTTCAGCCTTTTATGGGAAGCTGATGGTCAGGGAAAAACTGTCAACTTCTAATTCTGCCTCTCCACCATGGAATATGTTCTCCTTCTGAGCTAGAACAAGCAGCAGAAAGAGCAGGAGGGAAGACCAAAAAATAGGGAGCCAGATATATGGGGAAAATGGTACAGAAAAGGGACAATGAAGTGGAGAACACATGGGAGGCAGAAGGGAAGCAAAACAGATCATTGCCACAAGCTCCATGTTATGACTGTCATTAAGAATTATAATTCAAGTAATATGAAATAAGCAGGAACTGTTAGAAGGAACCTTAAAAACCTCCTGGGAGACTTAAAAGAAAATCTGAATAAATAAAAAGTATACATTATTCTTGGATAGAAAGACAATATTATAAACATATCAGTTCTCCTTAAATTAATATAGAAAAATGTTTTCCAAGTTCAAAAAATGATACATAAGCTCATCTACAAAAATAAACATGTGAGAACAGTTGGAGGAAAACTGGGGGAGTTATAGCTTTTTCAGATATGAAAATATATTATAAAGCTATACTAATTAGAAACTTTGCCACTGACACTTGTATAATCAGACCCTAATAAACATAGATGCTTGGTATATTATAAGGTAAATAATAGATAATGAACTTAATAGTATATTTATCAAACAAACTGAATAAATATTGTAAAAAGTATTTAATAGTGTTGAACCAGTTGAAAAGTCATTTGCAAAAATAAGTTGCTGCTTATACAAAAATAAATTGTAGATGGAGCAAAAATTCAAATATATAAATATGAAAGTCCAAAGGTACTAAAACAGTACTTAGGTGGATGGGAAAGGTAATTCTAAACATGAAATAAAACCCAATAGCCATGAAGGGATTGCTAAATTTGAATATGTAAAACCTAAAAAATTCTTTTTGACAAAAGTCAAAATAAAAAAAAAATTTTTTTTTTTTTTTGGCGGTGTCATGCGGCTCGTGGGATCTTAGTTCCTCGACCAGGGATTGAACCCAGGCCCTCAGCAGTAAGTGTGCAGAGTCCTAACCACTGGATCCCCAGGGAATTCCCCAAAATACAAATTTTAAAACTGGGAAAAAATTTGCAATACATATAACAGACTAATAATATGAAAAAGAGAATAATTCAACAGCAAAATAGGGGAAAGAATAAGCCAGCAATTTATATTAAAAGAAACATAAATGGCCAGTAAATATTTATATGAAAAGATATTCAATATCACTCATAATTAATAAGTGCAAATTTTAAAGTGGGATACCATATTTTACAGATTAGTAATGGTTTTAATAGTTTCATAATAATCTTGAATCTCATGCATTGCTGGCAAGATAACAAATTAGTACAAACTTTTGGGGGGCCAACTTGGCAATATTAATCCAAGTTAGAAATGTTATATATACTCTTTGACCAATGATTTCCACCTACAGGGATTTATTTTACAAAATATTTGGATACCTGAGTAAAGGTATCTGTAGAAGAATATTTGTAATAGTAAAAAAGTGAAGACAATCTTCGATAGTGAATTAGGTAAGTGCATTACAGCACATCTATACCATAGACTCTTATGCAACCATGAGAAAGAACGAGGTGGATCTACATGTATTTCTATAGAAGGATGACTAAGAAATACTAAATGGTAAGGGACTGCACATTTCAGAGCAAGTTAGATAGTATAATCCTTAATTAAAAGCAAGACATCTGAAAATAGACAGCCCCATTTTGCAACCAGGTCTCCTAGTAATGACCTCCATGACTTTAAATCAAATACTTAAACTCTCTGTGCCTTGCTTTAAAATGGGAATAATAACAGTATGTACTGCATAGGGTTGCTGTGAAGACTACATGGAATAGTCATGTGAAGTGTTTAGCACAGCACTTGACACATAGTCAGCACTGTACACAAGAAACCATTCACGTGGTGATGTCTGGGAAGTGGGGCTGGGCGTGGAGCATGCATGGGGCTTTGATTTTATACTTTTCTATATTGTGTTATTTTCTTCAATCAAACATATCACTGCTTTTAAATAAAAAATTCTCAATTTAAATTTCAAATTAGAGAATCATATCAGAAATTGATTTAAAAAGACTATATCATGAGTATTTCAATATTTGTCATATTCTCAAATTAAATTCCCTTCAAAATAAATGTCTATCTTCTTTCCTCAAATAATAAAACTAAACAGCAGCTCTCTAGCATCCGTAAATCTCACACTAGCCATGCAGACAGGAGGGCTGCATTTGCTTGGTGAAGAATAACAGCGGTGAGTGGCCAGGCTTTAGTTGACTTATTTGTTGTTATAATAAACCATGATTCATTCATTCCCCAAAGTATATAAGACAGACTGACCTTGGCAGCATTCTTTAGGAGTGAGAAGTCTATAAGCCAAATATCTAATCATCAGAATCAAAATCTGATTTCTGGATCATCAGAAAAATCGGCCTCTTCTGCTGCCAAATGATCCTCCTGCTGACCACATCTTCAGTCAATCAGAATATAATCCTATCATGGGCAGTGAGCGAGCATGAGGATTGCATTTTGTTTCATAGCTGGTCTAAACATGATTACTGCTTTCATCACACAGCCATATCATCAAGTCAATAAGGATTTTCTATACTGACTTTTCATGTTGCACAGACTGTATAGAGGAACTTGGATAATTCAAATTTGCTGCACAAACCCCAGCTCTGCAGAGAATAGATTAGTACCTGTTCACCTTGGCTTGTCCAAGATAAACCATGGTACCACTCAACAGTCCATTAGTACATTTCTCTTATGCCAAATATATGAAAAACTCATCAACCCTAGTTCCACTTAAAAATAGACTTTTAAGACACTTCTATTACTCAAGTCATGGATGCTGTGAAAAATCACATTATCACATTTCCTTCTTTGCACATCCCTACATTTTTTTAAATCATATGACAGTCTTCCCTTTCAAAGCCTAGAGTTACTGGACACAGTAACTACTAGTGAAATAGGATTTTATGGACAGAAACCAGCAACATTCAACTGCTAAAATATTCTTCCAGCCTCAAACTTAAGTTCAGTCCCAAAAGGACATGGAATCATATCTTTCCACTCAGGGCTGCATGGCCCCAAAGCTGGCTACAAAGAGATGATCCAATATTGCAGGAAAATATTTCCTTGAAAAGTCTTGTAGCTTGTTATGAGAGGTAGGAAACATCTTAAGGATTTCTAGAAAGAGGAGAAGAGGCATATGTCATAGTTATTTTTATAAAATAGGTAACTACTTATACAAGAGAAAAAACATCTGGAAAAGGAAAATAAATAGATCAGGAGCCAGCTCAATAACTTTTCTCCTACCACCAATATCTCCCTCCCTCCAAGAAACATATAAATTTCACCAGAAAGAATGCAACTCTTCCATACTGAATAACGAATCGAGGGGTGGTCTGGCCCTAAACGTTTAAGGAGCCCTTAGAAGGCTCCTGCTGGGTCCCTGTACTGCAGAAGCCAGGCAAGAATCCACAAAGAATATGTGGCTCCAGCGTAACTCTTTCTATTTGGGGGGCCAAAAGAAATGATTTGAAGGTGGGAGAAGAGAAATAGGGAGATAAGTTAAATTGCTGCAGTATTGCATAAAAAAGTAAGGATGCCATTGTGAGAGCACCATAATGCAGACACCTGGGGCAGGAGCAAGAGTGCCTCTTGCTACGACTGTCAACTGCACCGTCTCTGTCCTTGGGAAGTGTGTGTGTGTGTGTGCATGTGTGCGTGTGTGCGTGTGTGCGCACGCGCATGCACGCGTATGTGTGCGTCTGTCTGCCTGCATGTTTCAACAGTTTAAATTTTGAGAAAAATAAAGAAGTATGTTTACATCTCACACCTATGGGACAACCTCATAGGTGACCAGACTTGGTGTTCAGGCCGACTCTAGATTATCTACACAGGCTCAGAATTCTGTGGGTATGGAGCTAGGAGTACAGGCTGAGGGGGTCTATTAGTCCAGACAAAGGAACTCATATTTAAAAACTCAGCATGGGGACTAAGATCTACCTCTGTGAATAGAAGATTCATAGAGAGTCACATGGTGGAGGTTTAGAAGAAAGACACACTCTTGCTGAAAGGGCTCACTTAGAAGGGAGAACAGAATTAACAAGTAGGGCATCTGCAAGGGGATTCCCTTTTAAAGTTTACCTCCTCAGATGGGTTTGCCATGGAATATGGGGAAAGTCCTATTTAGAGCACAGTTTAAACATCCCCCCACCCGAAAATTCCTTTTAGTTAATAATATACCGAATGTACAACCCTGTGGAATGGTACTGTGGGAACAAGAGATGAACCAGCAAAGAAAGTGTGATTGGCCACATTCTTCGCTGGCTTCGTGGAGGGAGCTGCATCCCAGGCAGGTATCGTGGAGAGAGACCCTGAGCGGGAATTGCAGGCAGGGCAGCTCAGGGCGGGTATGGGGCCTGGGAGGGAAGGGGGGAGCACGTGATGATGGGGTGGACAATTTGGGAGCAGGTGGGAAACAACCCCTCTTCTTTCCTACGTCTTCAGAAGAAGGGAAACTTATAGGAGAAGGAAAAGTGGACACTTGAGTAATCCAACCCCCTGCTCATATTTGAAACATAAAACTTTACTTGCCATCTACTTTGGCCCCTCAGGCCAGGGTGGCTATTCCTTTGGCATATAGTTCGCGGGTAAGAAGTCAAATATTTAAGCCCACTGCTTCCCAGGGAGAAAAGCTGTGCTCGGGCCTCCAGCGTTGGCCACTGCGTGGAGGAGCCCACCCAGGGGAGAGCAGCAAGGCGGCCTGAGGAAGCTTTGCTCTCCAAACGCACCTTCCATTGTGTCCAGGCAGGAAGAAGGCCGGTAACTTACGGCTTTCCCTTCTACAGTATGTTTGTGCGTGTGAGGGCTTTTCTTCCATGGTTTAGTCCTCTCCTGTTAAGAACGTAACGGACTCAGTCCAGGGGCTTTTGAGGGTGGCTGTGCTGACCCTGTGGTTGTCGCTAATGTACTCACACCTCATTATTTGCCAGTGGTGCAGTGACCACTGCTGCGACTCACAAGTCCCTGATACCTAGGAGTGGGCCCACCTCCCACAAAAATATAGTAACAATGGAAAAGTAACCATTCACAGAGCCTATCAGCAACATGTGAATAACCTGGAAGCTGAGCAAATTGAGACTTCTATATATTAGTATTATTCTTTTTTCTACAAAGGATTCATACTTACGTTCTGACATCTTGAAGATTCATTCTCAGCTTCCCTGTTTCAAATCAAACCCTGCCACATCCTACCTAGAGCCTTACACTCCTCAGCCTTCAGGGCCTGTGTGTCCTCGTGGGTCCCCTGTAGTGCCAAGTGCTCTGGTGGCATTCAGCGAAAAACATCACAGCCTTAACAGTGGTGCCTTAACAGTGGCTAGGTTTTAATTTCATTCCTTTGGACTTTAACCTGCCCTCTAATTAGGCAATGAACAGAAGAAGATCTAATTACTTTTCCAATATTCCTTCATGTGGCATTCTTGATTATTGCCATGTCACATGTGAAAAACTCACAGAAGCTCCCTGAATGTGGAAAACAATCATCCCTTTCTAAACAAAAGCTGAAGTACTGCCCTTAATCAAAGAGCGGAAGGGTTTTTGTTTTTGTTTTATCTTTTTTTTTTTTCATTATTAGAATGGGCTATGTAGGTCTCAACCCTACCATGAGATTAGTCAAGTTTAGGCTACTCAAGGAGCCAAAGGCATTTGAAACGTGCTACGGTTGGTCTCAGTCTTGTAACAATTCTCTTTTGTTTTACAAGACAGACATATGACCTTTCCTGAATTCAGCCAGGAACAAGTGGGTAAATGGATTACTTGATTGACTGGGTATGACACTGCTGTTGAGAAATGTACTTTAAACATATTTGGCAAGTTGAAAGTGTTGTGGCCCATTAGGATACTATTATGTTAATTTGGGCTGCCACCTGCATAGGGAAGTAGTTCTGCTATAATGGTGCATTGTAAAGAACTGCCTGAGTCCTTCGAGTGGAAATGGGCTTATTGTGATGAGGCCAGCTAGATGATGTGGAACCAGAAACAACATAATGGGCTATGCTACTTACTCATTTCCCATGACCGCCTTTATGAGGAAGGCAAGAAAAGAGACCAGGGCCCCCTCCTGTTGCTTGATTGACTACCACTGGCCTTATGGATATGGACAAATGAGAGAAACAAGGAAATCAATAGCCTAGGTCTAAGCTCTTACCCTCTGCCTCACCAGTTAAGTCTCCCCTACTCAAACTCACCACTGTGACCACAACCATTGGAATGAAAACTAAGGTCCTTGTGCTTCTTTGCATCAGATTTCTGGAACAGATTTCATAAGGAGCCAAAGAAACAGTAACAATTACAATACTATGGAAGGCAAACACTATTAGCCCCAACCAGAAATTTTAATGGCAACTAGGGGAGCAAAACAACAAAAAGAACAAAATTTCTCACCAAATGTTTACAGACATTTCACAGCCCCAATACTTCATTTGTATTAAATGATTTAATGTATTGGATTTACTTTCAGAGTGTCAGATATGAAATACCATGCATTTGAAGTCTGTGATGCTCCAACAAACAGAGACTGTAGCAAGAGGTTTTTCTTGTGCAGAACAGGAAAAATGCTGAGCGAGAGATGCTATACTACCTGGCGATTCAAAGATCCTTCCCCTTCTCTTTTCCTGAGATGCAAGGTGACTCTTCTGCTTTTGAGGAGGTCAAAACACAGAAAGGAAACAAGTCCAGAGGAAGGATTATCTTGGATACAGACTCTTTTCCTGGGATACTAGATAATCCAAAGTGCAAGCTGGTGCAAGACAGCTAAACATTAGTCCCTCTCCTCTTTGTGTCTGTAAATGTAGCTCCATGTTAGTGGCATGAAAGAATTAAACCACAAAATCCCAGCAAGACAAAGTGCAGACAATTTACAACCCAGATACTGCAGTGAGGCAGAGATCTCTGATAGTCTTACCTAAGAAGCAATTACAAATAAAAAAGCTTCTCGGTGGTGGAGAATTTCTTCAGGAGGCACTCAGGAAGTTTTTCACCAAAAAGCAGAGAGATCTATAAGACCTCTTCTTTCACCATGGCATTGATGGCTGAAGCAGGCCTATTTGCAAAACTAGGGGAAAGCACATTTCCAGAATTCACAAGGATCTGTGCAATGAGAACAAATAGATAGAGCTAAAAATACATGGTTGATGAGGTCTCTGTCTCTTTGAGGTCCTTTACCAAAGGACAGCTTAGTGAGTGCAAAGACTATTGGTTTCAAAGCCAGGTGAATAAGAATTCAAAATGGGGTTCCACCATTTACTATCTACAGGATTTGGGGCAAGGTTTTTAACTTCTCCGAATCTCCGCTTCCTCAGTTTGATAAAGAGGATAGTAGCACCTGCACCCCAGAATTATTAGGAGCCAGTGCATAACAGATGCTCAACAGTTATCTTGTCCCTGATCCTTTTTTGCACAATTATAGACTAAAAATAGGAATAGCAAAATTTCCCATTTTCTATAGAAGCCAGTTCACGATAAAAATCAAGAAGAGAGAACGTAATGTCGTTGAAAAGACAACGTCTTGGGAAGCGAAACATCTGAATTCAACTCCCGGCTCTGTCCATTTCTACCTCTGTGACTCTGCTCTTCCCTCTCTCTGGGCCTCCAATTTCTCATCTGAAAATAGATCTTATTTGACTAGTTAATCGCTACAGTTTCTTCCAATTTTGAAATTCTTTGGTTTCACTAATGGTTGTTATTGTTGGTAACGTCTAAGTCACTGAAGAGATCATTATTTAAAGTCCAACACTTTTGTATTAGAAGCAGCAATATGTAATAGCAACATGTGAGGGCTCTAAAGTGGTACTGCTTTGGGTTTCAGTTCCAGATTTGCCACTGACTGCTTCAGAGACCTGGGAAATTTAACCTCTCTGTTTCCTTGTCTGCAAAATGGGGAAAGTAACAGTTAGTACATCACACACTGGTTGTAAAGATTTAGTGAGTCAGTCCATGGAAAGTGCTGAACAGTTATCTGACACAGAGTAAGCACTCAATAAATGACAGCTGCTCTCTTTATTGTTGTTATTATTGCATTATTATTGTTATTATTATCTATTAAGGGGAGCTGCAATAAGCACTAAATACAGTGGTTTTACCCACCATGGATTTAAAATGTCATGGTTGAGTCTTAGCATGAATAAATTTGCAATTATCTTTTTATGTGCTCTGGTGCATTCAGTCTGCACTTGCTTCACTATAAACACCCAGAGCAATGACTGCCCGTACTTCTGTAGCCCAACAGGCAGATCCAGGAAGTGGCTCTGAGTGCAACAGAGATCTCTATATACAGAGAAGACCAAGTGCAGAAAAATGTACCGAAGTACCGCCATAATTTGTGAAAAGGTCAGGCAGTTATGTAAGCATTTTGCTGAGACCTGAGAAAACCAAGCAAAGGAATATACAAATGAAAAAGACATATGATTTCAAAGCAAGGGACACTTTGAAAACTTTTTAAAGAATCACTTTCTGAATACTATGACAATTGAGAAAAATATGCATCAGCATTTATAGTAGGGCAATATTATTTCCCAAACTGATGATTGATTGAAAGCAGATTTTTATGCCAACTAACCTAATTTAGATTAGTAGCAGATGCCTTCTAGAGGTTTTATTTACTTTTAAAATACACTTAATGGCATTTTAATTGCTTACTCTGTGAAACTTTGACCTCACCAACCATCATCAGCCACAGAACAATTCAATAAGGTGAACACCAGGGATTACTATTGCATTGGACACAGTCTCTGCCCTCAAGGGACTTACAGTCTAATGTATGAGCAATTATAACCTGGCCCACGATGTAGTCAAGAGCTACCCTGTGTGATTCAGACATTAAGAAATCAATAAGAGCTTGACTAGATAGATAGGATAGCATTCTTTGTGAATGTGCTTCAAGTGCTTACACATTGACAATGTTTTTCCCTTTAGTTTCACCTAAACTTGCCCTCTAATTCTACTTTTATTTGGCTCAGCTAATTCTCCCAGCCTTAGCTGGCTCAAAGTCCACATATAAAGGCAGTTTGCTACTGATTCAGAGAAATCCCTTCAACTCTCTCACACATTTTCATTGACTTTTATCACTCTGTATTTTATTTTCTTAAGTTTAATTATTTAGAATATTATCTTTTAAAATAATTTCCTAATGTAACCTTTCCCTATCTCCTGATAAAATATTCTTGAAGTTAACAGAGGAAATCCAAACAGAAACTCAAGAATATCTAGAAAATAACTATAATGAAAACACAGGACATGAGATCCTATGGAAAATAGGCAAAACAAAACTCAGAGGGAAAATAGTAGCCTCTATACTTCTCTGGAGAGAGAGAGAGAGAGAAGTAAAATTGGGCATCCACCTTAAAAAATACAATATAAGCCTTTAAAAAAAAAGCAGAACAATGGAATTAATAAGAAGGAAAATGAATGAATTAGAAAATGAATGAATTAGAAAAAAGAATAAAGCTTAAAAATAAATTTTAAAACTGGTTAAAAACACCACAAAATAGAAAATAAAGAAAACAGAGTAAAAGCACATAAACATACAAAATAAGAAAAAAGGGAAAATATCTCAGATTCAAAGACAATTTGAAGAATCATAAAAGACTCTTTTTTCTAATTTCACATAATGGGTAATTTTCTAGGAAAAAATAACCTACTAAGGCTTACCAACAGAGTACTCCTGAAGGCCTGAAAAAAATTAGAAAGGTGTTTCATTTTTCTCCCACTATCTTCTACCCTCAAGCTCAGAAATGGATGGTCTGTATCAACATGAAAGCTAAGCCATGGACTTTCTAAGCATGGGTGCTCCTATATCATGCCAAGTGGCCAGAGCAGTATCTCTCTTTCTATATCCATGTGGAGTCTACAACTCCAAACAAACAATGTATTAAGTCTAAGGTACTGAAAAGGGGAAAAAGGTAGCAGTGGTTCACTGCATTCTACTGAGCAAAGCCCTTTAGGTGGTGTAGGAACAAACAAATGAAGAATAACGCTGGCAAAAGTACGTGTTTAGATTTTTGTTTTTACACATTCCGTCATTTCAGAGTATAAGAAAACCAGGAAGATCAGGTACAAAAGGATTCCATCCTTAGCTCTGCAGTGACACATTATTCACAGGATCAAGGAGTTAGAGTACATGAAATTTTCCACTTCCCAAAAATCTGAGAAGTTGCCATCAGCACTTAGAAGAAGATCGAAGTGGGCCAAGGACACTCCAACATTGTACTGACAAACATCAGATATGCATGTCAACCTCAGAAAGCCTCTGAGCTCAACATCCATAGATCCTACACTAGGATCAGAGCTGAGATGAAGGAGATCAATTGAAGTTCTGCTTCCTAAGCAAGAGAACCCAGAGCAGAGACTGCACTTACCTCTAGAAACTCTAAATGCTAAAATGTTCCAAATGTTCATATCTCTCCTCATTATAGCCCCCTAAATTTTATTTACTGATTACTGAAATAAAAAAAAGTCACTAGTAATTTTTATTTTTGTCTGGAAAGATGCCACTCCTACTTCTGTCACATGTTTCACCAGGTTAAGTAACTATATTTGTTCCACTTCAGGACGTGGGCCCTAAAATCCAACTAGTTTCACCCTGCTATACTCATACTCCAGGTGATCTCTGTGACATATTAATAAAGTGTAGCATCAGATTCGCCCAAAGCTAGACAGCCCTTTAATTCATTTCTATCTCCAGTACACAAGCAAAAAGCAGCTTCTGGTGTCAAGCCTTCTCAAAATATATGGAAGCCGCAGGTAAGCTTCAAACAATGCAGACCTATTGTGCTGAATACTTTCCATTTGCCCTGCCAGGTTGCCTCTCTGCCATTCTTCACCCTAGTCTCTGTCCTGGAAGCTGGTCTATGTACACCATATCAACTGGTTCCCATGCTCTCTGGCTTTCACCTGGGTTGAGCCAATGTGGAGCACTTGTAAAGATGGAAGGGAGCAGAGTGGTGACTCTTTCCCTACAAGGTCACTGACAAAACTTCCCTGCCTTGATAACTTTGGGTCTCAGCATGGTGACAGCTCAGTTGCCACCAAGACACTGAGTTACTGCACCATTTCTTATGGTTTCCTTATATCCACATCGTTGTAAACAGTTCTTTTGTAAGTAAACCTCCTCTAAATATTTTATACTGAGGGTGCCCTCTGTTTCCCATGAAGATGGACATATACACAGTCTTGATTAGGGAACTTCTAAAACCATACTCAAGACAAATTTCATCCATCAAAATGCAAGTTATCACCTGCCTGGCCAAGGAAGAATGTAGGCAGAGTGTGTTTACTCCTAGATCAAAACAGATCTTCTCTAAAGAAACTGAACAGAAGGGAAGAGCAAATTTTACAGCATGTTCTCTGGTGTCCCTGAGAAAAGACCTTATTCTGGCATTTGGGAGCCCACAGCCTGTGAGCTGCTTCCCCCACCTCATCATAAAGTAAATACATACTGACAAGCTCTGCCTTGCCTCACCCACCCCACACAAAGCTCCCCTTAAAATTCCCAGAGAAGAGACCTCAAGGAAACACTCCTACCTCTACAATGGAGAAGAAATCCACCCCAATAGCCAATCCTACTTTCTTAGATACAAAGAAATAACCATTGATGACCAGCAACACGAGGAAAACGAGAAGTATGAAGGCAAAATTTTTAAATTTACATTAAAAAAGTCAGAGAAAAGAAGATAATTTTTTAATGTCTAATCAATGTAAATAGAAAGAGTAAAACGTCTACCACATTCATAAAACAAAATCAGGGTGCTGTGAGAAAGTAATAATTAGTGAAAATTACAAATTAAGATATTAGAAATTTTAAATTATTCTTGAAAATAAAATTCATAGAAGAAAACTAGAAAATTAAGTCAAAGAAATTTTCTAAAATTGAAGCAAATGAATTAAAGACATGAAAAAAATTTCAGAAGGTATCAGCATGGAATTAATAAGTGTTCCATAAAGAGAAAACCAAAAACTAAAAGGGAGGAAATTACTAAAGAAATAATACAAGAAAATTCCCCAGTGCTAAAGAAAGTCATGTGTCTTCAGATTAAAAGTACAAACAAAATGCCTCATGTGATGAATTAAAAAAAAAAACAAAAACACCCATACCTAAACACATCATTGTGAAATGTCAAAACCCCAATAAAACAGGAAACCCAAAAGACCAACAAATATATAAAGAGCTATTTTTTAAATCAGTAAACAGAGACATTCAAGTTAAGACATCAAGGAGATATCATTTTATATCTATTAGACTGGCAAAAATTATAAAGTTAGTAAGAGCATAGATTGATGCAGACATTCTGGAGAACAATCTTGCAATCAAAATGATTATATACATGACTCAGCAATTTCATCTCTGCATCTTAATCCCAGAGTAATTCTCACAGGTCCTTAGGAGTATGAATGAGAAGGCTGATTTCATGTTTTCTGTAGAGGGGGAACTGGAGGCAATCTGGGTGTCTATCACTGAGAGAGGTTATGTTAAATGTGGCAGAGGTACACCATGGAATACCATACAGCAGCTAGAAGCAGTGGATTTGACATGCACATAGCAACATGGATGGATCTAACAAATAGAATGCCTAGTAGGAGGAAAAAAAATGTAAGAAACAAAATGAAACATATAATTATGTCAGGAAGGATCCTTCCAAGAAAGCAGAACTTATTCCAGGTAGTTAAATAGAGGGAATTTAATAGGGAAAATTAATTTAAAATGTTAGAAGAGCTGAAAGAGAAAACAGCGGAACATAATGCAATGCAGAAATCAACAACTGTTGCAGTACTTCTTAACATTTTTTCCTTATCATTCCTCTGAGAAGACTTTTTAGATATATTTTTCCTAATCATCCCCCTATGATACACTGTATATCTGTTTATGCACTGTATGTATATCTGTGCTTTCTACATTAAAGGTAAGACTCCCCTCCCCTAAGAACCATTTTAGCTCCCTTGGGGGCAATATTTCCTCCATTGGAATGCATGTGCTAGAGGAATAAAGAGGAAAGGTGTTAAGGGGATGTTAACTTGGAGCCTAGAAGCCAGGGTCACCTGGTTGGTGTTGGAAGCACAGTGGTAGCCACTGTCAAAGTCACCACCAGAGGCAAAGGCTGGAGTGGGCAGAATACACTGACTCTTCCCTTCCTCCTTTCCTATGCCTCCCACCAATTTCACACCAACGCCTCCCATTGGCCAAACCTAACCAGAAGCCAGGCAAGTTGGGGAAAGGCACTCTGCAGGGATAATCCCCTTGCGTATAATATAGAACAGAGCAAGAAAAATTCAAGGGATGGATCTGAGAGGAAATAGGCAAATGACCAACACAGTAATACAATGTTATTTACTTAAATGAAAAAAAAATTGTATGCAAACAAAAGAATACACATATTGCAAGAACATATACATGCAAAAAGATGCACATTAAGCACATTAAAATGATTGCCTGTGTGAGGAAAGGGACTAGAATGGGAATAGAGAATAAAGATTAAAGGGATTTGAAAAACAAGAGAAAGGTTACATTTGGGGGAATTTTCTTAAGGAGATACTCCAGCAAAACAAGGGTATAAACAAAAAAAGAGGATGACATAGGAACCATAAAATAGTGGTACAACCTAGGAGAACAATAATGAGGGATTCCAGAACGACAACTATGCAGCAAACTTAAGAAAAGACGAGTCCAGATTACAGTAGGAGAACAGAGAGTTGTAGAAGGAAGGATTCCAGAAAAATTAAAATGAGCCCTCAATAGGACTGAAGGCAACATTAAGAATTTTAAAAAGAAATTGAAGCTATCTTAAAAGAAAATAGTGCAAGAACAACAGAAAGCCAATGGAAATCCAGGAAAACAACAAAAAAGTACACATGGAAGTGAGGCTCCAAATATAAAGTAAAATGCATCACATTTCAAGTAATTAGTGGAATGAAAGAAGGGGGGATACATTTGCCTTTGATCTTAGTGCTAAGAATAGTCCGCATTGAGTGGCTTAGACTTGTAACACAGAGATCAAAGTGTTATCCTAGCACACTGTGACCTAACATTGACTAATACTGACTAGTGCTGACTTGTACTCATAGTACAAGATGTAAACCTTAAACACCTTGACAAATTAAACATAAAAGGACAGCAGCTAACAAAGACAGATGGAGGAAAGCTGGGAGGAAAGTTGGAAGAAAATATAAGGGAAAGGTATCCATTTTATAAAGTGGTAAGACAAGAGATACTATCAAATTTGACTGAACAAGAGCCAGAGATATAAGTATGCTATTAAAAGTTATGACAGTAATTAATAAAGTAATTAAGAAGAAATAAAATAATCACAGCATTGAGAATAACCAAACTCTGAGAGCAGAAGGGAAGGAGTGAAGGACAAAAAGCAAATTAAATCATTATCTTTTACCTCTACGTATTACCTAAGAGTGATCAAACAAGAAATATTGATAAAAGCTGAACATCTTATCTGGCATATGAAGAAAACCACATGAAAGAGAAAGAAGAGAGGAGGAGGAGGAGGAAGAGCTTGCCTGTGGAGAGTGAGACCTCATCTGGGTGGGCAGGAGTAGAGCTGCAGACTTGTTTTCATAATAAAATTATCAATTACAGTTTACATGTTACCATGTGCACTTAACAGTTTCACAAAACAAATAAGAATTTTAAAAATATTCAGTGAAATTCAGCTTTGCTCAATAAACTTTTACTGAGAGTCTACTCCTGACAATGAAGAATAAGTTTCCTGTTGCAGCAAAAGGCCCAAACTCTATCTTGGTATAAAAGGTTCTGCATGAGCTGATCTGGAAGAACCTACCCCACATTATCTCTCTTCTCAGGGCCTCTTCTCCAGACAGTCAAAGTACTTGCAAGTTTCCAAAGCCAAGAAGGAAACTTGTAGGTTTCCTTCCTGCTTTCCTTTGTCCATGTTGCTCCCTCTGCTTTAAATGGCCTCCTGCCCATGTCTTCTTGGCCACTCTAAGATCCCAGCTAGTGTTTCCTCCCCTCTGAAGCCTTCACACTGCAGGGAGGGATGATCCCACTCCTCCAGCCCATCTGCTATAGGACTTACCACACAGCCTATCACAATTTACTTTAACCTTTTCTAAACGTTGAGCTTTTATTCATCTTTGCATCCACAGCAGCAATTATGGTGCTTGACACATAAGAGATGCTCAATAAATGCTTATTTAGTGACCACTTCCATAAATGAATGAATGAAAACACTGAAATATTTTAGATGTGGTAGTTCTATGATTATATTGATTTTGTATTACATGTCTATTACTATGCATGAATACTCCCCAAATAAAAATCTCATGGTATATATTTATTTAGCATATTCATGTTTATTTATAGCCGTCCTCTTTCTGAAAGAAGGATTTGTAAGAAGTCAAACTATAAAAATAATCTTTATATCGTGCTCATTTTAAATCAATTTAACATTTAATCAATTCAAGCATTTATCCATTTAGCTGGATGATTTCAGATTAATATCTTCCTTATCAAGAAAACCCCTCATTTCCAGGTTTTGACTTGTTTCAGAAGATTTTTTTTTTAGTTTGAAGTAATGAAGTCTCCTTTTTGCTAATTATTTTAGGACAAAGGTCTAAATGGGGGCCAGGACATTGGAAAGCTCCATCTGCCCTCTGGCTGGGCCAGGAAGGGACACCTTCTTTCCTGGGCTCTAATTCTCTCTCTGAGTGGCACATCTTTTTAACAGCACTGAACAGCTGGAATGCTGGCTTCAGGAGGGGGATGGGGAACAGATGTCATTCATTGACTCTGGGTAATGAGATTTCATATTCCGTTGAAATCCTGAATAGGACAGGAGAGGCCTCATTAGTGGTTTCACGACTGAACAGGTGTAGAGGTCCCATGCGCACAGCAAGCTGAGAGAGGCCATTTCAGTTCCATGTGTGGATGTATCTACGAAATTGGAGAGAGGGAAAAAGTGCTCTACCACAACTGCCACCTCAGGAAAACTGCAGCTTTTAGGAGCCAGAACAATATTAATTCTGACCACTGGTACAGATCTCATCCAGGGGCCAGAAAAATGGCTGAAGGCAGGAGATGGGTGATATTCAGAACTAACGATACCATACAAAGGAGGTCACCGTCCTTATTTCTTTAGTTCCATATGGCATGTCATAAAATTTCAGTGCTCTATAGCCAACAACATAATAACCCTCTTAAGGCCACCAGTCAAAAAATGGGACTGCAGGGTAGAATGAAATCCTGTCTCCAAAACTAATGGCAGAAACTTCTTTAGAAGACAGGTTATATTGGAAGCAGTGTGTGAATAAAATGTTCCAGAGGATAGATAAGCTTGGCTAGCAATTTGGCAGCCGTCTCCTGGACGAGTGCCCTTCACTGGAGGTAACAATCAAAAAACCGACCCCGCTGCCTGTTTGCTGAAAGACATCCACACCTTCCAAGATCCAGGTGATTCAGAGGTTGCATCCCAACTAGGACTGCTATCTGGTACCTAAGACATTGACATAGAGCTCAGCATGTTTAAATGGGGAATATACTTACCTGAGGAGTCTTCTGAGGCCTTCAAAATGTGACAGGTATTTAAGACCTTCCTACCTTAATTCCCCAGGTCTTTCTAAGTAGCCCCACACCATGGAATAGCTTCCACATCTCAGAATCCCCTGGTTAATTCTTCCTCAATCAACTTCATTAAATTCAACTCCATAGTAATCTCAGTTGTTTAGAATAACTTAAGGGCAGGACACTGCAACTATAATATGTATATTTAAAAAAACATTTTGTTACGTTTCCCATTGGCTAAGACTTGGCAGTCTTGCTCTATAAACAAAGACTGGATTCTCCAACCTTTTAAACAGGGGGTCATATATTTACGATGAAACCACCACATACCAGTCACCGGGCTAGGCACTTGATATCCATCCTCACGTCAACATTACAAAGTGCTGAGGATCTGAAAGGTGAAGTCATGTGATCAAGGTCACAGGCTAGTGTGTGGTTAAGGCACAGTGGAAATGCCAGTCTCCGGCACCAAAGCCCAGGCTCTTTTCATGGCATGCTGCTGCCTCTTACAGTCACAGGGAAGCAGCTCAAAAAATGTTGAATCAAGGCCAAATACTGTCAAGTAATGCTCTCATTGGACCTGTCTTAATAAATAACTGGGAACCATTTATAATAATTAGCACATTGTAGCCATTTAAGTGCTTGATGCTAAAGTAGATTGGGAAATATTGGAAAACGATTCACTGCCTTAACTAGACTAAGTATGTCCTCCATAAACTGATTTTCACTCTTCAGTACTACCTTTTACCTGAAGTAGTTATAAAAGGTAAGTTTCAATCGAACCCACGTTCACATGATCTCAAAATCTGTATTTCTGAAGTAGTAAATGTGCCTTTTATTGGGTATTGCTTTCTATTTATTAATGTATCATTATTCAGGAAATAAATTCTCCAGTCAGTTGATATATGTGGTCTGATTTCCTAACTAGACTTGGGATTCTGAGAGCCTGGTCTATGCACTTTTGCTTTAGTACCTACTTACCCTCCCCACACCCACTACTGACCCAGGCTACATGGAGCCCTGAACAAACCAGGTTCTCTCAACATACTGTCAACTAAATATGAGCCCTGTTTGGAGTTAGTATATTACAAGAGCAAGCAAAAATATAAGCTATTGAAACAAATGTATTGTGCATGTGTGGGGACACAGGGAACATGGGGATTCTTTGTACATTCTGCTCAGTGTTTTCTGTGAACAGCTCTAAAAAATAAAGTTTACATATATACACATATATATATAACCTTATTATACTAAAAGAATATACAGAGAAATCAAGGGAGTCTGCCCCCATATCATTTACAGACAATTTCTGAGCAGAGTGTTTCCAACTCATTGCCCCCCATCCATGCTAGGGGGAGCCAGAGCCTTAGCCCCATTGGAGGAACCAGTTTATGCATCATAAGGCAAGTGTATACGGACTGGACGTCAGGAGGAGCAGCCATCTTTGAGGATCCTGTCGTAAACTCTGCCCTGTGGGGCTTTCCATTGTTTAATGTACTTAAACCATGCAACCCGAGGGGTTGGTCTATGCAGAGATAAACAGGCCATTCTGTTCAAAGATGGTCATGAATGGTGGGGTGAGTGAGGCAGGTAAGAGTTCAAGCTCTACAGGATACAGAGAAACATGCACAATCTAGTATATATAAATGATACAGTTTGTGTTTTTAAAAATGAGGTAATATATACTCATATTTATCCATATGTGCATTTAAAAATGCCAAGTGATTATAAAGAAACTAGTAAGAGGGCTTAACCAGTTTGGAGGGGTTGGGAGTGGCAAATGAGGTGGGGACGGAAAGATCTTTACATTTAGGTTTTTGAGTCAGTGAACGTAGTACTAACCATTTAAAAGTTTCTATACACTCAATACACAAAATACCTCAAGGCCTGGATTCAATCTATCCAGACTCTTATCCCCACTTAAAAACTGTGTGACTGTGAACAATCATTTAACTTCTCCACGTCACTTCGTCTCTAAAACGAAGATAATATATACCTTACACAGAGTCACCTTGAAGATTTAATTATATAATCCCTGTAACATACATAGCACATAGTAAGTACTCAATAAATGTTAGTTATTAACATTATCATTGTTATTGATAGTTAGTATTTAAGAAACTTACTGCACATCACAGACTTCAGGAAAACTGATACATCAGAGAACTTCCTTTCATACTCAGTTATTGATATATCCTTCGAGTAACCTTCCACTATTAAGTCAATAAGTGAGTGTTTACTCTTGTCTCCAAAACTTAACCAGAGGGACAGAAAAGTCCCTTCACAAAAGTCATAATATTATCCATTCTAGTAGGAGTGTTAATAATACTAATTTCTTAAATTTCTATAGAATTTCCAAGATCTCATCTTACACCCATGAAAAACATCTATTTCATTTTTATTTTCCTTAGATAAAAATTGGTAAATAATGACAAAGGGAACGAAACAAAACGTGTGGTTTTTGAAAGGTAGGGGAAACCTGTCAGATCTTATCAAGAGAGAATTGAAGCAATAGAAAATCTATCTCTGAATTAGTTAGATTATAGGGGACTTTATCTGAAATAAAAGGTTTGTTCACAAGAACAACTAAGCAAACAACAACAACAACAAACTGATATGGAAGAGGATAAGCAAAACTGGCTAAGTCCGTGAAATCCCATAAGGAAATTAAACATAACATATAAGATTAAGTGCTCAATATACTATTCAGTAGTTAGGTTTCTTCATTATTTTTGTAAAGCTTCCATATAGCATTCCTTATTTATTTAAGAACATGTAATATGTATTTAAATGCCCCCAAGTCAGTCATATTTTGTGAAAACAAAAAGTAGATTCCCAATCATGTCATCTTGGCATGGAGTTGTCCAGTCTACGTGACTGAGGCAACCAAACCTTCTGGCTAGCAGTCCTTCCACATTTTCTCACCTGGTCAGGCCAGACCAACATGAGGCAAATTTCCTAGGAAACAATTTCAAAACCTCAGTAATGAATGCTCCCAATGCCATTTCCCCTCAACACACTCTAGAAAAATGGGATCAGCTCTACCTTACAATCTGACATACAGTAGAAATAAAAGAAGAAAAGAAATGGATGATCTGGTTAGCCAAATAATAGCAGATGGATGATTCGATTTTGCACAATAGAGTATATTCTGGAAAACCTTTCTGGAGTGATCTAGTTTATCTCACCTAACTCAGCAAGCCACTAAAAATAAATAAGGCATGTACATACAAATAAGTGAATGAATTAAATCATTTTATGAGTCAGAACAATGGTGGTTATATTTAGGTTTTATTTTACTAAATATCACAAGTAAATTTTCAATCCATGACAACAATAAATACGTATCCACTGTTTTATTACAGACATTGGAGCTACAAGAGGTCAGTCCAAGGAACCATTAGGAAGATTTTCACCTGATCTCAGTTCCCTGGAGGCACACTTTGGGAACAATCTTTGACTGGCTGTTTTCCAATTCGTTTATAAGATTAGTCTTATTATTTGATGGCAATTTTTTCTAACCACCTGATTGGCACTCTAATAATCTTTTTTTAGAACAATCAAATTTTGTAATTTTTTTAATATAAAATGATTTAATTCCAGAGGTTCTGATTAAGTTATACAGAATCCTAATTAACTAGTAATCAAATTGTACAACAGGTGATGTTGAAGTTACAATATGAAATATTAGTAACACTTGGTAATAGCCCCTCTCTAAGGACTTAGAAGCCTTGTTGGGATTGCTTAAAGGTCTTAAAGGGAAGGGTCTTAAAGGTTTCAGGACTTACTAAAAAGAAACTGAGGCACTAGTCTGGGTAAAGGATGTGACAAATAAGGCTAAAGTTGAATATTATTTGCTTAAGTATAGGTAGAAATTTTATAGGGGGAAAAAAATGTGAAGCTAAGAAATGAGACTGTTCATTCCTCCTGGGCTTGTCCTCACCTCCATGCTTGCCTAAAACACTGAAAAGTAAAACACTTCATTCACAGTCAGAAGTTAAAATAATTTGAGGTCATGCCTCATTCTCTCTGTAAATCCAATTCAATTCAGGTCAGCTAAATGCATTGAATACCATGTAATTGCAAGGCACTGAAAAAATAGTATAAATAAATAACTAAGTAGGTGACCTTTGGGCACTGATTCATTCAAAAACTGTCCAAGGGCCCACTTCCCAGTCCTCTCTCTTCCACAGCCCCCTCCTAGGCTCTATTTCATTAAGACCTTGCTGTGACACAGCTAACATCACCCATACCTCACTGTTCAGATTTATGCTCTCGCTAGGCTTAAAATGAAGGTTAAACTTTTTTAAAGGTTGGTGGAAATTTATGATGAAATATCTAGTTTCTCAGCACAGGAAAAATGTTGTAATTCATCGAAATCCTTACAAATCAAATGAAGTCATCACAAATGACCCTGATCTTCCTCAGATGCTGCCACATTAGCAGTAACTAGCACATAATTTTTGATAAATCTAATCTCACAGCTAATCTTTCACCAGAACTGTAACCAGTGAAAATCATCCTGTGTTCTTACAATAATGGTCAGAATTAAACCTAACTCTGGTGGCACCCTAGGCACACTTTATACAGTATGAAGACATCTACCCTCCCACACTGACAGAACTCAACACTACAGTGTCTCAACTTTTCACTCTCTGGGATTAAGGGAGAGTTTTCTACAGCATTCCTACTTTTAAGGAGCCTGCAACGCCCTTCCAAAGTCTGCTCAAATTTGACCTCACTTATGAAACCACACTGTGGGTGACAGCTGCACTCCTCGGTGGCAGTTCAACTCCTGTCATCAAAAAGAAAAAAAAAAAATCCCACACATCTCTTCTTCCAAAGAGTAAACAAATAATACACCAAATGATCCTTTAACCTTATACTCATGGTAGAAAACACAGGAAAAAAATAAAACCTCAAACTCAGAGACCCACAGCTGTAAACCTCCTTGCAACTCTCATCGGTGCAAAATGACAAATGGTGAAGAACTCAGAAATGAGCAGCACTTCACAGGAGCATATTGATTTTCAATAAAGCCATTTACACCTTTTTGCTTGGACTACAAGTAGCACGCTGCTTTCCCAAAGCCTCTGCCACTGAATTAAAAAGTGTGGACAGTGTCCTCACTCACTACACAGAGGTGTCTTTGGAAATACTCTTGATGAGAAGAACGTTCCAACCTTGATCGCAGAGGAAAAAGGAAACAAAAATGAGCAAAATGACATTTGATATTTTTCCCTGACTGGCTTAATTACTTGGAAAAGAAAGAAACACAGTCCTGCAGAACAAAAAGGCATTTGGTTGAAATATAGCATAGCTCATATTGGCTTTGCACTGGTGAGCCTTCCAACAGACAGAACACAGGAAATTAAGAAGAGACTGCCTTGGGAAAGTATTTTACATCCTAGGTGAATGGTGATTTTTTTTATTGCAGTCCTCCACAGTAACACTTCAGTGTCCATTGAAAAATGAGAGATTTTTTTATGAGGAAATTAAACTGAAGACAGAGCTAATATGATTCACTCTGTTGCTGACCTTCCTTCTGTCTTACTACAGTTTTAATGCCACAAGCCATTGACCCTCCAATATGAAAAAAAGAACAAAACCATAATGACTGGGAAGGAGGAAAATATGATAATTTAAAGGTAGAAGGAAGAAAGAAGAAACTTTCTGTGACATGATATTGATCTGATGGTGGTTGACCACTAGTACCCACTTTGGCCCTCTTTTTGCGTGAGTCAGTACTTTAGTTGGAGGAACTGACACCAAGATGGGCCAGGGTTATTATAAGCCAATCATGACAAAGCCATCCCCCTTGACAATGATTGGTTTAAAAACCAGGGCCAGTCCATCAACTGACAGAAGGATAAATAAAATGTGACATATCCATAACTCTGGAATATTATTCAGCAATAAAAGTATGGAGTACTGATACATGCTACAACATAGAAGAAACCTGAAAACATCCTAGTGAAGAAGGCAGTCACAAAGGACCACATATTGGATGATTCCGTTTATATGAAATGTCCAGAATAGGTAAATCTATAGAGACAAAAAGTAGATTAGTGGCTTCCTAGGGCTGAGGGTAATGTAGGACTTGGGGGGTAATGGATAATGGGTGGGGAGCTTTTGGCAGGTAATGAAAATGTTCTAAAAGTGATTGTGGTAATGGATTCATAGCTCTGTAAATATACTAAAAGCCAATGAATTGTACACTTCAAGTGTGAATTGTATGGTATATGAATTTTATTTCAGTAAAGCTGTTTTTAAAAAAAAGGCTAAAGCCAAGAGTCCCATGAAATCCTCCTGGCCACTTTCATTCATTTATTCAATCAATAAATATGTATTAGAGGACTTCTAAGTCAAGTACTGTTCTAGACACAAAACAGACAAAATCTCTGCACCAAGATTATGAACAATAAGCAAACAAAGGAAAAGCTAAGAAAAATAGATGGCTATTGAGATGATGGTAGGTGAACTAAAGAGAAACAAAGCTGCAAAGTTGGGGTTGGGATTTTAGACAAAACGGTCAGGAAGGCCTTACTAAGAAGATGCATTTGAACAAAGGCCAGAGCGAATTATTAGTTTAGACATGGACATGTGACCCAGTTTGGTCCAATCTGATGAAAAGGAAAGAGTCTTTTGCTAAATCACTGGGGGAGAGGGACTTTCTTTCTCTTTCTCTCTCTTTCACACACACACACACACACACATACACACACCCCAGAAGTGAAAGACAAAGTATGTAGCCCCAAAACTACCAGCTACAACCACAAGGAGCTCCTGTCCCAGTGTGAAGCCAGCACAGGACTACAGAGCAGAGACATAGAAAGAACCTGGATTTTTATCACATCATCAATTACTAACACTGAAACTTTTCCCCTACCTCTCCATGTCCAAGTGTGTGACCCAATAAATTTTATTATTGTTTGGATCACACTAAATGTAGCATATCTTCAACAAGAAAACTACCAAGATTCCTTTTGAAGATATTTCTCACTCTTTTGCTAACGGCCCCTTATGGAAAAATTGCTGTCGGACTGCACACAAGCATTGGCGGCAAGGCGGGAGCAGAGCACTGTTGGTGAACTCTGCACATCCACTAAACACCAGCGACTATGAGGGAAGAGAGCAGTCACAGGAGAAAAACGTACACAGTGTTTGAACATGCACAACGCCTCTCCTCTTTTATTCATTTAGTAAATCAAAAATTATTATCTTCCCTTGCAAAGCACTTCACTAAATGCCAGGATACAGCAGTTTAAACCCTCAGGAAAGGTGGAGCCCAGAAGAGACAGACAAGCAAGTAAGCAAATAATTAAATAAAATAACTACTACCTGTCTCGCAAGTGGCATGAAGAAAAGAAACTGGGAGGTGAGAAACAGAATAGGAAGGAAAACTACTGGAGGTGCCATAGCAGCTCTGTCAGCATCCCCACTCCCCAGGGATTCCTGTCTCCATGAGACAAGATGAACATTATCCAAGTGGGAAGAATGAGAGGGAGATGCAGTGTTTCAACAATATACCTCCAGGCTCTTTTTAAGAATATATCACAGAGAATCAAATTCTCCTTTTCAGAATGTTTTAAGTTAGTTCTAGGCCTGCTGAAGAGACAAATATCCCATCGCAAAAGCAGGCCAATTTTTGATAAGATACCTTGCCAAATGTTAGGGACCAGGTAGGAATAACACTAGGGTGGGAGGCTGGCTTAAGACAATAGGGAGGATGGAGACTGTGCAGTTCACTTAAAGACATAAAAATTCAAATAATTTAAAAATGCTCTGTGGGCCAAATAAAATATGTCTGTGACTCAATTGCTTCAGGAAACTCTTTTACCTCCTCTTCTGAGTTCAATTCAGCACCTGAGGGCATGTTATACCTTTGGAAGACATTAAAAATAATAAAAAAGATGCAGAGCAATACCAATGAAAATATTGTGAGAATAAGTCAGAAGAGTAAAGTTTTTGCCAGAAGTTGTGAAGGAAAAAATAATAATAATTCCATTTTCCTTTATTAAAAAATATTACTTCAACGGAGAATGATGGGGTGGGACAATAGAGACAAAAAGGACCAGGTGTCATAATTGAGACAGGGGCCCCAGCAGGGGTGGTAATAGTGATGCTTTGCAATGTCTAAGTTCATTCTTAAGGAGAAAGAGCCCAGCAAGTGGCAACGGGCAGTTACTCATGCTCACTCATCCCCCGTGGAGTACACTGGCCTCCATATTATCTCCCCTGCTGTTCAACATTTAGGAGACAGAGGCTGAGAACATCCTGGCCTGCACAGAGAAGGCAGAACTACTTCTCAGGAGCTACATGCCCATTTTAAATTTTTACTGTGCTATCAATGTCAGCATTCTTTTTTACCATTTCAATGAAAAATTTTGGAGTTTTAAGCACAAGAGAAGAATGACACAAGACGATGGGGTGCAAGATAGGAAATATCTGATGGTAGATTTAATTCACGCAAGGCACCCTTAGCTCATATTGTTTGATGAACTCTAAACCAATAATTAAATAGTCATGGATTGTTAAAGCTACTAATGACTTAAACAGCCCAGTTGACTCTTTTGGGGCTCTTTCTGAGTTTGCCTTTCAGAGGAGCCACCTAAGGCTCAAATTGTAGCAGTAGGAGTCCAGGGACCCTAAGAACAGAGACCAAAGTTGTTAACCAGGACTATAATTTTACATGTCACATTAGCAACTATTTCTATGAACCTCCTATTCTTTGCCCCTGCAAAATCCAGGAAAAAGCTCTAGGAAAAAGAACTAGGGAGAGAGTAAGGAGAGGAAGAGAATATGATAACCCAAAAATACTGTATGATCTGTGCCATAAGCAATTAGTAATGTTGTGAAGAATATAAAACTAAGATGCATGAAATTCTTAAAGGTAAACAACAATAAATAATTAAGTGCCTCAACCTTATTAGAATATCATAACCCGTCTCCTCTTCTTCCCTTTACCACATGTATCAAAAATAAACAGGTTCTTTCATGAGCTGAAGCGAAATTCCAGTCACCTCAGTTCTGAAGCTGGGTGTCGATGAGTCAGGATTACTAGTGCCCCAACCCCTAAAAGAAATAAGTGCAAATGTTCACTGGAAGAGGATAATATCAGCCTGGGACTTAATTGTTTTTATATTTGTTCTGAACAATGTTCAACACTCAGTCAAAAAACACTGAGAGACATAAGGAGACCAGACAAAATTAACAAAAACCAAGAATGATAGTCAAGAGGAAGAGACATACAGGGGCTATCTGATATAGAGTTATCAGACAAAGACTTTAGTTTTGCTTAGTATGTTTCAAGAGATAAAATACAAGTTTGAGAATTTTAGCAGAGAACTGGGACCTATAAAAAAAGAACAAAATGGAAATTCTATACCTGAAAAATACAGTAACCAAAAGTAGGAACTCAATACATGAGCCAAAAATAGCTGAAAAGAAGAACAGTGACCAGGAAGATGGATCAGAAGAAAATACTTAGGATGAAACACAGAGAAAAATAAGAAGGCAAATAGAACAAAACAAAAATAATTGCCAACCTAGAATTCTAGACTTATCGAAATAAAGATATTTTCAGATGAATTAAAAATAGGAAAAATCATCAACAGCAGGTCCCATGAATGTAAATATTAAAGGCAATTCTCCACACTGAAGGGAAATGATCCCTAATGGATGGGGAGAGATGCAGGAATTAGTGAAAAGCAATGAAAATGGTAAATATGTGGGTAAATCTAAATGCATAAACTAATAACCTAATAATAATAATGTTTATGAGTTTTGGTGTATATAAAATTAAAATATACAGCATTAATGGCATATAAATTGGGATAGTATTAATATTTATGTAATTAGTTTTCTAAGGCAGTACTTCACAAATTTTAATGTGCATATGAAACACCCAAGGATCTTGTTAAAATGCAGATTCTGTAAGTCACATAGCCTGATAGTGTGCATTTACAACAAACTCCTAGGTAGTGCCAGTGATGCTGGTCCTTGGGCCACACTTTCAATAGCAAGATTCTAAGAATCTTGTACTTTGGGGGGAAAAGCAAAAGTGCTAAGAAATAGTAGAATTTGATGAGTCAGTGATGTTGCAGTCTCTAGGACAACCAATAAAAGAATAAGAAAAGAGTGAATTAATTTTTTTATTAAGTGAGTAGAGGGGAAAATAGAATACTAAAAATAATAAATCCAAAAGAAGATAAAAAAGGAAAAAAATATATAGAACAGGAAGACAAAAAATTTTTAATTATTGATTTAAATTCAGTATATTAGACATTACATCATATGTTAAGGAACTAAATGTTCCAATTAAAGCACAAAGGTGGTCAGGCTAAATTTTTTTTTAAGTATATGCTGTTTATAAGAGGTATGTAAAACACTCAATATAATTAACCAGATAAACATAATAAAGGAGAAAATCATAAGATTAGTTGATAAATGCAGAAAAAATATTTGATAAAATTCAACACTCATTCACAATTTTTTAAAAAAAGCTCTTAGACAAACTAGGACTAGAACTCTTCCCTAATCTTATAAAAGCACACACTGAAAATATAGCAAGTGTGACATATAAATATTAAATGTTGAAAACTTTCCCTCTGATAATAAGGAATAAGACATGAAAACCTCTAACATTACTTCTATTCAATATTGATTGGGGGCCTAGACAGTACCTTAAGGTAAGAAAAAGAAACAAAATATACCAAGATTGGAAAGAAAAAAAAATTCTCATTGTTTTGCAGATGATACGATTTTTTGTGTTAAAAACCAGAATGTATAAATAATTAGAATTAATGAATGTATCAGGTTTTCTGGATAAAGTTCAATATTTTAACATCAATTTTATTTACATGTATTAGTCACCAATAGCTTGAAAATGGCATATTAAAAAGATACCATTTATAATACCATCAAAATATAATCAATATGAATAACAAAAGATCTGCAAAACTACTACACAGAAAACTATAAAACATTACTGAGAAAAATTAAAGAAAACCTAAACAAATGGGGCTTCCCTGGTGGCGCAGTGGTTAAGAATCCGCCTGCCAATGCAGGGGACACGTGTTCGAGCCCTGGTCCGGGAAGAGCCCACATGCCGTGGAGCAACTAAGCCCGTGCGCCACAACTACTGAAGCCCGCGCACCTAGAGCCCGTGCTCCACAACAAGACCGCAATGAGAAGCCCGCGCACCAGAACAAAGTGTAGTCCCCACTCGTCACAACTAAAGAAAGCCCGCGTGCAGCAATGAAGACCCAACGCAGCCAAAAACAAATAAATAAATAAATTTATTTAAAAAAACACAAAAAACCTAAACAAATGGAACCATTTATCACATTAATGAATTAGAAAGCCCAACACTGTGAAGATAATTCTCCTCAAACTTATATATGGATTTAATGCAAATTCAGTCAAATTCCCAAAAGATATATTTTGTGGAAGTCGACAAGAGAATTCCAACTTTTATTTGGAAATGCAATGGATGAAGATTAGCAAAGATATAGTAGAAGAAGAAAAAAAGTATGAGTACTTGCTCTCCCAGATACCAAGACTTATTCTTAAGGCTACACTAACACAGTGTGGTATTAGTGCAAAAATAGAAAAACAAACAAAAGAACAGCATAGAGATTCCAGAAACATAACCACACATGAACAGGATCACCTAATTTACAATCAAGTTTGGCACTGCCGCACAGTAGGATAGGTATGATTTTTTTCATAAATGACACTGAGTCAACTAGATATCCACTTTAAAAAATCTTAACCCTTATTTTATACCATACACACACAAAATAATTCTAAATTTATCACAGATTTAAGTTTGAAACGGCAAAATAATAAACCTTCTAGAAGTAAAAAATAAAGAATATCACCATGAGCTTCAGGTAAGATAAACATTCTTTAAGCAGGATACGAAAGGCATTAACCATTTTTTTAAAAAGTTAATAAATTTGACCACATTAAAATTAAGAACTCTATCAAAGTACACAATCACAAAAGTGAATAGGCAAGTAACAAATAAGAAAAGATTTTTGCAACACATGTACCCAATAAAAGGTTTATATTCACAGTAATTAAAGAGACCCTACAAATCATTTTTTTAATAAGACAGACAACATCAAAGAGATTAACCCCTATGTTTTCTTCTAGGAGTTCTATTGTTTCAGGTCTTACACTCAAGTCTTTATTCCATCTTAAGTTGATTTCTGTGTATAGTGTAAGAATGTGGTCCAGTTTTATTCTTTTGCATGTGACTGTCCATTCTTCCCAACATTATTTATTGAAGAGACTATACTATCCATTCCCCATTGTACCTTCTTGGCTCCTTGATCATAAATTAATTGACCATATAGGTGTGGGTTTATTTCTGGCTCTCTATTCTCTTCCCTTGATCTATGTGTCTGTCTGTTTTTATATCAGTGCCATACTGTTTTGATTACTACAACTTTCTTCTACCGTTTGAAATCAGGAAATGTGATGCCTCCAGCTTCATTCTTCTTTCTCAAATTGATTTAGCTATTTAGCTACCCAGGGTATTTTGTGGTTGTATACAGATTTTAGGATTGCTTGTTCTATTTCTGTGAAAAATGTTATTGGAATTTTGATAGGGATTGCATTGAATCTGCAGATTGCTTTGAGTAGTATGGGCATTTTAACAATATTAATTCTTCCAATCCATGAGCACAAAATATCTTTCCATTTATTTCTGTCTTCAGTTTCTTTCATCAATGTCTTATAGTACAGCATACAGGTCTTTCACCTCCTTGGTTAAATTTACTTCTAGGTATTTTATTTTTTAACCCAATTGTATATGGGATTGTTTTCTTAATTTCTCTTTCTGATCATTTGTTACCAGTGTATAGAAATGCAACTGATTTTTGCATATTGATTTTATATCCTGAAACTTTACTGAATTTGTTTATTAGTTTTAATGGTTTTTTGGTGGAGTCTTTAGGGTTTTCTATATCATGTCATCTGTAAATGGAGACAGTTTTACTTCTTTCTTCAATTTGAATACCTCCTATTTCTTTTTCTTACCTAATTGCTCTGACTAGGACTTCCAATACTATGGTGAATGTGGTATGGTGAGAGTGGGCATCCTTGTCTAATTTCTTATCTTAAAGGAAAAGCTTTCAATTTTTCACTGTTGAGTATGATGTTAACTGTGGGTTTGTCATATATGGCCTTTATTATGTTGATGCATGTTCCCTCTATACCCATTTTGTTGAGAGTTTTTAATCATAAAAGATGTTGAATTTTGTCCAATGCTTTTTCTGCATCTACTGAGATGATCAGGTGATTTTTATCCTTCATTTTGTTAAGGTAGTGTATCACATTGGTTGATTTGAGAATGTTGAACCATCTTTGCATCCCTGGAATAAATACCTTTTGATCATGGTGTATTATTCTTTTAATGTATTGTTGAATTCAGTTTGCTAATAAGGATTTTTGCACCTATATTTATCAGGAATATTGGTCTATAGTTTTCTTGTAGTGTTTTTGTCTGGTTTTGATATCAGGGTAATGCTGGCCTTATAAAACGAGTTTGGAAGTGTTCCCTCCTCTTCTACTTTTCAGAAGAGTTTGAGAAGTGTTTATATTAATTCTTCTTTAAATATCTGGTAGAATTCACCAGTGAAGCCATCTGATCCTGGACTTTATTTTGTTGGGGTGTTTTTGATTACTGATTCAATCTCCTTACTAGTAATTGGTCTATTCAGATTTTCTAGTTCTTCATGATTCTGTCTTGGCAGGTTACATGTTTCTAGGAACTTATTTCTTCTAGGTTGTCCAATTTGTTTGTGTATAATTGTTCATAGTAGTCTCTTACGATCCCTTGTATTTCTGTGGTATTCATTTCTGATTTAATTTGTTTGAGTTATTTCCATCAGTTATTTCTAGAAGTTGCTAGTTATTCTATAAAACACAACTGCCCCTTCTAGGAACCACTTGAGGTAGTAGTCTTGGTAATTTACTCAAGAGTACAAGCCTGTTTCCCAGATTATTTCATGTAAAAATCCCTAAACAAGAGATTTAACAGGGGAGATGACAGAGGACTTTTTGGGAATGCCCTAAGTTACATACACAGCTATGTGAACAGAAATGTTATGTGAGATTCAGTGAGGAAATATATGCAAATGTGCTTTGAAAAGTGTAGCCTACTGCATTAAATATAAGAATTTGTTAATTAAAATAACCTAGAAATCGACTGATAGAAATATTAATAAGACAAGAAGCTGGATACTGTTTCTCAAATAACATTCAACTTATAGTTAGCAAGTCAATATGCTATAGCACAGCATGATTTAGGAAAAATTAAATTTAAGGTATTCTGCTTAATACAAGTGAAAGGTTCATATTACTCATCCCTGTTTGCCCTAGGCCCCAGGACCACCTCTCTGCTAATGACTGGGCAGTGACTCAGAGAAAGAAAACGGAAATAGGAGCCTTCTGGGGTACTGAAACACATCTGAGACTGTCCCAAGAACAAGCAATCAAGACCTTAGGAGCCTTCTGGGGTACTGAAACACATCTGAGACTGTCCCAAGAACAAGCAATCAAGACCTAAGTCCATCAACAACTCCACACAAAGGTTAGAGAACCACCCTGCCTCCTTGGATCACTAGTTTATATCTCTTTCCTCTAGGTCTATCCTTGATAAATCCGTTGGTATACAAAGATTTGGAGACTAAAGGGAACTATAAGATTCATAGACATCTAATTCACCTGAATATATTTAATTGAAAGAAAGAAAGAAAGACTAATACCACTTTCACAAAAACAAATCTTCTATCTCCACAATCCATGGCATTTGTCATGGCTTGCTGCATTGATTTAAATAATAGCACTCATAACAATGAAGCAGTATCCACATGTAGATTACTGTGGAAGTTAGGTATCTGGCTTTTAGTTTGATCTATCTTGAGATAAATAACGTAATTGTTCAGTGCTTCAGTTTACCCCACCCCACTGTGAAAGAAGTTACTTTGTTTATCCTCTATATCCCTCACAGTAAAGACCACTGTTGACCAAAACCTTTAACTATGGAGGAAAACAACACATTTATTCAAAACGGTATTGACCCATCTATAGCATATGCAGCCTTGAATGCTAAAAGAACCAGCCCATGAGAACAGTCTGTGATAACCACATGTGACATCGGTTTCTCCCACCAATTGCCAAGGTCAATTCTCTCACACTGGCCAACTAGGTAGGCGCCCCTTTCATCTCCTAAATTCCTAGAGCTATAAGCTAGAACCAAGAAGACTTTAACCAAAGAAGCATGAGTGCCTCTCCACTAAATATTTGAGAGTAGCTTCATTTTCCTTGTCCAAGAGAAGAAAGTCAATAATATACAAATACTGTGTTACAAATATATACTAACTCATACTAAAGTGAATTAAAATAAAGTAAAAAAAGGGTCAAACAGATTTCTTCCATTTTTACTGAAAATAAATTTAGATTCACTCCCTGACTCTATCCAAGACTCTTACCTCTTACTCTTCATCTTCTCTCAAAATGGAAAAATTTGTCAAAAGAGAAAAATTAATTGCAAAAGTTCCATTCCAAAACATTCTTTTTGTTCTCAGGGCTGATTTTCTAAGACACACCAAGGGAGGGACTCAAACAGTATTTGGTGAATTAACTGAATCCTATCCCTCTACTGGAAGCAATGATGAGGCAGGGTAGGACTGGCAAAAAGAAAGAAAATAGTGTTTGCTAAATGGCGATCTACACAATGACATTAAGTACCAACATAAGCAAAAGTACCAACATTAAACAGTTATATATGCTATTTCTAGATCTGAGAGAAGCGTCAACTGGCCAACTCACGAGCTAATAACACTATTTATTGAACACTTAACTCTGTGCCATTTACATATACTATCTCACTTAGTACCTAGGTAGATACTAATATTATTATTCCCATTTTGCCATGAGAAAACTGTGCGGTTGACCCTTGAACAACAGGTTTTGACTGCATGGGGCCACTTATACGCAGATATTTTTTAATAGTAAATACTGCAGTACTACACAATCCATGGCTGGTTGGATCCAAGGATGTGGAGGAACTGCAGATATGGAGGGCTGACTATAAATTATACTGCAATTAACCCCCGTATTGTTCAAGGGTCAACTGTGTTAGTTATCTATTAATGCATAACAAATTATCCCCAAAACTTAGCAACTTACAACAGCAAACATATTATTTCACACAGTGTCTGAGGGTCAGAAATCCAAGAGCAGCTTAGCTAGGTAGTTATAATCTGGGATCTTGTGATGTTGCAGTCGAGATGTTGACTGCGGCTGCAGTCAGGTGAAGATTTGACTGGGGCTGGAGGATCTGCTACCAAGCTCACTCACGTGGCTCTTGGCAGGAGGCCTCAGGTCTTTGCCACGTGGGTCTCCCTGTAAGCTTTCCTGGATTCCCCCAGAATAAGTGATCTAAAAGTACGAGGACCACCAAGATGGAAGTCTCCAGTATTCTATAACCTAACCTCAGAAGTGACATACCATCATTTCTTCATATTTTATTGGTCACACAAGCCAACTGGTAAATATAAAAGGTGATGACACAAGGGTGTCAATACCAGAAGGTGGGGATCATTGGGGGCACTCTTGGAAGCTGGCTGCCACAAAAATTGATGCACAAAGAGTAAAGTTAGCACTGGAGAAATGAAGATTTATACCCAGATTTTTATTATTTGGATCCCTAGTCCTTTAGAATGACTAAGCTATTATGGAGCCAATATGGAGAAAAACATATAGACTTAGTGGACCACCCTTCTTGTTTGAAAGCCTACACCAGAAAGTTTCTGCTCCATCTGACTCCATCATGTCTGGAACACTTATGAGGACACTGGTGTACTTTAGTGCAGGACACTCAGCCTGTTTGATTATTCTTCTTCCTTCTACCATTGTCAAGGAATTCTGTCCAAATCCAAGTCTTTGTCCAAAAACAAAGATGTGGGGTGGAGCACAGGATAAAACTCAGAGGTTGAATTCACTTTGCAGATTTAAACAGTAAAACAGAATATTGTTTTCTTAAGGTTTCTTGCAATTCCCCCCCTTAAAACCAAATTCACATGCTCACTTCAGCTAAACACAAAGGGAAGAAATAAGTTTTCAGTGACTTTTTAAAAGATTAGTAGCCATATTTCTTTAACAGACATTCATTTCCTGGATTAGACACTAAGGAATTTATGTTATCATTCTATTTTATTTATTCTATGCATCTGTGGATTATAGAGTAGATTGTGTTAAGTATAACACTTTGAAAGGACCCTTCAGAGAAAGAACTAAATGAGTTTTCCCATTTATTCTTAATATTCCCCTTACTGAATGCAGACAGCAACAGGAAAATTCAAAGCTATTATTTTTAATGTCAAATGCCTTACTAGTCCAATAAAAGAGGGAAAGATATTAAACTTTTTATACACCAAGAACCAGATAGCACATATCTTCAAGAAACACATCTTAATCAAATTGAACATAGGAAATTAAAAAGAGGATGGATGAGTGAAGGTATCCATCCTCATTTAATTAAAAAAAAAAAAAGCACTGGCAATCGTTATGAACAAGAGAGCATGTATTTTTCCCCTTTGTTCCTTTCAAAGGAAAAGTGTGGATTAATTTTGGTTCAGAAGGTCCTGAAAGGAACACCTGAGAAATTGCTGTACTCATAGTCCTCAGATGTAAAGGAAATACCCCTTCTTTGAGGCAAGCCCATCTTACATTGGGAAGAAACACCAATAAGGAGAAGGAGATGTGACTTGAAACCCACCTCTGTAGCCTTGTCCAAGGGGATAAAATGCCTTCCTGATGACCTGACAGAGTGGCTATAAACTTCAGATGAGATGGCTCATTTAAAGCTACTGAGAAACAAAAAGCTCTGTACAAGTAGCAGGTAGGAAATGTAGTAGTGTATTTGTTCAAGTTATCTACATAAAATACTCCAAAACTAAGCTTTAAATGAATTCATCCAAACCAGCATACCCCAAGGAAGATCTAGGACGGCAAATGTTTGGGGAGCACTCACTATCAGCAAGGCACTGTGCATTCGTATATTTAATCTTCACAAACCTGAACGCTACGTTTAGTCCCACCAACAGGTTCCAAAAAGTTAAGCAACTTCCCCAAGATCACACAGCTCTACAGAGCCAGCATCTAAGTTTGAACACAAGTACGTCTGGTTCCCAGCCACGGTGTTAGCCTGTACCATGCTGCCTACATAAGTCTACAGGCGCTTTGTTCTCAAGACCTAAGAATTACTCTGCTCATCTTCAGAGCATGCAGCACAAAAGAAGCCTCACTGTGCTAACACATACACAAACACACATACCACACCCTCACACACATGCAGAGATTTGACATTATATTCTTCAAGTCAGAAATACTCTTCGACACAAAATGTAGTTTAATCATTACACAGCTAAGCCAGGTTTGAAAATATATGGAGACATACATCCTTTTTTCACATCACACTTGAGCAATCAGGAAAGAAGAATTCAAATTAAAATGGTACTGGTTTGACATGTGTTCTTAGTCCATTCAAGCTGCTATAATAAGAATACCACAAACTGGGTGGCTTATAAACAACAGACATTTATTTCTCACAGTTCTGGAGGCTGGGAAGTCCAAGATCAAGGCACTAGCAGATTCAGTGTCTGGTGAGAGCCCACTTCCTGGTTCATAGACAGCCAGCCATCTTCTCCCTGGGTCCTCACATGGCAGCGAGGGTGAGGGAGCTCTGAGATCTCTTTCATAAGAATGGGTCTTGCCTAGAGACCAGCTTTAGCCTGGTCCCACATGGAGCTCAGGCCCACTCACTGCACCACAGCACTAGAGGTCCCCCTTGGGGCAAGGGGGTGATCAGTCACTCCGGTTTGCCTGGGATTGAGGGGTTCCAAGGACACAGGACATTCATCACTAAAACTGGGACAGTCCTAAGCAAACCAGGATTTTGATCACTTAATAAGACAATCGGTTTTGGCCCCAACCTGGGGATGAGGGATAGACTTCATAGTAAGTCAGAGACCACTTCTCTTGAGAGGGGAAAGCTGTAAGCATAAGAAGCCAACATTCTCACAAGTGGGGAATGAGCTCACCAGCGGGCAAAGGGGATCTAGGCAGGACACCTAAGCACCACTATAGACCCCAACTGACATGGTTTCCTCCAATTCCACATCCTGGCTGTTGAATGTGAATATTCATCCACTATGTTTACAGCTCAAAAGTTATAGCCAGTTTCCTCATTAAACTAAAAGATTAAATTATCATCAATAATTCATCACTGTTCTTTTTGTTGTTGCTGTTAATTACCTATTTTCATTCCCTTTGTATAAGACAGAAAGAAGAGGGACTGTAAAGAGTGGAAGTTAAATTTGATGTTTTGCAATATCTCTAAGTTTCTAGGTAACCTAAACTCTCCAAACAAAAATCTCAGACAACATGTGTCAGCCCCACAAGCAGTGGCTTTTTAGCCAGTGGGAGACGCAGGCTTTGGGGTCAGTGGAGGTGGACTCCAATTCTTTTGTTAGTCTTTCCAAGCCATAGTTTCTTCTTCTGAAAATGGGGCACAAATCCTGACCTCACAGGATAGTTGAGAGGTTTAATCACAAGTAAATGTTCCACAAGTGGTGGCTTTTACTGATAACTGTTGAACACAAACTGAAAGCTTGATTTCTAAACCAATCATCATTGTAAAGTACATGAGAGACTTTCACTAATTAAAATCTAGGTGGTGGCCAGAACAGAGTTCCCCATCTGCAGAAAATGTGGACATTCCTATTTGTCCTAGAGTGCACTTGAACAGCCACTCAAAAACATTTATATCTTGGACTTTTATGAAATGATTCTAAAATATTAACTAGAGTAATTACTTTAGAGACAGTCAAAGGTCATTAAAAATGTTTTTAAACTAAAGCAAATGCTGAATTATGTGACTTTATTGTTCGCACGTGTTTGTATACGTGGGTGAGGCTATTTAAATAAAGCTACAGTATATAATTCAATTTGGGAGCAGGAATGAGGGGGCTAAAATTATTCCAGCTGCATCTCAACCAGGCTTTTTTACACCGTGAACATGGTTCAGGAACTGCACTTACACACAAATGGGTTTATCCTTGTAATTCAAATAATTGCCTTAATATTTTCAGCACCAACCATGTATGAAAGCTCTGTGTAAAAGCTGTAGAAAATTCCCAGGGGGAAGGAAAGTATCTATAGATTGGCATATGAAACTGTATACCCTCCCCACTTTCTTCGCCTTGTATAAAAGGGAAAAAAATAGATATGCTAAACAATACCCATTTCATGGTTTACTAGAATAAAACAAGATCGTTATGTCAAAACCTTTGGTAAACTATAAAGGCTCTTATAAATGAAGGTTTTACTATCCTAAGTATTATGAAATTCAGAATACCATTACACACACACACACACACACACAGTTGCAGCCAAATGTGCAAACCATAGGAGTGGGAGGGGGAGGCTGGTTCTTCTCAGCTTTCTGACAAGAAGGCAAATTTTCTTCCCTAAAATAAATTTAGTTTGAGATAGAACTGAAAATATTTGGCAAATGCAAATATCCACTAGTAACTAGAAGTGAATTATAAACAATACCTTCTCAGGGTTACAAGCATTAATGGGGTTAAGTGGAATTTCACACTTGAGGAATTTCATATGCTCAGTCCTGACCCAACTTCAGAAAATATGTGGCTTTACTGTAAAATACCCTAGAGACTCCAGAGACACGCTGTTAGTTTGTGGGCAACAAGCAGCAGAATTTAAATCAGAACGGAAAATTAAACACATGGCACTCTCCCCTGGCCTTCTGTTTCTCTCTGGGTGGGAAAGGATCTCACATGACTCCTCCTTCCTCCTAACTCTCACTTCTAGCAAGTCGCCAGCCTGATCCAACCTCAGAGCATTTCCTCTGACCACTCCCTCCTCTCTACCCAATGCCACTGCCTCATGGCTCAACACCTGGACATTCCATTGCCCTCCTTCCTTCCAGACTCAGGTCCTGGAGAATTTCCCCAGCTACAGTCTTTTCCCAAATCAACTCATCTTCTTGTCTGTCACCAGTTCAATCCTCTTAAAACAGAGGTTCCAAAGAATAAGGGGTCCACCAAACACTCCTGGAAAATCAGAAGTTCAATGGTCAAATCATTGTGAGAAGTGCCACTTATCACATCTCCTTCCTGGAGGATCACTTCAGAAAATTAAAGGTCCTGAGAAGACTTACAGTAAAGATCCCTACTTAATTTTATTTTCTCCAGGTTCTTCAAACTGAATAATTATAGCTATAGGTAAGTACTATTATTATTGCCATTTTACAGATGAGGAAACTGAGGCCATGCAAGGTTAGATAACCCACGAAGGTCACACAGTTATTGAATGGTAGAGCTGAGGTTCAAACCAGTGAGGCTGACTCCAAATTTAAACACTTTTGATATCCTACAGAACTATAAATTGAGAAACACTCTCTTGAAGTTTATATTATCTTAGGCTTCTGATCAAAGATTTCCACCAAGTCTCTCTACATACCATTTATATTCTTTGACTAGAGAGCCTTGCTACTCAGAGGAAGGAAAGAAAAGAGGGCTATTTTCCAGGTATTTTAGGCAATCAGGAATGAGTTATATTTTCCATCAAACTCCTTGAAACTGTACTGTCAGACAACAAAAACTGTTAGCTAACTTTGTTTGGTATCATCTGTCCACATGTAATGATACAAACAGGCAAGACTTTAGTGAGGTCAAGATCTTCAGATATCTCCTGATTCTACGAGTAAGAATATTATTATTCAACCATCTCTTGACTCCCATCTTAATGTTAATTAGGAAGAAAAGCAGCACCAGATGGTGATGGTCAAAATTGCAGTCTTATTCTTTTTGAATGCATGGTAAACGGGATTGTTTCCTTTATTTCTCTTTCTGATATTTCTGATAGTTTGTTGTTAGTGTATAGAAATGTAACAGATTTCTGTGTACTACATGTGTATCCTGCAACTTTACTGAATTCATTGATGAGCTCTAGTAGTTTTCTGGTAGCATCTTTAGGATTTTCTATGTATAGTATCATGTCATCTGCAAACAGTGACAGTTTTACTTCTTCTTTTCCAATTTGGATTCTTTTTATTTCTTTTTCTTCTCTGATTGCCAAGGCTAGGACTTCCAAAACTATGTTGAATAAAAGTGACAAGAGTGGATGTCCTTGTCTTGTTCCTGATCTTAGGGGAAATGCTTTCAGCTTTTCACCATTGAAAACGATGTTTGCTGTGGGTTTGTCATAGATGGTCTTTATTATGTTGAGGTATGTTCCCTCTATGCTCACTTTCTGGAGAGTTTTTATCATAAATCGATGTTGAATTTTATCAAAAGCTTTTTCTGCATCTATTGAGATGATCATATGGTTTTTATTCTTCAGTTTGTTAATGTGTTGTATCACATTGATTTGTGGATATTGAAGAATCCTTGCAACCCTGGGATAAAGCCCATTTTATCAAGGTGTATGATCCTTTTAATGCATTGTTGGATTCAGTTTGCTAGTATTTTGCTGAGGATTTTTGAATCTATGTTCATCAGTGATATTGGCCTCTAATTTTCTTTTTTTGTGATATCTTTGTCTGGTTTTGGTATCAGAGTGAGGGTGGCCTCATAGAATGAGTTCAGAACTATCCCTTCCCCTACAATTTTTTTGGAATTAAATTTTAAATTACTAAAAATATATTTAGAGAATATGTTACAAGTGTGTACACACATACACACACAACACAAAAACATTTGCTAAGATAAAACAATATTACTAAGTCTGTATAAAACATTCTATTTTTTTTCTTTGCAATGTGAATTCAGTCTTCCATTCCAGCAAAAAGAGACGTCTCATCTTTGTATGATTTACCTTTCATTTCAGCCCAGCTCACTTTGAGGGGCCTTGGGGCCAACCCACAGACACTTGATAGATGGCACTGGGGACTACAGCAAGGATACAGAGCAACAAATAACCCACAGACCTCATTCTATCCTTCCTTCCCCAGTCTCCCTAAGAGCTGCAATTGGAGGTTGAACCCATGACCAATACTGACATCCACCCTATGGTGAGGTGTAAATAAACGGAGAAACCCCAAAAAGCAACCTCAGCAGTAGAGAGAGGAGGTCAGTCAAAGGCTTATCCATTCATCAGAAACAGAAATCTTGATGAGCCAGCTGGTCAAGTTTGCCAAATTGAAATGTACCCTCCTCTCGCTGAGAACACATCTTGCTGAATGTTCTCTTTCCAGATTTTTTGCCTAAGGTCAGTGCCATAAATGTACCTTAAAACCTTTGAAGAGTATTTACTGGTTAATTAAAGATAGGTACAGCCACTTTTCTGCTATGGTTTAATGATGTTGTCATGGTCACTTACTGCTAAAGTTCTGACACGCCAAGGGCCACATGTTATTTGGGTATGTCTACCTTTCCATATCTAGCAGAAAAGTACTAGTCTCAAAGGTAAAACAGGGTCTGTTAATTTCTTCATCTGCAAAATGGGATAATTCAGTACAACCACATTATTTCAAATGGAACTGTGAAATATTTCTCCAAAATACAGTTTTGATATGGTTCAAAATGTAGTCTCATAAACTAGATTAACAAAAAATTGGTAAGTACAGGCCTTTTAGGGACTAACTTTAATGAATAATTAAGTGTGACTGTCAACAAGCAGTGGATAGCAATTATTTGAATGTCAACAGATAGTTCCTACCTGAAAGCAATTTCTTATCCTGAAAGCAATTTCTTATTTTAAGTAGGCTAAACATTCCCTTTGGATTTTGGTATAGGTGATCACTTTTCTCTCCTAACAAAGTGTTCTACCAACTGGGCTGCCCAGTCAACCTAAGTGGACACATCTACAAGCAGGAATGAAGGGATAGGGTTGGTACCACCTGCCACCAATGGCTTCACTCTGCTCCTGTCTCCCACCCACTGACGCAATCACCTCCCCCAACCACCTTCTTCAGCGAGCAAATGTGTTTGCCTCATTACACAGAAACTTTCTTAAGGGTGATTTTCCATCACTTAATTAGTAAAAAAGGGAATCCATTTGTATCACAAAGCAGAAGCTCCTGTACCTGATCACAGGTTAGCGCTGAAAGGCTATTCCTAAACCTATTTATTCATAAACACAAAGAAACACTCTACTGCCCTTTGTTGTAATGCCCACATGTGACCACTAAAGTTGTCTGGCTGGAAAAGCTGGAACATCTTTCTTCTGAGACAAATTTTGACCTCATTTCTCTGAAAATTCCTAAAATTCTCTATAAGTTATAAGTAGAGGAGTTTCTGAACTCAAAGTCCTGTTTTATTAAATTTTCTTGCTTCCAATATTTTGGCAGATAGGACTTTCCATTATTTCCACATGCGTGTTCTAACAAGTGGTCTCTCCTAACGGCTACTCATTCTCTGTTGCATTTGATGCTTTGCCTCTGCTCTGTCTACATCCTCTGCCTTTAGGCTGATCATCCCCTTCGGGCCCACAAAGTGCCAGAAAACAGGATCTGAAGAACCAAAGAGTAACATGTCCTGAGGAATGCTTTATACATTTAAGAAGCAAGGTGTGCTGACTCTGTTCCAGGGGCACTTCTGAGTTTTTCATGTTGTTGTTTTGTTTTCTGTAGAGCTTCAGGTTAAGTGTATGACAAACAGACGAATATCTCACAGATATTCTGCATTTATTTTAGAATTAAATTGAGCATTTTGCTAGAAAATAACATCTGTCCTTTAGATATAATGATACTTAAAACAGTAGCCATTATTTGTGAGTGCTTACTATTTACCAGGCACTGCGCCAAGTGCTTTTCTGACACATTGTATTTAATCCTCAAAACTACCATATAAGATAGGTATTATTATTCCCACTTTCAGATTAAAAAAATTGAGACTTAAAGAAATGAAGTAACTTGCCAAGATGACAAGTATAAGTGATAAAATTAAAACCAGATCTGTCTGACTCCATCATATATGCTCTCTTTTTTTTAATTTTTTTTATTGAAATGGAGTTGATTTACAATGTTGTGTTAGTTTCAGGTGTACAGCAAAGTGATTCAGATATACATACATATATATCTATTTTTTTGATTCTTTTCCTTTATAGGTTATTACAAAATATTGAGTATAGGTCCCTGTGGTATACAGTAGGTCTCTGTTGTTTATCTCTTTTATATATAGTAGTATATATATGCTAACATGTACCCATCATACATGCTCTTAATGAATATACTATACTCTCTCAGGGCCTTTGGAAGGTTTTTGTTGATCAACAAATGTATTATTTACCTTCTACTGTGTGCTACTGCAATAGTCTACCAACAAATCTTGTTGGCTCTAAACTCTTCCCTCTCTAGTCCCTTATCCATCCAGCCATCAAAACAGTGTCTCCCAAGGAGTGATTCCAAAACCACCTGCATCTGAATCACCTGGATGCTGGTTAAGACTACTGCTCCCAGACCCATCTCAGAGATACTGATCTGAATCACTTGCAACACTCCAGTTGACCTTCAGAACCACTATGTCAATACAGTATCTGTTCACAGTCTTCAAATGGTTTCCCCAAACTGTAATAATACTGCTTGTGGTAGGCTAAATAATGACCTCCCAAAGATGTCCACATACTAATCTCTGAAATCTGTGAATATGTAACTTTATAAGGCAAAAGGGACTCTGCAGATATGATTAAGTTAGGGATCTTAAGATGGGGAGATTACTATCTGGAATTATCCAGGTGGGCCCAATGTAATCACAAGGGTCATTATAAGTGAGAAGTAGAAGGGTCAGAGTCAGAGAAAGTAAGTAACAACAGAATGATGGGGGTGGGGGGCAAAGAGCACAAGCCAAGGAAGGCAGGTGTCCTCTAGATGCTGGAAAAGGCAAGGAAACAGATTCCTCACTAGAGCCTCCAGAAGAAACACAAACCTGCAGATCCATTTTAGACTTTTTACCTTCAGACTGTAAGAGAATACATTTGTGGCTTTAAGCCACTACATCTGTGGTAATTCGTTACAGCAACAAAGGAAGCAATACAGTGTTCAAAGTCCTCCGTAGGTCCTCCATGAGCCAACTCCTACTTAGCTCACCCCTTTATCCTTCTCATCACTCCACCTTGAACTTATGCTCCAGTAATGCTGAACCACATCCAATGCTCCAAATATGTCAAGCCCCTTAATACCACACTTGCACATTTTCTTCCCCCAAACTTGTCAGCTTGAGGAACACCAATTTATTCCTAGAAAGAAGCCCATGTGATGTCACTCTTTAATAGCTATAGATGAAACAAATCATTTTCTCCTCTGCAGTGGAACTTGGAAAAAAACACTATATATCTATACACATACATACACACACTGCTGTTTGCCTTATATTCTGCTATAAATATCTGAATCCAACAACTACAACCCATTCATCTTTATATCCCCAGGCCCATTCACAGTGCCTGGTCCAGGGTAAATGCCCCATGAAAGTTAGTTGAATTGAACTAAACCATAGTATTTGCCTGGAAAGCTATAGATATACTCCCAAATGCTGCCTTTAACAAAAGCATTTAAGAAAGTCCTGTTTTATAACCTCCCTCAGATCCTATATCACTGCTCTTTTCCCACATATCCTCAGTGGTAACAAATTCCTATCCTTTTTAAAGGTTTGAATTTGGGACGTAAAAAACACATACTATACAAAGATACCTACTAACCAAGGAGGATAATCAAGCTGTAAAGTATTATTTTAGATCAAAATGAATCAGAACTATCAAATGCACATGACTCATAAACTAGTTCTGATGACTCTGTGGGCACACAAGTTCTGGTATTTTAGTTTTTTAAAGCCTATGAAGAATTTATGATTATATTATCAAAGTATACTGTTCCCCTAAAATATCCAAAAACATGACTCTTATACAAAATAAAATGAACCCATGTGAAAGAATGTATTGTGCTCATAAATTAACAAAGAAAACAGTAAGATGGTAAACTAACTTAAAGAGCACCAGTAGAAATTTTATAAAGAAATGATAAAGAATATTAAAATAAGATTGTTAAATTAGATACAAACTGGTTGAGTCCTCTAAGGCACTAAATCAAAACTTTTGGGTTACCTTACCTGCTGAACAAAAATAATTTCCATCAAAACTAGATACAAATGTATGAGTCAACATATAACTTCACATCGTTCAAGCCCTTAATTAATAGTAGATAATGTAGGGGCTTCCCTGGTGGTGCAGTGGTTAAGAATCCGCCTGCCAATGCAGGGGACACAGGTTCAAGCCCTAGTCCGGGAAGTCCCACATGCCACAGAGCAACTAAGCCCGTGCACCACAACTACTGAGCCTGTGCTCTAGAGCCCATGAGCCACAACTACTGAGCCCGCGTGCCACAACAACTGAAGCCCACGTGCCTAGAGCCCGTGCTCCGCAACAAGAGAAGCCACTGCAATAAGAAGCCCATGCACCACAATGAAGAGTAGCCCCCACTCGCCACAACTAGAGAAAGCCCGTGCACAGCAATGAAGACCCAATGCAGCCAAAAATAAAATAAATAAATTTTAAAAAAATAGTAGATAGTGTATAAAATCAATAAACAGAAACCTCAATTAAACTGAGTCAGGAGACCAGAAGGGGAGCTCTCATACCCTGCGACAATAGCAGAGCCCAGCAGGAAAGAAGAAAGACTCTTCTTTTTCCTTGCAAGGATTCAGCCAATGAAAAGCCATGGACTCTGTTTACTGTAGCCCTCCCAACTTCCTTTTCCCCTCTATAAAAGAGTTCTCTTTCCCTTGCAGTGGGGGACTTGCACATGGCTTGCCATGATTGCAGACTCTGAATTGCAATTCTCTGCTGATCCCAAAGAAACCCATTTTTGCTGGAGAAATATCTGGCAGTCTATCTGTTTCAGGCCCTCAATAATAAATCAATGAATGATACATTATCTCAGAAAAGTAAATAAACCTAGAATGGATATGTAATTGTCCTCTTAAGTCTAATTTACAGATTTTCAATAATTTTTCTTAATAGTAAAAAAAATTACAAAGATGGCATCTAACTGGTACCACAAAACTTCAAGGGAAATATAGATCACTAGGGAAATTTGGAACTGGACCCTGAAAGAGGAAAAGGAGAAGCAGACACCAGTAGACTTTAAGTTTTATTTTCTAATACATTAGGACCAAATTTCTCTCCAAACACATGACTCTAATATTTTTCATAAAAAAAAAATTAAAAGAGATTTAGAAATTCACTTTACTTTTGCAGAACATGCCTATTTTGAAAATTAACGTGTGATTGTACTATAGTTCCTGTTCCCATACTGTGAATCCAGAATTTTCTTCTGCGTTCAGTCCAGCTCCCTTGGGTCTTCATCACCTGTACTATCCCCTATATACCTCCCACCCTTTTCTCCCCACACTGCCCCTGTACTTCAACCGCACCAAACAACTTTTCACTGTCCACGCATGACATAGCCTCTCTTTACCATTGTGCAAGTTAGTGTGTGTGTGTGTGTGTGTGTGTGTGTGTGTGTGTGTGTGTGTGTGTGCACGCATGCGCACATGTGCACATGGTCTGGCTATGAGAAACTCTAGAAGAAATGCTACTTGAACAGTAGAGAAGTGATCAAGTAGACTGCAACACTGAAATGAAGCTCCAGGGAAGTGAAGATAGAAGAAACAAAAGAATGATTGAAATGAGGTGTAGGAGGAAGTAAAATACTGGAGGGTAATAACTCAAATAGATGTATAGGATGTAAATAATGATAATCGTCAGGCTGTTATCCACACGGAGGAACTCAGAGTAGGAAAACAGGGTTGCTCAGCAGTGAACTTGTATGCTCGCCTCATACTCTACATGCTCTTTGTTCTATCTCTAATCTTCTGCGATCTATCTCTAACTTTGTTAATTATGATAAGATAGTCTTCTATTTGGTTGCCTTTTCAGTAACCACAAAATCACAGGGATAGCCTTTTGACGGTATTTGCTTATAGCTTTTGAAAAACTATATGAGTGTGGACAACTATTCATTGCCCTCTTAAGGATTCGTTCAAATTAGATTCATTAACTATGAACTCTGAGGAAATAATGTTAATTGTGTTTATAATTAACTATGTAAATAAATAAAGTGCATTAATATTTTATTAAGGACTATTACGATCTGCTAAACTGGTAGAAACTATACTTCATTTAGCTTAGAATATTACAGTTTTCTGCATTCATGTTTGCTGTCTCTCCCACTCAGTTATAATCTAGTTATATAAGTTTGAGGATAACAAAATTTCTTATTTTTGTATTCCCACTGTGGACTTCAATGTCTGAGGACATAGTAGGAACATGCAGGAATTGACAGTTGAAGGAATGCTACAAAAATGGGGTAAGTAGGAGATTCTAGGAGAGCCACACCTATATATTATAATTTAGAGTCAATATAAATATTGATAGGAACATGTTAATTAAGGGCACTAGAACATGCCACTCCAAAATATGCCACTTTGGTATATGAATTATTTTGAGTTAAAGGCAACTGAGAAACAGCAAATGCAGGTAAAGCTGTTTAGCTCCCCCTAACTGCCTAAAAATAAAGTATAAATTTCCTTTTTTGTAAACGAAATTTACATTTATAAAGAAAACTTCCATTTGTAAAATGTCTAGGAAGAGAGCTATTGCTGGAGATAATTCTTATCACCTGAGAGACTCTTTTCTGCATAAGAAGGTAAACCCTTATTTACCATATACTTCCTCCTCTCACCTTTCCTTAACTCACTTCGCCTGCCCAGAAGCCCAAAACTCACTTCTTTGTTTAGCCTAAGATGGTATATAAACATCAATCATCTGGTCACCTCCTGGAGCCATATTTGTCTTTGTGAATTCCTGTGCATATGTATGTAATTAAAACTGGTTTCCTCTTGTGAATCTGTCTTTCATCAGTTTGATTCGTGAGCCCTAGCCACTGAACCTAGGAATAGAGAGGGGAAAAATATTTCTTCCCCTACACTGTAGCTGGGAAAGAGCAGGGGATAAGAGAAGAGGAAGCAAAGTTTGAACAGGAAAAGGAAAATTTATATCAGTACAAGTCAAGAGTAATAGCATATAATACAATGTCACAATGATGATGAGTAAGAGAACTGACAAAAACAAAAATTACGTAGAAGTACCAAAGAATACAAGGAAATTTCCTAATCGAAGTCCAAATACCTAGAAGGAAAATGAAACATTCGATTTTCCAAATATGTATTAAGCATATCCTATATCCTAAAAGAAATTTGCTGGATGCTGAAGGTGAAAAAAGAATTAGCATTGTTGAGCACCCACATGCTAGAATTTATTTGGGTTATCTCTTATTTGATATTTCATTTAAAGATAAACAAGACCCTGTCTCTGGATTTAAGAACTCAACAGCTAGTGTAAGGTAGAAACAGTTAAGTGTAGCATAGGGAGCACAAGAAGAAAAGAAATCAATTGCAACTTGAAAGTTAGGAAAAGATTTCATGGAAGAGAGTACATTTGAGCAGAAATTGAAGATAGAACAAGTGCAGTGGCCATTTGCCCAAACAAAGAGCCAGCAACACAGATATGAGTTAACACAAACCTGAGGATACAGCAGACCAGGAGAAGTGCACAGAACCTCAGCAGAGGAGGGGCCTCAGCTGCCTTCCCAGTTCTACTGTGCTCAGAGCCAGTTCTGGAAGAATCTGCACTGGAGTCTTGGTGGTAACCATAAACTACAGGCTGAGGGATGGACAGGGAAGGGGAGAAAAAACTGCCACCCCAAAATGTGTCTCTTTGGCACGAGGACTCATTTAGGTTGATTATTTTAAAGCCCAAAAGACTCAGGAAAAATCTCTGTGACCTTCACCCTAACTACCTAAAGAATGTTGATAGAGGACCTATTCCGGGAAGGGAGTCATCAGCATAGATAAATATAGTGCGAACTAAGCGTAGACAGGAAGAAACCTAGCAAAGTCTGTTTGTTAAAATTCCACTATGTGTCCCATTGTCTCTGCATGACCCAGCAAACATTTGTTTAACAAACGTTTACTCTTCCATCTCCATGTCAATCGTCTTCTTCCTTTTTGAAGTCCCAAGCCACTACCCCAACACCATCTTTTGTCTTTAGCTGAAGATGGTAGTTAAGGTGAGGGTTTCAGCCATTTTGGGTGAGTTACTCAGTTTTCCTGGGTCTCTCCCATGTATGCATGTTTTTAAACTTCTTTTGTGTGAATTTCTCCTGTTAATCTGTCTCACGCCAATTTAATTCTTAGACCAGCCAGAAGAACCTTAGTAGGGTAGAGGAAAATTTCTTCCTCCCTGACAACAGTAAATGATGTTCTTTGATTTTCAAAATTTTTTGGAAAATAGAACTGCTTTAAAAACATATTCAAAATCCCAACACATAGAAGAGACAAAAGTGGAGTGGCTCTGAGAGAAGCAGAACAATAGTGCAGGCAATCTTCAATCTCTTCCCATTTTCTCCACCTCCCACCAACTTGGCTCAGCAAAAAAAAAAAAAAAAAAAAAAAAAAACCTCTGAAGCCTTTTCATACTTTTTTTTCCTACTTCCATAACAGATTTTAACAAAGTAAAGCAAGACTGTATATCATCTCAAATTTTGTTTGCCAGGTCTATGATCTCTCATGAAAATGTGTCAGAAGTTGTCAATCACTTTGGAAGTGAAAAGTTCAACCAGATAACATATTGCTGGGTTCTTTTTCTTTTCCCTTTTTTTTTTTTTTTTTTAATTCATTGGAATGCTCTAAAAGTCATTCTTCTATTTCACAGGCATCTGTGATGGAGCAAAAGTAGTGAGTTCTGTCAAGTTCACATGAAACGGAAATTCACAGAAGTCAACACTTCCAACCAATGCAAATGATCTTGATGGAGAAATTGACAAGATTTACTGAGGGCTGCATCCTGACTTCTACTCTCATCAAGCCATAGAAGCATGAAGCCTGAAGCCCTGCTGTCTGTCATTAAACTAATTGGGAAACTTGGGAAGGGGTACAGGGGCAAGAGCAGGAGCAGAAGTAAGAAAAAAAAAGTAAGACAGGATAAAAGATCAATTTTAAAGTCATTATTTCTTAACAAGGAACACAGCTATTACTCTGAACCCCAAATCACGGATGTGATAGTCAAAAAGACAAAAGAATAGCAGGGTAAATTGTTGAAACAAATCTCTCTGTAGTCGATAGTAAAAATCTCATTGCAATTCAACAGATAAATGGCAATTAAGTAGTTTCTGTTAAATGTTTATTGTTCACCTTTTATGTGGGTGGCCTTTTAAGTGATTTTCTTTTTAAAGGAAAGGGAAAGTTTGTTCTCTTCAGCATTTGAACTAAACATGATGCAAATGCATGCAACCATCAATTTTAAAATAATAATCATCTTGATTTTCTAAGCGGATAAACCAACTGCTATACACCACTTCCTTTTCAGGCTATTGTTTGCTTGGCTTATCACAGTTAACTATCGCACTGTGACTCTGCATGAAGACGGTAATGTAATTAAATCCTATTAACACATCAGGAATAAAGCCCTTTAATGGGCACACAAGACTTTGAGAGGCGGCTCATTCCTGAGCAGATTTAATATCCTTAAATTAAGCAAGTGTGAATGGGAAGATGAATCTTATTAAAAACTTAAATCTGATTATATTCGAAAATTATTGGTTTCTTAATGTAATAAATTATCCAATACAGACTAGAACAAATAATATGTCCTAGCTTCACATAACTCCACTCTATAACAAGTGACAAAAGAAATTATGTGTGACGGTGGGGCAAAAAGAAAGGTCTTTTTATAAAAGTCATTTTGCATAATGAAATACCTAAATCATTTTAATAAACATTTGGGGGAAAAAACGTGCAAATGACACAGTTGGAGAGGGAATCATTTACCCTATTCAGAAAGGGAATGTGGAAATAGTGATGCTAATGTTTTTTTTTAAATTGCCATTCTGGCCAATTTGTTGTAAATTCTGAAAAGAAAAGCTGCGGCTTATGTTGTTGGTAGCGAATTCCTTCTCCAGAAGGCGAGTGCAAATGCAAGCCATCTGCCAGACATTCTGCTGAGAAAGCTGGAGTCTCCAACAATGGGCCAACAGGCTCTGCATACTAACACACACTCTCACTCCGCAGGCAGAAAAGTTTGCATTTTCCCCAAAGGTATACTTTGCTGTTGCCTCCTTTCCCATCATCATGGGGACCACCAGGCACCCACCCGCTCTCCCCCAATCCAACTGGCACCAGTCAGGCTTCCACATGATTAGTCTGATGATGTGCGCAAGGAGAACCCCCCAGAGAAGCATTTTCTGTTGAAACTGAAGCAGGAACGCAAGAACTGTAAATTATTTAACCAGACAAATGCTTCACAGTGTGCGTTCTTAACTTAATCCTATTTTAGCAAAACCTGGCGTTGCCCATGCACTACACATTGGAACACTGTGTGGGTTTTATCCTTTTATAACTGGACCCTTTGGGAGGGCTGGGGAACAACTGTCCTCGGCTCATCTGAAAGCTGCCGTCTCACCAGCAGACGGGTGTACTCAACAGAACGCACCGGGCAGGCAGGCACTGTGGGAGCCATCATGTTGGAAACCAGGGTCTGCTCCCATACTTGCAAGTAATTCTTCCCGCTCCACTGAATGCTCAGTTATTTGGTAAGTGTGCCCAAATGGCTCATTCAACAACATGATGAAACATTTTAAATATTGTTTGGTATGCGGTGATGGGGGCAGAGGGAGAGGTGCTCTCTCCAGTGAAAAGCCATCATAGGAACTCCAACTTCACTTCACACCCCGGATCTGACCCCTGCCAGCTTTCATAGCCAATCTCTTCTTGCTGATTACATGTTCCCTCGGGCCTCTTGCTGGAGTTCCTCAGACTTGCCAGACTGTATCTTATTTTCCTGCCTGTGTACAGCTGCTATCACTACCCTAGAAAGCCTTCTCCAAAACTCCTCTGCTCACACATCATCTCGGCAGGGGTCTCCTGTATGCTCCAGAGTCAGACTTCCCGGGTTCAAATCCCAGCTCCTCACCTACTAGTTGTGTGACTGTGGATAAGTTGCTTAACTTCTCTCCAGCCTCAGTTTGATTCATTTGTAAGATGAGCATAGTAATAATATAACCTACACCAAAGACTAACTAGGATAGACTATGCTTTTAGCATAGTATGTAGGATAACATGTGTTCAACAGATGTTAATACGATTATCATCTCTTTTGTAGAACCTCAAGGCTCTTGTTTGCCCCTCCCTCTCTCTCCACCGGTCTAATATTATTCTTTTTTTGTATGACCATGTGCTTTCTGCACAGGTACCATGCTTATGCTGTTTGCATTCATCACACACTTTAACTAGGTGCTTGTATCGGCCTTTTCTACTAGACTATAAGTTCCTAAGAACTGTTCTTATCTTTGTATGTACAAGGCTTAATATAGTACCAGGCACATAATAATTGCTTAATAAATATTTATTAACTAAATACAAGAATTAATGAATAAATGAGTTTAGTAAGAGCTGGATTAAGCATATAATCAAAGATAGGGAGGAGGTAAATGTTTCCCACCATAACTAGAGCAAGATGGCTAGAGAAGGCTAGAAAAAGGACTTTCAGGTGTTGAGGAACTAGAACTTTTAGTACATTGCTGGGAGAAGGTAAATTGCCTCAATTTATACTCAAATTAATACTCAATTTAGCAGTATCTAATAAAGCTAAATATATGCCTACCCTATGGCCCAGCAATGCCACTATTTAATATGTAACCATCAGAAATGAATGAATATATTCACAAAAAGACATGTAGAATGCTGTTCACAGCAACTTGATTCACAGTAGCCTCAAATTTGAAATAACACAAATACCCATCAGCAGGGGAATGGATTAAAAATGTCTATGGCACATTTATACAATGAAATAAATACTATTCTCAAATTTTAAAAAAAGGAATAGTGATATAGGCAACAATAAGAATGAATCCCCAAAATATTATGTTGAGCAAAAAAAGCCAGACATATGAAAGTATGCATTACATGATTCCATTTATATGAAGTTCAAGAACAAAGGTAATCCATGGCAGCAAAAGTCAGAATAGTGGTTACCTCAAGGGGGAGCTTTCTGGGTGACGGATATGTTCTACATCTTGATCTGAATGGTGGTTACACAGGTACATACATTTGTAAAAATTAATTGAGCAATACACGTCAGGTTTGTGCACTTCAGTATGTATAAATTATACCTGCAAAAAAATTGCAGTAATTGGTACAACCTTTCTGGAGTGCTGTCTGGCAATGTATGTCAAAAGCATCCCAAAACCACTGACTCAGAAATCACACTTCTAGGAATTTATCCAAATAATTAAACAAATGCACAAAGATACTTGTATGAGGATATCTATCAACTTAATAATTATAATAGCATAACTTAGAATAATATAAGCATTTAATGGTGTGAAAAATCACACAAAAGTTTAATGACATGTATACATGGGAGAGACCCAGGAAAACTCAGTAACTCACCCAAAAGGCTGAAACCCTCACCTTAACTACCATCTTCAGCTAAAGACAAAAGAGGAAGTTGGGAGTTATTGTTTGGAAGTTCAAAGGGGAGGAAGGCAATTAACATAGAGATGGAAAAGCAAATGTTTGCAGGGGCCATGCAGAGACTATGGGACACAGGAGTTTTAACAGACAGACTTTGCTAGGTTCTTCCCTGTCTACACATCTAGTTCACACAGTTACCTATGGTGATGGCTCCTTTCTGGAACAGGCGTTCTATCTACACTCTTTAGCAGCTAGGGGGAAGGTCAAAGTTTCTTCCTGAGTCTTTTGAGTCTTGAATTGTTTTCAGCTCAAAACAATCAGTATACCAAAGAGACATTTTGGAGTGGCAAATTTTGTTCCCCTACAAAACACTAGGCAGACATTAAAAAAGAAGATGTAGGTCTACAATTACTGCCTACAAAATACTAGGCAGACATTAAAAAAGAAGATGTAGGTCTACAATTACTGTCGAGCCAGGATAACCACAAAATATTATTCAGTGAAAAAAAGCAGATTACAGAGTAATATTTTGGTATGATCTTACTTTGGTAACACACACACACATATATATGTATACATGTATGTATATATTTGCCCAGGAAAACATAGTATACACAAGAAAGTGTATACAAGAAACTCCAAGTATACACAACAAAGTAACACAGTGGTTCTTTCTGGATGGGATTTCAAATAATTTGTTGTTTTGTTTTTGTCTCTTGCTTTTTCATTTTTTTTCTTTTTTCTTTTACTATGGCCATTTGCCAGTTGTGAAATGTAAATAAACACATTGATACATGATAGCTGGATACATACAAATGTGTGTGTGCAGACATCCATTCAGTAGAAATGAGTCAATGAGACCTAAGGCCATATATGATAAAAGAAGACTGCATTCTCTTTAAATAAAAAGTTCCCCTTCATAAGGAAAAGAGACTACAGGTCCACCCTCTGTAAGACAAAAGTTAAGTCCTGCTTGCCTGACAAAAACAGGAACAATCCCTGATAGACATCATTTTAAAAGACTTGCTATTCTGAAAAGGCTCAAATAGGAGACTGTCTCTATCTGGGCCCGCTTAGGTACCATGTTTAAGTACCCCATGACCTGCTAGAATCCAAAAAGAAGAGTATCCACTTAGACCCCTAAATTTTACTCAGATAATCAGTCAGATCTCCCCAATTCAAGAATGCGGTTTTTATATACATACTAAAGAATTTTTTTTAATTGATATAGTTGATTTAACAGTATTATGTTAGTTTCAGGTGTACAGCAAAGTGATTCAGTTATATACTTATATATATATATTCTTTTTCTATACTTTTTCATAGGTTGTTACAAGATACTGAATATAGCTCCTGTGCTGTACAGTAAATCTTTATTGTTCATCTATTTTATATATGGTAATATGTACCTGTTAATCCCAGACTCCTTATTTATCCCTCCCCCGCTCCCTTCCCTTTCAGTAACCATGTTTGTTTTCAATATCTGTGAGTTTGTTTGTTTTGTAAATAAGCTCATTTGTACTATTGTTTTATATTCCTCATATAAGGGATATCATATAATATTTGTCTTTCTCTGTCTGACTTCACTTAGTATGATAATCTCTAGGTCCATCCATGTTTCTGCAAGTGACATTTTTTCATTCTTTCTTTTATGGCTGAGTAATATTCCATTATATATATATATATATATATATATATATATATATATATATATATATATACACACACCTACATGCCTACATACTACATCTTCTTTATCCATTCGTCAATGGACACCTAGGTTGTTTCCATGTTTTGGCTATTGTGAATAGTGCTGCTATGAACACTGGGGTGCATGTATCTTTTTGAATTAGAGTTTTCATCTTTTCCAGATATATGCCCAGGAGTGGGATTGGTGGCTCATGTGGTAACTCTATTTTTAGTTTTTTAAGGAACCTCCATACTGTTCTCCATAGTGGCTGCACCAATTTACATTCCCACCAAGTGTAGGAGGGTTCCCTTTTCTTCACACTCTCTAAATCATTTATTATTTGTAGACTATTTAATTATGGCCATTCTGATCAGTGTGAGGTGATACCTCATTGTACTTTTGATTTGCATTTCTCTAATAATTAGCGATGTAGAGCATCTTTTCATGTGCCTGTTGGCCATCTGCATATCTTCTTTGGAGAAATGTCTATTTAGGTCTTCTGCCCATTTTTTGATAGGGTTTGTTTGTTTTTATTTTGATATTGAGCTGTATGAGCTGTTTGTATATTTTAGAAATTAAGCCCTTGTCAGTCACATCGCTTGCAAGTATTTTCTCCCAGTGTGTAGGTTGTCTTTTCATTTTGTTTACAGTTTCCTTTGCTGTGCAAAAACTTCTAAGTTTGATTAGGCCCCATTTGTTTATTTCTGCTTTCATTTCTTTTGCCTTGGGAGATTAATCTAAGAAAATATTGCTACAATTTATGTCAGAGAATGTTTTGCCTATGTTCTCTTCTAGGAGTTTTATGGTGTCAGGTCTTATATTTAAGTCTTTAAGCCATTTTGAGTTTATTTTTGTGTACGGTGTGAGGGTGTGTTCTAATTTCATTGATTTACATGTGGCTGTCCAGCCTTCCCAACACCACTTGCTGAAGAGACTGTCTTTTCTTCATTGTAAATTCTTGCCTCGTTTGTTAAAGATTAACTGACAGTAGGTGTGTGGATTTACTTCTGGGCTCTCTATTCTGTTCTATTGATCCATATGTCTATTTTTGTGCTAATAGCTATTGTTTTGGTGGTAAGTTAGGCTGTTTATTTGGGATTTTTCCTGTTTTTTGAGGAAGGCCTGAATTGCTATGAACTTCCCTCTTAGAACTGCTTTTGCTGCATCCCATAGATTTTGTATGGTTGTGCTATTGTCATATGTCTTGAGGATTTTTTAATTTCCTCTTTGATTTCATCACTGACCCACTGGTTTTTAGTAGCATGTTGTTTAGTCTTCATGAAATCATTTTTTCTCATTTCTCTTTCTGTGGTTGATTTCTAGTTTCATGCTGTGTGGTCAGAAAAGAGGCTTGAAATGATTTCTATCCTCTTAGATTTTTTGAGGCTTGTTTTGTATCCTTGTATGTGGTCTATCCTAGAGAACATTCTGTGTGCACTTGAAAAAAACGTGTATTCTGGGTTTGGGGGGTTTTTTTTGACGTAGTGCCCTGTAGATATCAATTGTCTAACTGTTATATTGTGTCATTTAGGATCTCTGTTGCCTTATTGATTTTCTGCCTGAAAGATCTGTCCATTGATGTCACTGGGGTGTTAAAGTCTTCTACTATTATTGTATTCCCATCAATTTCTCCCTTTATGCCTGTTAGTATTTGCTTTATGTATTTAGGTGCTCCTATATCGGGTGCATATATTAGCAAGTTGATATCTTCTTCTTGTATTGATCCTTTTATCATTATACAGTGTCCTTCTTTATCTTTCTGTATGGCTTTTGTTTTGAAGTCTATTTTGTCTGATATGAGTATTGCTACCCCCACTTTCTTGTCATTTCCATTTGCATGAAATATCTTTTTCCATCCCCTCACTTTCAATCTGTAAGTGTTTTTCACCCTAAAGTGGGTCTCCTTTAGGCAGCATATTGTAGGTTCTTGTTTTATTATCCAATCTCCCAGTCTATGTCTTTTGATTACAGCATTTAGTCCATTGACATTAAAGTAATTATCTACAAGTATGTACTTATTGCCTTTTGAAATCTGTTTTCCAGTTGATTTTGTATTTCTTCTTTGTTCCTTTCTTTTCTTTTTCCTTTTGTGGTTTGATGGTTTTCTTCTGTATTATGCTTGAGTTCCTTTCTTTCTGGTTTTATGAATCTATTGTATGTTTTTGATTTGTGGTTACCCTGATTTTCAAGTATGTTAATCCATAACTATATCTACTTCCTTTACACTGGTAGTCATATAAGCTCAAACACATTCTAAAAGATCTACAATTTCTTAGTCCTCTTCCCCACATTTTGTGATTTTTTTTTTCAATTGTTGGCATATTACTCCTTTTTTAGAAATTGTAAATGAGAAATTATTTCAACACCTGAAGACCAAGATACAACAGAAGACTCTATAGGCTCAAGATTTTGAGACATCCTAGAAAGAGTTTTCTGTAAAGTATATCCTTTCTGTGGCATGGCAACATCATTCTTCTTTAAGAAGGTTACTGGACAGACATCATTTCTGCCATCACCTATGTAAACAATTTGTGTATAATTCACTCCTCGTTGTAACTGTTTACCTACAAATTCTACCAAAACTACATTTTTGCAATGACTTTGGGGGCACCTAGTGCAAGAATGAGCATGATAATTTTCCACAGTGAGATGACCATTGCTATAAAAAGCTGCTGGATTTGTAAAGACTTTATCAAGCATGTCATGAAAATTGGTAGCTTCTAAAACCCAATCTACGAAGACTGAATTTGAATCTGAAATAATGATCCAGTCAAATTTATCCTTGTACTTTCTTATAAAGTTTAAAAGTTCCACCACCCCTGGAGTGAAAGGCATTGATATCATTGTTCTTTTCATTTCATCTTCCCTTACACCTTCATCTCCCAAATACTTAAAGACTCTGCCCATAAATTCTGTCCACAATCCTTTTTCATAAGAATCTTGTAGTTCAATAGGAAGCTTTTTCTCTGGAGCACATTGTACAATCCAGGTGTCACTATTATCATCTATGATTATACTGCCAAGTCAAAAACCAACAAAATTTTCATGGCTCCAGAAACAGATTTGGGTTACCCCAATTTAGTATTTCCAAGACAATTAATCTTACTTCAGCATGGAGCTTCAGTTTAACAGTCATGACTATCTTCAGTTTTAAACACCAGCCAGTTCCTAACCAACATTACTCCTACTCTATACGCAGGGGGGAAAGTTTTCTGGTTCCAAGCAAAGGAATGGAGACTTCTTAACTCCAGCATTATTACAGTGGATCATCTGATAGAAAACCTGCTGGGTACATCCTGGAACCAGAGACAGGGACCTGGTCGATTGTCGTTCCCAGGGAGGCGCACGTTGGATACTGACGGGAGCACCAGGCCGGACCCGGCCGGGTCCCCAGGGCTCGTCACTGACCCAGGCCAGAGATCCGCAGCCGTTCTGGCCTCGGTGTCGCTCCCAAGGACTCTGTCCTCTGGCTTCCTCCAGGCGCCTGCAGGTGAGGGCCACCCCACTCACATGCTGGGCCACATTTTGTGATTTTGATATCCTATTTTACATCTTCATGTTTATCCTTTTGCTGTTCATTGTAGCTATAATCACTTTCACAGAATTTTTTTGATTATTTTTTAACCTGTGTACTGACCTATTTAAGTGATCTTCGATCCTTTTATATATTTGCCTTTCCTATTGTAATTTTCCCTTTCCTATAGATTCTTGCTTCTTTTCTATTTAGAGAAGACCTTTCAATATTTCTTTTAGGGTAGGTCTAGCATTGCTGTATTCCTTTAGTTTTCACTTGTCTGGGACATTCTTTCTCTCTCCTTCTATTCTAAATGATAATCTTGCTGGGTAGAGTACTCTAGGTTGCAGGTTTTTCCCTTTCAGAACTTTGAATATATCTTGCCACTCCCTTCCGGCCTGCAAAGTTTCTGTAAAGAAATCAACTGATAACCTAAAGGAGATACCCTTGTAACTGACTCATTGTTTTTCTCTTGCTGCCTTTAGAATCCTCTCTTTATCTTCAACTTTTGCCATTTTCATTATGATATGTCTTGGAGTAGGTCCGTTTAGGTTCATCTTGTTTGGGACCCTCTATGCTTCCTATACTTGAATATCTGTTTCCTTCTTTAGGTTTGGGAAGTTTTCAGCCATAATTTCTTCAAATACATTTTTGATCCCCATTTCTCTTTCTTCTCCTTCTGGGATTCCATTATGTGTAGATTGGCACACTTTATTATCCCATAGATCTTGTATGTTGCTTTCATTTTTTTTTTTATTTGTCTTTCCGTCTGCTGGTCTGATTGGGTGATTTCCATTATTCTATCTTCCAGATCATTTATTTGTTCTTCTGCATTATTCAGTTTGATATTTATGGTCTTTAGCTTGATTTTCATCTCAGCAGTTGAGTTGTTGAATTTTGACTGGCTTCTCTTTATAGTTTCTAGTTCCTTGTTACAGTAATCTGCATTTCTATCAATAGTCTTTCTTGATTCCTTCAGCATTTTTATTACCTCCTTTTTAAACTTGGGGTCTTGTAGACTGGAGAGGTCTGCTTCATTGTTTGTTCTTCACAGGACTTCTCTTGTTCTTTTAATTGGGAGTAGTTATTCTGCTTTTTTCATTTTACTTATATTTCTTTGACTCTATGAATTTAGGAGAAAGTTATATACTGTGGTCTTAAAGGGCTGTTTTTATATGGTAGTGTCCCTGTGTAGCCTGCATGAGTCCAATATTTTTGGTGTGAGGACTGTTTTTGGTATGGATGCCTGCCACATCTTTCCTCAGGGTGTGCTGGCTGTTATCGCCTTGATAGGGGGTGGGATTGGTGTTGTGGTGACCACAGCCTGCACTAGATGTTGGGCGGGGCCTCCTCTTTGCTCCGTGGTTGTCACAGCCCTGTCAGGGGCAGCGTCTGCTCCCCAATTGTTGGAGTAGAAGCCACCAGATCTGGTTCTAAGCTGTGTTATGAGGTAGCTGGGACTGGAGCTTACCCGCTGGGAAAGAAGCAACTGCATGTTCTTCCCCAGGAGCTGTCCACTGGGACATGTGACTCTGTGATGTTGTCTGCCACCTGGTGTGCACGCCCACAAAGTTTGCTTCTGCTTGTGCCTGGACCCACCTCTGCTATGGGAGCACCAATAATCAGCTCAGGCATTCCTCAGGCAAGCATGCACACTCATAAAGCTACAGACACGAAGACCTGCCACAGCCATGCCCCCACACTCACTGTGGGAGCACTAGTAATCAGCACAGATTTCAGCCCACCTCTGCATGTGCATCCACAAAGTTCGCAAGACCTGCGGCAGCCATATCCACGCCCCGGTGTGAGCACGCTGATGATGTGGCTATGGTGGACCCACACCCCTCCCTTCTCATGTTGACAATGGGGATCCTATGGAGGACCCACACTCAGTCCTGCATGCACTCCCAGTTACAGCCCGGGCCACAATCCAGGCACTTCGGACTGTCTCCATGCAGCCAAACTGAGTCCTCTCCCTAGGCCTGTCCACTGAAGCCCACGTTTCAGCACTTAGTTGCTGCACACACCAGCAGGCACACATCTCAGGCTGGGAAGTGTGGCAACATGGCCGGGGACAGATGTGCTGGTCTCACGGAGATCTTTCTTGCAACTTCTGTTGTATGAGATCTTCTGCAAGCTTTCAGTATGTATTCTGTGAGAATTGTTCCACATGTAGATGTATTTTTGATATATCTGTGGGAGGAGGTGAGCAGCTCCATATCCCTCTACTCCACCATCTTGATCTCTCCCTCAAGAATTTTTTTTAACATCAGATTTTAGAAAACAAGAAAAAGTTGGAGAGAGGGAATATAGAGATAGACACAGACAGATAGGGATAGAGACAGAGAGGAGACAGAGATAGAGATGTCCATTTCTAGTCATTGCCAGTGAGAAGTAGTCTCATTTCTCACATTTTCATGTGATCATGCTTTGTACTGATTTATTTCTTTTTCTTTCTCTTTGAGTTTAGGTTGATTCTCAATGGTTGGATATAGAGTCACTAAGATTCTTTCTACATTTTTCTCAGTGTGTAATTATTACAACTCGAGGACTTGGAATCTGTCCAAGATTCCAACCCATTTAAGCAGCCTTGCCCCATCTACATGCCCCACACTATACACCAATCTCTTCTACTCTCTTTTCAGACCTAGATGTCCTGATCCAAAGCACAGATTATATTTTTTATATAATTATTTTCCATTTCGGAAAAAAGAAACCCTGAAACTTACAGAAGAATTGAAAATACAAAGAACCTTTTCTTTGAATGATTTTAGAGTAAGTTGCTGACCTGATGCTCTTTCACCCCAGAAAACTTTTATACATGTTTCCTACCAACACGTTCTCTCACATAACCATAATCAGGACATTAACATTGATACATTACTACGATCTAATCCTCAGAACCCCCTTCAAGTTCCACCAGTTGTCCCAATAATGTCCTTTAGATCAGAAAGATACAGTTCAGAATCATACATGGCATTTAGTTTTCATGTCTCACCTATCTCCTTCAGTCTGGAATAGCTATTCAGTCTTTCTTTCACACTTATGACCTCAACATTTGTGACGATCACAGGCCAGTTATTTAGCAAATGTCCCTCCATTTGGTTTTTTCTGTTGCTTTTCATGAAGCAGGTTATGCATCTTTCACAGGAATATCGCAGAAGTGATGTTGTGTTCTTCTCATTGCATCTTATCAGGTAGAACACAATTTTGATTTGTCTCATTAATGATGTTTACTTTGATTACTTGATTGAGTTGGTATCTGCTAGGATTCTCCACTGAAGTTACTCTTTCTCCCTTTGTAATTAATAAATTGCTAAATACACTGATATTGAAAAGCAGTCAAAGGAAGAAAAAAAAGGAAAGAGATTAATCAGTAGTAAGTAGGTGAATTAGAACAGTACCCTGAAATCCAAAGCAAAAGATATTTTGAAACTAAGAATACAATCAATCATGTGAACTGTTACAAAATAAAAGACCTAAAGAATAGCTACTGCGTTTTGCAACTATAAGGTCAGTAGTAACAATGGCCAGCCAGTTTCAGTAGAGTGGATGTAGTAGCTTGAGGAGTGAGAGGGAGCAGATCAAGAGGACATGGGGTAGGGTGACCTTAGTCTCTAGCCCAAGTCAAGAGGAAAGATGAGGATGGATGGAGTTAGAACAAAGGAACTATGGGAGTTTATACTTGATGGCTTCTATTTTCTCCATGAAGATGTGTCAACTGTTGATGGAAATAGGGCAGGGATGAGGTAGAGGTTTTGGAAAGATAATCAAGGTGTCAAAAGCCAACCATGGAGGCTGATAGAGGGAGCTTCCTAGGAAACTAGGCTGCACGTTTGCTCTAAAAAGAACTTTTAATTTTGGTCATTCGCCTTAGGTCTCCAAGCCCTCTAAGCAAAGTTTCCCAATTGGAATTTTATTGCCTATTGCTGAATTCTCAGCATTCTATATCTTGAACCTCAGATGAAAAGATGGAGGAAAGAAATGAATTACAACCACAGCCACTGGGAAGATGGTGAGGAGAGAATCATGTAAGAGGTAATTTACTTTAAATAGGCCCTCTAGTATTAAACCAACTTCTAGCTTTAGGAAGCACCATGTTAGCCGCATCTCCACTGATCACAGATGCTTTAGGGCCTTACTGACTTCTCTGGTTATTCTTGCCCCTTTGTCACTGTCCAAACTCACCTCAGGCCAGAGCTGACCTCAGAGAGATAGCTGAACCAGGAGTTTGCACTCTCTTCAAGTTCCCATGTGCTGTACATCTCTGGGTGCTGATTTCTCAGCTGTTGATCTTACCCCCGTTGTGCAAGAAGGAATTGTGCCCCTGGAGACTCTATAGTGTTTCCTGTATTCAACTTTAAATATCTCTTCTTTTTGGTTGAATCATAATCTGATGTCAACACATAATGAAAAGCTATAAACTATTGGTAGCCAGAGAAAATCCTCACAAACTTTAAATCCACTAACATTTCTTCCTCCCACCCTACTTCCGTATTTACATACAACATACATAACTGCATACACACATACATACATATGTGCGTGTATGCATGTTGCATCATTTCTCCCAGAACTGGTAATGGATTTGTGCTGTTTCTGTCATACTGAACAATCTGATTACCAACCTTGTATATTTGTAAGCAGTTAACTAACCAGGAATTAGAGCAGGATTAACTAGTGTAATTAATAATTAATATATTATATAGTCTTAAACTAGCTACTCCTGTGCTCTAAACATCTGAGTTCCTGGCCATAGTATCTGAGCACATTCAGCCCTATTAAGGCCAACTTCCCTTGTGGTCTTCAAGTGGTGTCTGAAAATGCTTATTAAACCTTGTCCTGATAGAAATATTTCTATATCCAGTGTCATGATGGGAACTTCTTGGTACATATTTGCATACATTGGACACCTTTGGCCACCCATAGATTCTGGGACATGGCTATCACTCCCAGCAACACTGGACATTGTGAGAGCCAAAGATCCTTTATTTGTGGCAGAAACCAAAAACCTCTATAGGACAACAACAGGCCAGAGAATGAGCTTTGGAACATAGCAATTTATACATATATCACCAGAGCAGGCCACAGACATAATCTATGGGAACCTTCAGGTCTCCAGCCTTTCATAAGACAAGCAGCAAGTCAAGTTTTACATGAGAAATATTCAGTTTTAAAATGTTGATAGGAGACGCTATTCTGAATACTGAGCACCCCACAGAAATACTATGTGCAGAGGTACCCACAGTTTGCCAGCCAGCAGGGCTCTGTCTGAAAGTTTTCTCTTAGCTGTGTAGCACTCTGGGAATTAAAGTCCATTGGCCATAAAACTTGCTCCTGTCACAGGCAACCGCAACTGTCACTAATTAGTAATGGTTTGTAGCTTCCAGACACAAGTATCCAAATACACAATCAGCCCAGTTTCCCCATCTGGTTCTGGAAAATGCAATACTATGACCTTCTATGGTGATAAGAGAAGGCAATCGCACATACATACACACGCACAAACACACACACACACACTTCCTTTGAAGGAGGAAGACACATTTTTCCACATCAGTAAAATCTACTGAAGGCTTTACTCCAGTTTTATGACAATCAAACCCTAAGAAAATATTAGCTAAAGCAGAAATTTCAGAAGAATAGAGAAAAGCTACTATTCTCATTATAAACACCAGTACATTCTAGCTTTGGCCATCTCAGTGAGTCTAGATCATGATGTCATATAGAGGAGTCATTTAGAGAAATTTAAAGAAAGAGAGAATATCTGCTCCCAATATGTATTTCTTAACCACACTTATCTCCTCCAAGACCACACCCCTACACTTCTCATATACCCCATTTCACCTTCTTACATTCACTGCCCTACACAGAGCTATCACTGGGAGCTAGTATACTGGCATGGTTCCCCAGGTCCTGCATTTTGGAAGGATTCATAGCCACAACAGAAAGAGGTAGAAATGAAGAACTAGTGTCTGGTGGCTAAGATCTCAGCATGCAAAAATAACCCCTCTATGTCCTTCAACCTTAAGAAGACCTATTCCTGGACCCTCTGGCACCTACCAAATGCTTTCCTTGATCCTCTTGTACTTGTTGATCAAGAATGACCTTTGTGGGACTTCCCTGGGTGGCGCAGTGGTTAAGAATCCACCTGCCAATGCAGGGGACATGGGTTCAATCCCTGGTCCGGGAAGATCCCACATGACGCAGAGCAACTAAGCCCATGTGCCGCAACTACTGAGCCTGCGCTCTAGAGCCCGCAAGCCACAACTACTGAGCCCGCGTGCCACAACTACTGAAGCCCGTGCGTCTAGAGCCCACACTCCCCAACAAGAGAAGCCACCACAATGAGAAGTCCGTGCACCACAACAAAGAGTAGCCCCCACTCGCCGTAACTAAAGAAAGCCCGCGCGCAGCAACAAAGACCCAAAGCAGCCAAAAATAAATAAATAAATTTTAAAAGAAAGAAAGAAAGGAGGGAGGGAGGAGGAAGGTAGGAGGAAGGAACGAAGGAAGGAGGAAGAAGAAAGAAAGAGGAAAGGAGGAAGGAAGGAAGAAGGAAGGAGGAAAGAAGAAAGAAAGAAAAAGGAAGGAAAGGAAGGAAGGAAGGAAGGAAGGAAGAAAAAGAAAGAAAGAATGATCTTTGTGTTTATTTTAACCAAATTTTATCTGCATGAAAATATGAGGGTAATGGGAACAAATTTTGCTTTGTCCCAGGCTCCACACCTCCTAAACATGAACATCCTTCTCTTCCCTGTGTCCTTCCAACCTCCCCTTTGTAGCACTGACAGCTGGGCTCTCTCAAATGTGCCTCCAACACAGTACCTTCTTCCACATTTTTGTTCTATTCAGGCTCTCAAAAGATTGGATGATACCACTCACACTGGGAAGGGCAACCTACTTTACTGAGTCCGCCAAGCCAAATGCTAATCTCATCTGGAACACCCTCACAGACATACCTAGAAATAATGTTCCATCAGATCTCTGAGCATCCCCTGATCCAGTCAAGTCAACACATAAAACTAGCTATCATATCATACAATGAAATACTACTCAGCAACAAAATAAACTATTGATACACTCAAAAACATGAATGGATCAAAATTATTTTGCTGAATGAAAGAAGCCAGACAAAAAGAGTATGTATTGTATAATTCTATTTATATAGAACTGTAGAAAATGCAAAGTATTCTATAGTGACAGAGAGCACAGCAATAGTTGCTGAGAGATGGTGGGGATGGGGGAGTGAGAGAGATGAATAAGTTCTAGGAATATAATGTGACTATAGGTAGCAATACTGTATTGTATATTTGAAGTTGCTAAAATTTTTTAAGTTCTCACCAAAGAAAATATTATAATTACTCAAGTGATGGATATGTTAACTAACCTCATTGTGGTAATCATTTCACAATATATGTATATATGTATATCAAAGCATCACATTGTGTATCTTAAACTTGCACAGCGTTATATGTCAATTATATCTCCATAAAGCTGGGGAAAAAAGTATTGAGAGAAAATAACTGTCAATTTAGAAGATTTCTATCCAGCTAAATTATTATTAAAAATGAAGGTCAAGGGAATTCCCTGGCACGCCAGTGGTTCAGACTTGGTGCTTCCACTGCAGGGGGCACGGATGTGATCCCTGGTCGGGGAACTAAGATCCCGCATGCTGTGCAGCGCGGTCAGAAAAAAAAAAGAAAAATGAAGATCAAATAAAATGTTTTAGACTAAGATTAAGAAAAAGATTTTGGTGAAAGAATGACTAAAGTGTGTCCTTCAATAGAAGGAAATCAAACTCGAGGGAAATGAATGTGTTGCAAGAAACAATGGTGAGCAAAGAAACTGGCAAATGCATCAGTAATTCTAAATAAGCGTTGATTGAAATAGAGTAAAAATTCAAAACAATGACTAATATTGGACTGTTTACAAATGATAGAATTAAAATACTAGGTAACAATAACATGGAAACTAGGAAGGCAAAGGCCATTAGTACACCATTCTAAATTCCATATACTATTCAGGAGGATCACAAGATGTTGATTAATTTTAGACGTTATTAAGTTAAGCATATTAAAATTTAAAGGCAACTACCAAAGGAATAAGCAGGCAGAAGCAAAGTCAGTTTTGCACAGAAGCAAAACAAAGAAAGCGTTTGCTAAAAAGGTTAAATAGTTATTATCTGTATTTCACATAGCATACCTATATGCTCTTAATATAATGTTATATCTATTATTGAGCTTCATAACTACAAGGATTCTCTCCAGAAACAGAACCACTAGAACATGTAACGGATTCCACAGTCTTAAGACTAAATCCATTAGAGGCAATGAGGCAGTATAAGTGCAAAATTAGGAGCTGGACCTCCTGAGTATAAATTCCAGCTCTGTCATTGATTAACTGAATGATCTTGAGCCAGTTAGTTAATCTCTGATTGTCTCAGCCTTACCTATAATGCTATTATACTTTAAGTGTTGCAATCAATTATTGATCTATTTCATAAGTGAAGTGCTCAATAAGGTATCTGGTACATAGTAAGCATTCAATAAATGGTGGTTTCTATTATTTCTGCATCTCTGTCTTTCTCAGAATATGTTGATAACTTATGAAAACAAGGCTGGATCAGCTGGTGAGTGGTTAAGTGTTGGCTTGCCCAAGACCAATCCCCCGCTTATTCTGGCCTCCTAGAAGAAATCTAGCTCCTGCCATTCCATGGATGCTAGCTATGGCCTACTGTTTAAGACAATCAGTCCTGGTCAACCCCAACCTTGGACCCCACACAAAATATGCCAAGGGAAAGGCTGGCATCAAAGAAGCAGATGTGGTGAATCCTTCCCCTAGTTTGCCCTGGTATATAGATCAAACTGCAAGATGTGGAACTCGGCTTCCTGACTCCACAGGGAGAGCCTGGCTCTCCCTCCACTACTAACACTGAGCTGGCAAGATAAGGTTGGAGCCAGGGTTCTGCCATGTCATAGTACTATTATATCCACACCACTGACTTTGTCAAAGGAGGGGCCAGTGCTTCCCTGTCCAAGCAGTTTTTAAGGCTGACAGCCCCCAGGCTCATCTGGCCCTGCTGGATCTCGATGTGCCACCCTGGAATGCAATGGACAGTGGCGGACCTGCACAGAGCTGCTGCTCCAGCTCGGAAAGTTTTCCCCAGTAACACTGCTCCAGCAAGCTTTGTGTGCATACTGCTTGGCCATCTGTCCTTGTCTACATGACAATCAGCTAATCAGACGTAAGATACAGCAACAGGTATTGAACTTCAGTTGACCCTTGAACAACACGGGTTTGTACAGCACAGGTCCACTTGTACACGGATTTTTTTCAATAGTAAATATTACGATCTGTTGGGTGAATCCTAGGATGGAGAAGCGTGTATACAGAGGAAACACAGACACGGAAGGCCCACTATAAATTATACTAGGATTTTTGACTGTTCAGAGGGTCGGTGTCCCTAACCCCCACGTTGTTCGAGGCCCAACTGTACATGGATCCTATTCTACTGGCTCTACCTGACCTCTCCTGACACACTCCTGATCCACAGCCCTTGTGATCTCTTCAGGGATCAGCCCTGATGTCTTCTTTGTTCTACCTTCTCTTAAGCATGAAGTCTTTAACCACTTTTCCCTCATCTATTCTGCAGCTGCCTAGTCTGTCCTACATCTACTGCTTCCTTTCCCTGGCCAATTTCACTGGGTAACTTTACACCACAATTGAGATTAAGGTCTCATTTAGTATTGAGCAACGAAACTGTGCTCCTGCTTTCTTGTTGGGGAGATTAGGATGCAGTGGTCAAGGTGGGTAAAGAGACTGAAGTCCCTAGAAGGACTTCCTAACAACGCTGACCTTGGATTGGTTACTGTGTGATCCTTACACAGCTGTTTAATAGGTAAAGCATCATGGAAAGCAGGGAAAGATCAACTTCAACCTGCCAGTCTCTAAGTACCCACTATGTCTAGATGGTAAACTAATTACTGAGAGATCAATAAATACAAAGTGGTAATTGGAAACAATGAAATGGGAAATTGTTAGAAATGCAAGACTCATGTCTGCAACAACCTGTATGATTTAAATAACAGGCTAATCAACCTTTTTTTTAAAACCCTGGATGGCAAAGATTTATTTTTTTAATCAAGAGATCAAATGTATATAGCAGATTGGGGCCTTTTTCTAATGCAGATCAAAGAAATATCAGCGATCATTGCACAGATGTGGGTTTCACTCCTCTGCTTTCCACCTCCATCTTTCATTCATTCAACAAATACGTGACAGGCACTAGACTGAGTTACTCATATACAGGGGTGGAAACTCTGGGATACTGTTTGAATCTCTGTGTGATTCCATATAAGAAACAGCAAACAATATCTGTATCACTGCAAGAGAACCTTGGTCTGGAAATAGTGACTTCAGAGAAGGATTCAGCATAAGGCATGTCTAAGGGGGTTTCATTAGTGAGGTAGCAGAAGATGCCAAGGTGCAGTGGTCTCAGCCTGAGGCCGCTCAGGGCTGTGGACCCAAAGGCAGAGTTACAGCAGGGCTCTGCTACAGAACTGCCTGGAAGGTCACCTCTCTTCCCACTCGAACCTGAGGGCAAAGAAACCTAGTGGCTATTTCTTCAACTTAAACAAACCTTTGACCTGAAGGCGAGGGGGGCTCTCTTCACGCCCAAACAAAATCTGTCTGTCAGCTTTCAGGGAAACAAATACAAAAACCAAACATGCTTTTAAAAATCAACTAACTCATATCCCGAGAAAGATCTCACCTTGATTCCTTTGAGGTCTCATCTATTTAACTCCCCGACCCACTCTATGCTCCTTATTAATTATCAAAACTTACTTATGCACTGGTTATTTAGATAGTCTGCTAAGTTCTTATGGAAACAAGCAAACGCATTTTTTTTAATTTGCCAAAATCTGTTGTTCCCTTTCCCTCAGAAGCATGGAGAGTAAGTTCTTGTGGTTTCTTAGATGGATGACAGATTTTGATCTAATTAATCCAGAGCCCTGTGTGTAGAAATGACTGTAAAGCAAACATGTCTATTAACAAAAAGCAGTGATTACTGGTTGGCACTGGGCCAGTAACTCTACATACGCAATGAATGGATGCCTACAACTGTCTCTCTGCCATATGGGTTCTGCTGTAGCAATGAATTTGATCCAATGCAAGGTTAAGAGATGTCAAATTTAACTGGGGTTTAATTGATACTGGTAAGCGGTTCTAAATAAAGAAACAGTGTGTGCACTATCAGAAACAGGCAAGATGGCAGGTTCTAGCCTCCCAGTTTGCTGGCAACTCAGTTACAGCCAGACATTCAAATTACTTTTCAAACTCAACTTTTTCAAATGTAACTTTTTTTTGGAAGTTGGGTTAATGGTTTATTAGCAGTTTACTGAAGCAGAACACTCTGTCATTAATCAGGCTGTGGTTACTTCTCTCTTCACCACCAAGTTATTGAGTATACAAACCATGTAGAAAACTCAAATTCAACATGTCCAACATGAGCTCATTATCTTCCCTAAACTCACTCTTGCATCTGCATTTCCTGTTCAGATAATGGCCCCTCTGATTACCAAAGTGAAAGATCTCAAAGTCATCTTGACTCCTCCAACTTTCTCATCCCCAACATCCAATAAGCCACCGAGTTCCATCAATTCAACTTCTAAATGGCTCTCACATGTATTTACTTCTCTCCCACAGCCAGCTGCTAAGCCCTCCTCGTCTCTCACCTGCTTTACAACAGCCTCCCAGCTAGAATGCCTGCCTCTTTCCTCCCAACTGCTGGACACCTTCCTGCTAAAAACCCCCTGATAGCTTGTTTTCTGTATCTCCCAAGACAGAATTCAGACTTTGCTCCAGCCACACTGGATTCCTTATCCTTCCCCAGGCACATGCATGCATCTTTGTCTGCACTGTTCCCTCTGCTTAAAATACCCTCACCTTCTGCCCTAAATTTTTACCTGAAAATTAAGAGGGAAAAGCTCAAATCTTACTTTTCTGAGCCTTTCCCACCCTCAAGCAGAACTCATCTCCTCTTTCTCTGCTCCCACAGATCTTTGTTCATAACTTTATTAAAGCACTGAACTGATGCATTAGAGCTGTGTTTATGTCTATCTGTCCACCTCAGTTATGAGTCCCTATGATTCCTACCCATCTCAGTTATGGAAAATCATGCCATTTATCTTGATACAGGCGTAACACAGTGTTGGGCCTGACTCTCTGGGGAGAGTGAAGAACACACAGAAGAGCATATTCAAGCCACGTGGATAGTCTTACTGAACCCACATTAACAACAACAGTACCCATCACCTCACCCATAATGTAACAGGAGATAGCTCTTCTGCCGCAGATGGACTCAAGTTCAATTAGGTGTGTCTCTTACCAATTAGCAATGACAACAACGAATGTTTATTGAACACTACATTTTGCAAAACACTTTACAATCATTGTTTCATTTATTATTCAGAATAGTCCTATAGGGTAAGGATTTTTCTCTGCTTTTTTTCTCTTGGATTTGGCACTTATTGAATAAACCATAAATTGTCAATGAATGAATAACAAACTCACTATATTATTACACTGATTTTACTGATAAAGTAACCGAGAAGTAGAGAAGTTAAATAACTTATCCAGCTTTATAGAATGAATTATGTCCCTCTAAAATCCATATATTGAAGCCCTAACATCCACTATGACTGAATTTGGAGATAGGGCTTTTAATAGGTTAATTAAGGTAAATGACATCATAAGAGTCCTGTAGGATTGGTGGCCTTAAAAGAAGAGGAAGAGAGCGATCTCTCCCCCTCTCTCTCCATGCACATGTACAAGGAAGGGCCATGTGAGGACATAGCAATAAGGCAGCTGTCTACAAGCCAGGAAGAGGATCCTCACCAAAACCCAACCATTGTTGGCACCCTGATCTCAGATTTCCATCCTCCAGAATGGTGAGAAAATAAATTTCTGCTGCTTAAGCCATCCAGTTCATGGTATTTTGTTATGAAAGTTCAAACTGACTAACATATCAAGTTACTTAGGGCAATTAGAATATGGAAGAATCAAGATTTGAACCTAGATTAACAGATCCAGAACCTTTCCTCGGTTGCCTTGTAGTACTTACCAAACTATGTGTTGTGATCCTTTAGTGGGTCCTGAATTCAATCTAATGGTTCACAATCAGCATTTTTTTAGGAAATTGAATGGGCAAGTATAGACTAGAATAGAACTGAATAGAGACTACCAGAGTATATCACATGTAGAAAGGATGCTTTATTTTATAAAGCATTTGTTCCAAGAGAGTGTGGGGAAGTGTGCAGGGGTTTAAGAACCGCAATGTAAAACATAATTCTTACTGTGAGTTATAGTCAAAAACATTTTTAAAAACATTGTGGGTTTCTTCTACTCTGCCTCACAAATAGCTCATTCTTCCTACCTCTAGTCAGTCCTTTTCTGATGTAAGTAAAGGCCAGCACCACAGGTGAACCCCAATATTCATTTTCTTTATACAGTTTCTTAGTCACAGCTCATCCCAGCATGACACGGTTTGTCACTTAAGCTCTACAAATCACATATGTGTGCGGCCCTACTCATTTTGTGCCATGATTTTTCCTTACAACAGAGCATGGAAGTGGGACCACAAGCTTGACTGTTCATCCTTACTCCCTGTTTCCTATGACCCTTACCTCACTCATCTCAGGGATAATCCATTATACGCGCACACTAAATGTACATAAAATAAATTCAATTAATTGCTCCAATCAAGTATGTGATATCCACTGGAGAGTTTTCATGGTAGGCATCAGTGACCCACCTGTGAAAGCCAGGAGATTACTAGCAGGAAATTCAGTCCCTAAAGAGTCCAGACTCAGTTACAGGGACATAAAGCAGGCACTAGCTCTGTTTCTGGAAAATTTGGGTCTTCAAGCCTAGAATCACACCATCAATGGATTTTTTTTAATGCTGAGACAGTGTAAACATTCATAATTTTCTTTCTGGCTCTCTCTTGATTTCGGCATGGTAGTCAGGCCCCTTCACTGTAATGGGAGGAGGGTCTGGGATGTTCACCCTAGTGGGACAGGCTTGGTAGTGCAGGTTATAGTCAACTCAGGGACCATATCTGAGTATGGGCCAAATGGGTAGCTATCACCACAAAATGATCTGTGTGGATCCTGAGCATCGAGGCCAGACATGCTCCAGAAAGACAGGTATAGCATGTGCTGTCCATTGGTCAGCACCATTCACTGCTCTAAAGTGCACCTGTCTGACTGTGGAATAGCAGGAAGCCCTGTGTTCTGGGGTCGGCCCCAGCATGCTTGGCTTATTGCCTCTCCAATGTGCAGCTGACTCCATAAAGGGAGCCTCACACTGCGAGTATGTGTCCCAGTGGCAGAGGCCAAGCAGTTCTCCACCAAGGAGTCCCCTCTACCAATTTCTGGAGATAGTGCTTCTTCCTCTGGGTGGATATGGGTCCCTCATGTGGGGGTGGGGAGTAGAAAAGGTGGGTTCAGCTCTCCCCCGACCCCTTGTTTCAGCAGCATCCTTTTCCAAGTTCCTATACCTTCTATGACCCAGCTCAGAACCTAACACAGGTTGGAGTTAGGGAAGAGAGTCTCTGGTCTATCTTATTATAATGTAAAATGCATTTGTTGCTTTTTTTTCTGACTGCCCAGCATCTACTCCATCATAATTTAGTAACAGATCCCAATTTCTGACAATCTACTCTCCTCTTGTGGTATATTATGTCTATTAACCAAGCAGCCCCATCATCCCCAGCCAAGGGGACAGACATGGGACCCTAACTGGCCAATCAGATACTTCCTTCCTAGAATTTGAATTGTGAGAATAACAGTGAAACAGTTAAAATTCCATTATTACTGAGGCAGCCCTTCATTCTGATAAGGCAGTTGGGTAGTTGTTTCTATCCAGAAATACTGGAGCTGCATGTTTCCTGTCTGATCCAAACCTGGTTCTCTGATCTCATGCGCAACTTGCACATCTTTCTATAAATACCTCTTTTGCTTCAATTAGCTAGCATCAGTTTCTATTGCTTATAACCAAAAATTCCTAACAGTTTCATGTACTAAGGACAAAGATTAGGCTTGGGGTTTGGGGGTTGGGAGATGGAGGGTGGGGAGAGTAATAAACCTACAAGTGGCAGAGAACCAAGCCCAATCAAGAGACTAGGAGCCAAGACTCCATAGGATTTATTTCTAAATCCTTACATACCTTAGTACCTGCTTTATACATAGGTGTACTCAAAACATACCTATTGAATTGCATTGTAGATAACATTTACAATAAAGTGGGTATAGCTAGGAGAGAGGGATACATGGTGGTGAACCTGTATTGTGAATAGTATAAATTTTGAAGGAAAGAAATTGCTCTCAAAAAAAGTTACCGTTACCGCCTAGCCTCTCTCACTCTCCTTCTATCTCTCTCCTACTCACATTCCCCCCCTTTCCCACATCAAATAATTTCAAAGCCTCATCTTGGCCCTCTCATTTGTTAGGGCAGAAAATGCAGTGTCTGTTACACCATGGAGTAAAGCATTGAAGCAATGTAAAATAAAACCAATGTAAAATAAAGACTTTTCAAAGAATTCCTAAATTCTGATCCTTTCTGATATTCCCCTGACTCCAGTTAATAAAAATAGCTACAGTTAATAAAAACATTCTATCCACTCTTTTCAATGCTGCCTATTATTCTCGAATGCTCAAAGCCCCAGGCTCCCAGCCAGGTCAAAAGGTTTCACAAAACATCCACGAATTATTTCGAAGCAGTGAGACTCCCACAGCATGTCTCCCCGGAAGCTGTAAGGCAAGAAAATCCATCCTCTCTTTCTGATCGAAAGTCAGAATTCACTGGAGGAGATATAAAGAAACCACCAGATAAAGGTTTATTCTCATTTTTCACCTTCAACCTGTAATCCCGGGTGTGCTCCTCACCTAAGTATAGGAGCATTCTCTACCAGGAGAAGAACCCCAACATACCTTCTATGACAAGGTATTTTCAGCTTCTTTTTATAACAACTACAAATTTGGTTTAAAAAAAACAACAACAACAATTCCATTCTCCAGTATGCTGGAGAGCACTACTAGTTTTCTCTCCCAAGCACTGAAGGGAGAAAATGCTCCCACCTTAGCCCTTTCGTCGTCTTTCTCAACTTTAGCAGGTTCAAGTTGAGCCTGCTGAATAGGAGCCTCTGTTCACTCTCCTGTCAAACCAAACCTGTGTGTACAACCCTTTGGCTTTGCTGGAGGCTGTCATAATAGTGTGGTCCCTACATCACACACAGCATGTACAGCGTGAGCCAGCCACCTTTGATTCCTTATCCAACCCCTGTTTTCTTCTTCAGGTGTGGATTGGTCTTTAGAGTGAGACCCCCCTAAACCCCAAACTCCTGGAGCTGCTCATTTATATAATCCACCCTTGTTTGGTCCCAACCCTTATTTGCTCAGCATTACATTCCCTGCTGACATTGCCAACAGCAAAAAGGCTTTGAAAGTCAAAAGGTAATAGGTTCCAGGGAGAGCCACAGGGACATGCAAATAACTCTGCTTTAATATTCACATTTTTTCAAATCAATTTTTTGGTAAACAGAATCTACCCTCCCATAATTCCCAAAACCCTAAATTACTAGTTTATCTCCTCCTTTTACTAGGCTGCCTTCAACAAGTGTGTGATAGTTTTGTCAGAATCAAGTGTCCAGAATCTATTTGCTTTGTGGATTCTTCAAATTATCCCTCATCCTGGTCTGGAGAATCTCAAAAGTTGGAGGAGATAGTGGGGTATTTTTTTTGCTTTGTTTCTACTGCATAATCCTAGTATATGACAATAAAAAAGCAATTTTAAGCCAATTGCATATTATAAGTACCACTTCCTGAGCCCATAACATTTCACATTCATTCATTAAGAGACGTTCCTTGAGCACCTATTTTCTGCCAGGCTTTGTACTAGGCACAACACAGGAAACAGTAAAGTAGATGATGGATTTTTACATTTTAGCACTTTGAATGTGCCACTGGCCATCTTCACCTTGTGAAACAATCTCCTTAATTAGCATAAAGTCTTTTTTGTAGAGATTGCTTTGCTGTCCTATTTCTAGGTAAAATTAGAACTTCCGTTAGAGCCTGCATTTCCACTTAGGCTTCTATCAGACTTGGGCTTTTAAAAATTATGATATTTTATTGCAGCAAATTGAGTCCTCAGGCCAGATCCTTCTACAGCAATTACAATTACAACAAAAAGTCTATTATAACAGAAAATATTCCAAAGTCCTGTTGATGGCATATAGAGGGAGTGTTCAGTTGACTTCTAAATGTCTTCCCACTGGCAGTGACTAGGAGCCACATTAGCTGGTGGATCTCTGTGGCAGATTTTGTCGCCATTGTCCCCTCTCCTCACCATTGCAATGTGCAGGGTTCTCTTCCTGGAGAGATTTTTACTGTAACTAACATCCTCTATAACCCCTGTCCAATTTCTTCCTCAGGGTGATCTAAGACATCAGGGAGCTGAAAATTAGCTCCTTTTAACCAAAAATAAAGGAGGAAAATAGTTCTCAACTCTTCAAATACAGCCTAGTCTCCTTCACTGGGTGATCAGAATGCTGCTAAGTCAGGCCCTAACCCAACTTTCCCATCTCATCTTCCTTAATGGAGAATTCTGGTCAACTGCTCAGCTCAGTACCGTCCAAAAGGGCCCTATGCTTTCTCATCATGAGTCCTTCGCTCAAAACATCCTCACCACATAGAATATCCCTCAAAATTCTAACTATTCTTTAATATTTAATTCAAAAACCACCCCCTTAAAAAAGTCCTCCCTTAACTTCCCCAGACTGACGTCATCATACTCACCTTTTCACAAATTACAATAATTACACAACTGAAAGACACTGAGGGTCTGAGTTAGAACAATGGTAGCAGGAATGCACAAAAGAGAATAGATTCAAAGTCCATAATGGTGATCAAATGATCAGGGCTAGATGGCTGATGGTGGATGTAATTATGGCTGCTTCTTGCCAGAAATCTGTTTGGGAATGAGGCTGAGGCCATGGACAGAACCTGAAGGTTTTTCCTTACAATTCCTACTAAGGTACAATATTTAGAATCTGAGGCAGAAATGACAACTGTTCTGACCTAATGGGAAAATTCGCAAGATTTTGTATTTTCCCAAAGGAAGTAGGAAGTAAGAAACATCTTCATAGCACAGAGATCTGCTGCTGTCTCTAATTACAATAATCTCTCATTCTGAAATTACTTTTTTTTCCTCCTCACTGGTTCTTTTATCACAGACACCCAATTTGACATCAAAGAAACTGACGTCACCTCTGCCTTTTCCATTACTTGAAGTATGGGAAAGGGAGGATACCGTTCATGCCCTTGAGCCATACATGGGCATGTTCTCAGTCTGTCTGGACTGAATAAATATTGCTACAATCACTGTTTTTACAATATGCTAAAGATATATTACCAAAATAAAGCTTGCTCTTCCACAGAGAAAGTGAGCCGAAGGCATTGTATTCCATCTTACGGTGAAATGCAGATTTCTCATTGAAAGACTAATCTTCAGTTTCAAAAGACTGACAAAATGGTGCTTAAGAAGAATTATAGTTGGTTAAATATAAAGCTGCTAAAAACATCAAGGACGAGATATTCTTTAAGTATCCAAGCGTATTCAGTCTGCTTATGATTTAAACAAAATTTTTTTCCAGCAGATCTTGTCCCAGTATTTTCTTCTGAGATCAGCAAACAAAAAATCGGTTAAGTATGCTGACCCAGAGCCTTCTTTACCTAAATGGTCTTATTTCTCCATAATTGTGTCTATAAGAGATTGCTTCATAGTGGGCAAGATTGGCCCCCCTCCCTTGGCCTTGACATCTCACTAGCAGAATTGAGGGCCACTGGTAAAAACTCCTCTCCCCTGGCCTGGACCCACTTACAGCAGAACTGAAGGGAGTCCTGGTGTGACATTCATGCTCACGTTCACTCAACATCTCCTCTCAGACCACTGCTCACGGACAGAGACCAGTTTAAAGAGACTCTGCTTAAAACTAATTATCCATCCCTTCCTTAGAATACTTAGGGACCAATTCAGTGCCTTTCATCCCTGTCAACCTACCCAGCCTCATATAGTTTTCTCTATCCCCCAGTCTATCCCATCTCCTTTCCCTTCACCACCCTCCAAACCCTTCCCCTGGGTCCTCTGGAACTCATGGTCTGTCAAGAGTAAAAACAGCTTCTACTCAACTTCTCTGAATATACTAAGTTCTCAATCCAACTGAAATCTCAAGTAGATCTTCAAGGCACTGCTTCTGCTGCAGCTCTCCCAAGTGGTGGAGTTTGTTCTCTGATAACCATTTGTCCTGAAGGAGGTTGGTCAGTCTCTTCATTTCTCATTGCCACTTCCAGACCAGTATTCTGATTCTGCCCTACAAACTTAGCTATACCACCCATACTCTTCCTTGCAATGATATACTTTACTCTCTGCCAACTACTCTCATTAAATGAAAGGATTTTGTCTCTTACTCACTGTCTTTCGCTCCACTTCTATTTCCATAATAATTTTGGTGGATTCAATGGCCACACAGATCTGTCGCATCCTTGATCTTTTCACCTGCCATTGACATTATCCTGTACCCCACCTCAGCTACTTACTTCCATAATCAAACCCTCTCTCTTTTCATCACCAATAATTTCACTCCTTCAAATTTTCAGTTTCAAGTATTCCTCTAATTATAAACCATGATCTTCTCAGCTTTTCTTTTACCTCAACTCCAACAATGCTTTGGCTCCCCCAGAATATCCAAATCATTGGTCTTACCACTCTTGTACTGCCTGTCCATCAGATTCTCACTTTCCCCCTTCCCCAGCTTAAATTCCACTTCTATAACCACTCCCTCATATACACTCTCAACTCTCCTGCTCATCTCTCCCACCGTGTACTCAGCTGATAAAACTGTAGTCCTGGTTAAATTCAGCTACTCTGTGCCTACACCCAAACCAACACTAAATGCTAGAGAAAAACACTCAATCCTTCTGACTAATCCCATTTTAAAATCATGACCACAAACTTCAGCTACGTCCTCAACAGTAACCAGGAATTCCAACATATTGTCCCGGCCAATTCATCCTCCTGCCCTCTAAGACAAGTATATCTCTCACACTCTTTGCTCAGAACTCCAACATTTCCAATACATTCCTCTCTCAAGTGACAATATCATTTCTTATTTTATAAATTAAAAAGGAACAGGCAGAAGAGAACTTTCTCATCCTGCAAACCAAATCTGGCCATCCTATCTGCTGCTGTGCCCACACTTTGGTTGTCCTCCTATCATGGTGACCGAGCTGTGTGTCCTTTCTGAGGCCACCCCCTCCTCTTAGGAGGTGGACCAATCTCCCCTTGCCTGCTCAAGGACTTTGGCACAGCAACAATCTCATCTCCTGAATAAGCATTTTGAGTTTACTACCAGATCACACGTATCAGCGAACAAAATTGTAATATTCTCCTTTTGAAAAAAAAAAAGCCTTCCGTTGACCCCGCATCTTCCTCCTCTTCCTGTTAACTCTCCTCTCCACTTCTTGGCTCCCATTCACAACAAAACTATTCAAGTGTCCATGCTCTCTGTATCCAATTTCTCACTCCCATTCTTTCTTGAACCCCTTCCATTCAGGTTAAGTCCCCTGAATGTTAAGCATCTTACTAAAACTGCTCCTTTCAGGGTCTCTAAAGACCTTCTGAATTGCCAAATTTAAGTCTTTTCTTAGTCATCATCTAATTTGGCTTTTCAGCATCATTTGATAACTTCTCTCTCCCTCTTTCTTGGAACACTTTGTTTTCTTGGACTTGGAATATCAGATGTTTCTGGTTTTCTTCTTACCTCACAGTTACTTCCAATCTCATTTACTGGATTCTTCACTCCATCCAAGACTCAGTCCTCAGACCTCTTCTCTCTCAACTCTCATATCTTAATCCTTCCATTGTTTTTGATACTGCCTATGTGTTGATGGCCCCAAATTCATATCTCCGTCCCTTAACTTCTCCCATAAACTTCATATACGTATATCCAACTCCCTACATGACATTTCCACTTGGATGTCCAACAAGAATCTCTGCAGATATACTGCAAAACAATCAAAGATTGTTGGGTCACAGGGTAGTTCTATTTTTACTTTTTTAAGGAAGCTCCATACTGTTCTCCATAGTGGCTGTACCAATTTACAGTCCCACCAGCAGTGTAGGAGGGTTCCTTTTTCTCCACACCCTCTCCAGCATTTATTGTTTGTAGATTTTTTGATGATGGCCATTCTGACTGGTGTGAGGTGATACCTTGATTTGCATTTCTCTAATAATTAATGGTGTTGAGCATCTTTTCATGTGCGTTTTGGCCATCTGTATGTCTTCTTTGGAACAATGTTTGTTTAGATCTTCGGCCCATTTTTTTTATTGGATTATTTGTTTTTTTGGAAATTGAGCTGCATGAGCTGTCTGTATATTTTGGAGATTAATCCCTCGTCAGTTGCTTCGTTTGCAAATATTTTCTCACATTCTGAGGGTTATCTTTTTGTTTTGTTTATGGTTTCCTTTGCTGTGCAAAAGCTTTTAATTAGATCCCATTTATTTTTGTTTTTATTTTCATTACTCTAGGAGGTGGATCAAAAAAGATCTTGCTGCAATTTATGTCAGAGTGTTCTGCCTATGTTTCCTCTAAGAGTTTTATAGTGTCCCAGCAATCCCATTCCTGGGCATATACCCAGAGAAAACCATAATTCGAAAAGATACATGCACCCCAATGTTCACTGCAGCACTATGTACAATAGCCAGGACATGGAAGCAACCTAAATGTCCATCAACAGAGAAATGGATAAAGAAGACGTGGTACATATATACAATGGAATATTACTCAGCCATAAAAAAGAACAAAATAATGCCATCTGCAGCAACATGGATGGACCTAGAGATTGTCATACTGAGTGAAGTAAGTTAGACACAGAAAGACAAATATCATATTATACCGCTCATATGTGGAATCTAAAAAAAAAGGCAGGGGATACAAATGAACTTATTTACAAAACAGAAGTAGAATCACAGATGCAGAAAACAAACTTATGGTTACCAGGGGATAAGTGGGGAGGAGGGATAAATTGGGAGATTGGGATTGACAAATACACATTACTAAAATAGATAACTAATAGGATCCTTAACAGGATCCTGCTGTATAGCACAGGGAACTCTACTCAATACTCTGTAATGGCCTATATGTGAAAAGAATCTTACACAAAAAGAGTGGATAAAAGTATATGTAAAACTGAATCACTTTGCTGTACACCTGAAACTAACACAACATTGTAAATCAACTACTCCAATAAAAATTTTAAAAAAAAGAAAAAAATCAAAGAATCCCCAGCCATCAATGACCAATAACCATGAGAAGGTGGTTAACTTCACTAGTAATCAGATTGTGGCAAACACAAAGCACAATGCATTTTTCCCATCACATCATTATTACCAGTTGGTTGTGCTGCTATGAATATTCATGTGCATGTCATCAGTGCACGTGCACACACACTTCTATTGGGAACTGTGGGGTCATAGGGCCGGCAGAAGTTCATCTTGAGAAAATGCCAAACATTTCCAAAGCCTTTATATATTCTCAGCAGTGTTTACAATTCCCTATTTTTAACATCCTTGTCACCACTACCAGTCATATTAACTTTCATCATTTTGCTGTGTGTTTAGTGTTATGATGTCATGTTTTTGATTTGCATTTTCTTGATTAGTGATGAGGTTGAACACTTTTACCATTATTGGTCATGCAAACTAAACTATAATATTTAGGGATGCAAGCTTAGCTAAGTAGTTAAATTATAAAGAAAACCAATGAAAGGATTACCATAAAAAATTACCATAAAAATTGAGGGAAATGGAAGATAAAACACTAGGAGACACGCAGAAGGTAAGGGGCTTTCTGAATGCTGGCAATACTGTCTTTTTGCTCTGCACAGTAGTTTACACAATGTTCACTCTGTGATAAGACATTGGGCTATAAAGTCTTGTTTTGTATACCTCTCTATATTTATTTTATTTTATAGTAAACATTTCAAATGGAAGGTTAAGTAAACAAAATGAGTATTATCTGAGTACCAAGTGCTAGGCTGTATGACAAATACCGGAAATTCAAAGATTAATGAGGAAGGTTCTTTGCCTCAGGTTACTGTGAATCACACAATGAATTGGTGGCGGCATGAATTGTTCCTGGAGTACTGAGAACCTGTGAAAGATGCCAAGGAGAGGGAGGATTTGTGATGGGCCTTGAAATGTAAGTGGGACTGAATAAGCAAAGAAAAGGAAGAGGCACCGTGGACACCTTTTGATTTGTAACTAGGGCCACCTCCCAGTCAATGCACACACTGACACTCAGATGCCCACAGTCACACACACACACTCTCTATATTAGTTGCCTAGGGCTGCCATAACAGAGTACCACAGATGGGGTGGTATTGTCTCACAGTTCTGGAAGCTAGAACTCTGAAATCAAGGTGTCACAGGGTTGTTTCTTTCTGAGGTCTGTGAGGGAAGGATCTGCTCTAGGCCTCTCTCCTTAGTTTGTAGATGGCCAGCTTCTTCCTGTGTCTCTTCACATGGTCTCCCTTATATGAGTGTGTCTGTCAAAATTTTCCCTTTTGATAAGGACACCAGTCATATTCGATGGGGGTCTACCCTGATGACCTCATTTTAACTTGATTACCTCTGTAAAGACCCTATCTCCAAATAAGGTCATATTCTGAGGTACTGGGAGTTAGGACTTCAAAATATGAATTTGAGGGGGGACACATTTCCACCCGTAACACTCACATGTACACACTTACAAATTCATACATACATGTACTCCCATGCATATACACAGTCACACATACACACACACATTCACACACAGACTCACTACACATACTCTCACCCACATCCATATATATACACAAACACTCCCACACACTCACACTCATACACACACTCACATATTCTTGAAATACACTTAGATACTTGCACCCTTGCACATCCAGATTACCTTTCTTACACACATCTCACATTTGTAGGGGATCTGTCCTTTCTCCCACTCTGCCTCCCAAGGACCCTGTCACCTTAGGCAGGAATGTGACCTGAGCCAAGGAAAGCAGAGCCTTCACCGAGGATGAGTCAAACTGGAACTAAGGAAAGATCCCCTTACTCTCCGGTGGCAAATTTGGGAAGATGCATACCAGGCCACTGTTAGAAACCCTGTCCCAGGTCACCTGTGGGAAAAGCCTGACTGCCTGAGGAAAATGAAGGAGACCCACATGACAGAAGAAGAAAGTGAGCCTCAGTGACCCTCACTCCCAGGTTCCAGCCACCCATGGGGTCAGCTGCACCCTGACTGGCTCACAGTTCAGCAGTCCCCTTTCCTGACCACATTAGGTGGGTTGGTTTTCTGTCACTTGTAATTTATAGAAGTCAGATTCCTTAAAAGGGTTTTTTCTAAAGGAAGCCTAGGAGGCCTGAAAGATACTGTGATGACAGAAGTTACTAACCAAGAGGGAACTTGTCACCATGCCTGGGTTTTCTTTTCTTTTTGTTCCTTCTTATTTTAATTGAAGTATAGTTGATGCACAACATTATTGGCTTCAGATGAACACCACAGTGATTCAACATTGAAATACATTACGAAATGACTGATCACCAAGATAAGTCTAGAAACCATCTGTCGCTACGCAAAGCTTTGTTCCATTTTGTTTTATTATTCCAGTGCCTGTAACCGCACTGCTTTCTTTCAGCACTTCACCAATCTTGTTTCCCCGTGAAAACTTTGCAGTCCTCCCTTTCCCCTTAACACGGAAGGTCTCTATTTGCATGCCAATCTCTTCAAAAGCATATAATGCCCACCCTATGAAAAGTAGTTTACCATCATTTTATCCCTTAACTCAGAACTTTGATTGTTTTTCTCATAGCACATTATCACAATTTAGAATGATTTTGTGTGCATTTACTTAGGTTTATCTCTCTTTCCTACTAGCCTGTAAGGCCTGTAGGACAAAAACTGGTTGTCTATTGTTCCCCATTTTATCCCTGGAACCCAGCACCTTGGATCAGTGTGGTGATCCAAGAAGATCAGTGGAAGAGAAGAGAGAGAAAGGAGGGAGAAGGATGGATTCTCCATTCCTGCATTAACTTGCCAGCTGTGCCCCCAAATCCAGGCCTTCTGCTAAGACTGTTTTCAGTTGACAGTTTCACCGTTGCTACCTATGCCTCTTGCTCACTGAAGGCTGTGCTGCGTCCAGCTCCTCCATGACTCTTCCCCTTAGTCTCCCAGGCTGCTCCCCAGGAATGGCCCTGCTGTGTGACCTGCTTGCTTTAAGGGCATGGTGGCTGGGCCCTTAGTCTTAGCACAGTCACAGGTGGGTCGCTTACCAGGCATTACCTTGTTCTGGTTTGGGCCAAGGAGAAAACATGCTGAAAATTTTCAAGCTACTGAACAAGTTTTAATCACCCCACCCCTCCATTTTTGCGATTTCTTAACCCTTAAGGCCACAGGCAATGATGGATTTGAGAAAGAGCAGTGAAGAGCAATATCTTGTTCATTCAATATCTTGCACGTGAAACATGCACAGTGACCAGTAACAGCCTGGACAGCCTCTTTGGGGCTGAGGACAGAGGACTGCTTTAACGTCCCTATTCACAAAATCCTGCTGGGGGAGATGGGGGCTGTTTTTCAAAGTAACACATGTGGGAAAATGACTGTGGTTTGTTAACATTCCAGAGTCTTCGATACCAAAGCTCTCATTTACCACAAGGAGTCCTCCAGGGGGAAAAAATAGTTGGCTGTGGTGTTTCTAACGCACCTGCAAACCACATTCCCTCCTCCCTTTCCTTTCAGATACTCAATCTCTGGAAAACCAAACTGGCAAGTTACCGGCAATTCAGTACCATGCAGTATCGCGTGTCAGAAATTAGTATGGAATGTTACACTCACTTTGCCCGTAACTTTTTACAGCCTTTAAATTGCCATCTCTCTAACTACACTTCTTCAAACAATATTGCCATTTGAGTGGTATCAATCAGACAGGGTTGCCCTTTGATGTCAAAATTCTCAAAGTCAGCCCATGTGAATAAATTCTGATTACTTCTGTATTCCAAAGAGAAAATGTATTTTTTTTTAGATCATGGTCATGAGCTGTGAGTGGCATTTAATAAAAGATAATATTGACTTCTCATTTGTAGGTGTCTGGTGCTAAAATTAGTGTATTTTGCTAACAGAACCAGCCCAAGCCTAGCTCCTTCTTAGCCGTGGCCTTAACACTCTATTGTTTTGCCTAATTCCTAATTCTAAGCAACTCTCATGACCTAGTTTGTTTTGCTGATTAAAAAAATGCACCGGTTTAAACTTCACATTTCAGGTCTGATCGTTGTGGGACAAAGTGGCTCATAAATCTTCGCTAGGCTACTAGTAACTAGGGAGAAGTCGCTTTCTTCAGTAAACATCCTCTGCTTCTCAGTAATAGGGTGCCTTCCATCACCCAGAGGTTTTTTCCTTTTAATTGAGTGTTTGTTGAAGCATGACTCTGAGATAGGAGGCCTATTCAGGAATAGAAATTGCAACCCAAAGTGCCCATTACTTACCTGAGACAGGGCCTGAGACCAACTGTGCTTTCCAGAGCCTGGACACCCTGGCAGGTGGATTCAGACTGCGGGGCTGGCTGGCAACATTGCCGAAAATCATGGGGGTACAGGAGGATGAGGGGAGCCTAGGTCTGGCTAGTCTCTCCACCCCGCTGGAAAAGCTGAGGGGAAAAAATAATGCAGCCACTCTGTCTTTGCTCTCTACCTTAAAAAAAGAAAAAGAAAAAAAATTCAACTTCTCTGCACACCAGAACAACACATCTGTGGTTTTCTAACCCATTTTTCCTCTCTAGGAGTCAGGAGTCCATTTTCAAAGCTTCCCATGCTTGTTGAAAAGAGAACTAATAGTTTTTTGAATCTCCATTTTGAGCCTGGCATTATATTAGCTGCTTTCAGTATATCGTCTTAATTCTTTCAACAGGGCAATTTGCTTGATCCACATGTTATGAACAACTATGAGAAGGACCTTTACTCTGTCTTAGCTCTCCTTGTCCTGACCTCCTGGGCCCCATTTTTCCTAGCCCACAGCTCTTCTTACACATCAACATGGATGAGGTTTTACTTTGAATTGTTCATCCTTCCAGGAATGACAGATGTCGGATTAAACTGCAAAATCCCCCAACTTTATATTCACTGCCTTCACCTCCAATCAATAACTGCGTTCTGGTGCTTCTCAGCAGGAAAACTCCTCATTACCGCCCTCCTCAGCAATGCTCTCCTCCCGGCCCCTCAGAGCTTACACTGTTTTGCACATACACTTCTCACCCCTGATGTGAAGCAGTATAGTGTCTTCAAATGTGATTTATTTGAATTCTAGCAGAAACATCTGAGGTGCATCTGGGTGGTCCCCTGTCCAGAGCTGAATCTTGCCAGTGCTATAGAAACGGGTTATTACTGATCCCTAGAATAGTTAACAGCTTGTCTCTTGGCTGGGATGATTTACGATGACCTCTCTGTGGTATCCAGCATGTTGTGAGCCCTCTGCCTTCAGACAAAATGGCTCCAATGTCACAAATCTCTGCCCACACAAATACTTGAAGGTTGTTCTTCCCTCTATACTCCAACACAGCAAAACCTCTGCTTTGATCCGTGTCCTCACTGCCCTATCCCTATGCCCACCCCTTCTCTGTCACTGGGCTCCTGAAAGTCCCTGTCCTTCTCACTATCACCTATACACTCTTCAATAACAGCTAAAAACCCTCCTGAGAAGGGCATGGCTGCTGAGCTAGGTTTTCAGAGGATGGGAACACCCGGTGCACCGCCCTCAGGAGAAACATGGGTCCAGGAAGGAAACGTGCCTGTCGAAATCCTGATCAGGAATTGTTTCTCGATATGAAGCAGACCCCAACTCTAAGAAGCTCTAGTGAAAAGGAAGCTTATTATTAGTATTTAAGGGAATAGTACAGAAACCAATTTCGGGCAGTAATGCCAGAAACTAGTGCCACACTAACTCTCATCTCCAACCCAAATATCTGCCCCATTCTCCTCTCTCGTAATCAGCTCCCTCTGCCTGCTGTTTTATGCCTATTCTCATAATTTTGACAATATGAGCCCATGGGTTGGGCTACCTGGAAGCATTAGCCTTAATTCCACAGGGCTTAAATCTTCAACACCTCACTGTATTGTCAAACTGTATATAGAAAAGTAATCTGATTGGTTCAGCTTGGGTCAGGTGATCACCCCTGGTCCAATCAGCTGTGGCTGGTGCATTCCACTATGGGTGTGGCTACTGAAGTCTACTTCTGCAGCAGCAACTAAGGGTGGAAGGCACCTCCAAACAGAGGAAGTAGGCAAATCAATTGTGCCTAGAACGGGAAACTCTCAGTAGCTCAGTATTCTGGAAGCTTAAAGAACAAGGAAGAGAATGCTGCAAAAGAAGTCTGGTTTCTTGCTGGCTAATTAGTATTCCTAGACATGGCTCTATAAATTGTTGTCTGGTGTTAAATCATTTTAAAATATTTTTATACTTTCAACCTTTTTAAAATTTTACTAAAATTTCCCCCCATTATTTAAAAACATTATCAACTGATTGGTGCCTCAGGTGGGGGGAAAGAAAGAAATACTCCAATCAAGCCTTTCTTCTCAAGCATTTCCCAATGACTCTATCAGGACCTCTCTCCCTACTCAAGGTAGTTATTTTTGTCAGTATTCTCTACACCAAATGTCTAACAATTTCATGTAGTCTTTTTCTACTTATCTGTACCATGGAGTCTGCCATAGGTTTACAAATTGTGTACTTAATTCCCAAACTAGTTTGCAAGCTTTTAAATGTCAAAACCTGCTGTTTTTATTTTCTTGCTTCTGTATTTCCTTGACTGTCATATTAGGTATTTAAATAGTTATCAGAGATTGATTTTTTGGGCATCTATTACAATGGACTTCAACATTTTATTATAATTCAGTAAATAACCTCCGATGACATGTATTATCTACTACTCTTTTAGTTACAAATTGTAGAAATCAGCTCAAACTAGCTTAAGCAAAAATGAGAATTTCTTGGAAAGATGTTAGAGAATGTCGCATCTAAAACATGGAAAGGGCAGAGATATAAGATGGGTAAAAGGTCAAGAGAACTCAGAGACTCAGAGTCTTTCTCTCCATCTCCCCCTCTCCCCTCTCTCCTTCTCCCCCTCTCTCTGACTTTCTCAGTCTTGGTTTTCTCTCACCTTTACTCCCGACGGTTCCTGAGTTTAACATCTACATCTTCTACTGCTGGAGCAGACCTGAGTGACTTTCTTGGTTTGAGTTTTAAAATGCAGGGATAGGACACTAGTTGGCTCAGTTTGAGTCAGGTGGCCACCCTTGAATCAGTAAAGTGTATCTGGGGATCTGGATGAGCTGTGGGCTTTAAGAACATGGCTTTGCCTACATGGATGGAGGAGAACAGCAGGTCCCAAAATAAAAGGTGTTTAAGTTAGGGTAATACTAACTACTGGAAATTGATAAGCCCCTAAACCTCTGTGGTTTAACATGATAAAAGTTTATTTCTCACTCATACACAGTTCTGGTCAGATGACCACAGGGCGCCCAGGAGGAACAGGGAACATGTTTCAGTGGACGTATACAGTCTCTATCACGAGAGGCATAATGTTTCCTAGGGAAGGGGATGGAGGAAAGGGCATTCTTGGTCTCCCAAACAAGAGGTGTTCATTACACTGGACATTATAACGTCAGTCCATAACACAATTGTCAGGGAATAATTATCTATGAAAAAATCTACAAACAGGCAAAAAAGATATAGATACACAAAACTGAACATGAAATTATGAAAAAACTCAAGGAAAACAGGAAAAATGGGGGTTTCAAGAAAATGTTACAAACATTCATATGGACCATCCTGAGAAATGTTCTTGTTTGATGATCTATGATGTTACAGAGTTACAAAGTAGCAGGTTGTTTTCCTCCTCCACTGTTCCAGAAAATGATAAAATCACTTTATTTGTATACATATTCCCTCCAGAAATCTTAATTGGTGCCAGAGGTTGTAATGAACTAACACAGTAAGAGGCTGGAATCAAGACCTTTTCTTCTTCCAATTCTTTGATCCCAGGCTTAATTATGATTCCTCTTAGGATCTTATTTGCCAAAAAGAGACTGCAGCTGGTTCCAGCCCAGACCTCATCATTTCAATTAAGCAGCCTCTCTGAACAAAACATACCACAACCTTTATCAGTCTCTCTTAGTTACCTCCAGGTCAAAGGGCTGACTCTCACCTGCAGGTTTCTATGATGCCTCTGTGCCTTGCTCCCCTTCATCTTCCTCTTCCCCTCCTGCTGATGGAAGACCAACCAGCTCTACCATTTCACTGTGTTACTGATGAGAATCCATTCCATACCCCATCCAGCCAGTGCCGCTGGTTGCTTTTTTTTTTTTATTTTTTATTTTTTTATTTATTTGTGGCTGTGCTGGTCTTCGTTTCTGTGCGAGGGCTTTCTCTAGTTGCGGCAAGTGGGGGCCACTCTTCATCGCAGTGAGCGGGCCTCTCACTATCGCGGCCTCTCTTGTTGCGGAGCACAGGCTCCAGACGCGCAGGCTCAGTAATTGTGGGTCATGGGCCTAGTTGGTCCGCGGCATGTGGGATCTTCCCAGACCAGGGCTCGAACCCGTGTCCCCTGCATTGGCAGGCAGACTCTCAACCACTGCGCCACCAGGGAAGCCCCCCACTGGTTGCTTTTTATCACCTTTTTTTCTTATACCCTACATCAAAGTAATTGTTGGGCCAGTCCTTGGAGAGGGTGCTAAGAGAGTCAGAACAATCACAGAGGAAGCGAAAAACTGCAGGAGAGAAAGAAAATCTACCCATGTACAATGACAACTCCAAGGAAGCTTTCAAGACTGATGAATGGGTACAAACATGTGTAATTTAGGAAGAATCCCAAGTTAAACCTTTAAACTCACAAAAGCATCCCAAATCACTGCCTCTAAGTCACAGTTCATCATCAGGACTCTTAGAACTTGAGCCCAAGCTGAAACAGGGCACAGCAAGCAAGCATCACACAGCATTCCTCCTATAATCATCTACATTCCCAAAATGCCTTTATGAAAGTACCTGCCAGATATATCATCCACTTGCCTCTCCTTGACTGGAAACACTGAAGCACAGTAAAAGGTGGAGCGAACCACCCTCCACGTGACAGAGTAGCAGAGAGAGTCCGGGGAATAAAACTCAGGATTACATCCCTGGTGTCTGCCTTACCATGCAGCCATTCTGCTGCACATGTTTTTCATAATGTACCTCAGGGCATTGAATTATTGCTGGGTTTTGCTTTTTTAGGTGGATAGGGAAAACTCAAGTGGAGAACACTAGTAAAATGCAAGAAGTTAAAGCATTATTGGTATAACAAATAGAGAATGTTTTGTTCCAGTTGAAAGAGCGCCAATATTTCATCCCAAAGTCATCTTCTGGGAAAACCGAAATGTAAGGAGTCTGACACACACTGAATAAGATTCAGTAGACACATTTCCAGGGTACGCACAGAGCTTGTGTTTTGCTGATTTTATACTTCCTCTTTAACCACAGGTCTACCTGGTTAAGTATCTACAGTGACTCATTTGAGCAAACTTTCAGGACAATGTAGTCAATAGAACACAACATTTCCATTATATATTAGTTTCTCTTTTCAGATGCTTGTAATCATAGTCAGCTTTCTCCTTTAAAATTAAATTATGCAAAAACAGTTTCAAAGGTATTTTTCCCCATGAGAAAAAAGACTGAAAGAAAAAATACCCAGATGTTAATAATGATTCCTAGATGAAGGTATTATTATGTGTGATTTTTTTTCTACTTCTGTTTTCTATTCTCTCTGAAATCTCTGCCATGAGTTCAGATTACTTTTTTAATCAGAAATGAAAAATTAAGTTAAAACCGAGGCAGGAAATAGACAGTTCTATGTGTGTCTGTGTCACCTCTAGACGGCAGGTCAAAGCCCTGGAGTGGCAGGTGGGAAGCAGCATCCTGAGGCTGCAGCAAAGAAGCGGTGTGGTGAAATGGCCAACCTGAGCACCTACCTGGGTTTAAACCCAGGACAGCTCCGCACTGGTTATTTGACCTTGAACTGGATGCTTCATGCCTCAGTGCTTCAGATTTCTCATTTCTCACCTTTAAATTGCGGCAAATGATCCTAATACCTACTCAGAGTTGAATGAGTTGTAAGGACTAAGTGAAGTAAAATTTTAAAAATTGAGATCAATGTCTGGTACATGTTAATAACTTAATAAACACGAGGTACTGCATCAGCCAAGATCCAATTAGAAACAAGAAACTACTCTAGGTATTTCAACTGAAGGACATATAATACAGGGAATTGATTACGTGGAAGACGATAGAAAAGATGAGGAGTCAGAGAGGGACAGAGAGGCAATTCAGAGATAAGCCACAACAAGAAGCTGCTACCACCTCTAATTTGAAGGGAAGAGACAGGACAACATGGCAGAAGGTAGAACCACGGTGGGTGTGCTGAGTGGGAACCCGAGCCACGGAGGAGACCCAGCTGCCACCAGAGAAGCTGCCCAAAGCAGAAAGGGGAAAAATACTGGCTTCTCTCTCTCCCTGCCCTCCAGTCTTCTGCTTGTGTCTCCCATTGGCCAAACCTCTTCTCAAGCTAAAAGACACAGGAGCCTGGAAAATGTAGGTCAGGGTTTGGAAGGGCAGGAAATGAAGTTGATGGTAAATGGGCAAAAGATTAGCATAGTCATTATCCTTATTTCCCAAGAAATAGCTCTTTAAAAGAGCTTCATATTTGCTTAAAACCATGTTAGGTGGTATTCCATATTATCACCTTTTTTAGCTTCCTCCCAAGCAAATTGTGGGAATATACCAGCCCAAGGATCAGGTGCAGTGACTATCCCCAAACAAAGAATGTAATCTTCCATCCCCACACCAAGATTCAAGCCTCTTACTCCCTTGAAGTGTCGCAAAGTACAATGACTCTCTCCTGGAACGGTATTCATAACAAGTTGCTAATTTCTTCATGTGGCCTTCAAGGCACGCATAACACGGATATTCTTATGCATATTAAGACCACCTGTATTTCCGTTTCTATATCTGGGTAATGGAATGCTATTACCTACCATACCCTGAAGCCCAAATTTTGCTAAGGTACATTACAAACTGTGAAGCACTTCACACAAATGACTTGTCATTACCTTTTGATTCCTGCTTTTTTGCCACTCCACGCCACTCCTCTTACCAAGGACGACTTGGTCATTCTGACATGTTGAAAGACATCATGAACGTGTCCAAAAAAAGCAGACACCAAGTAGAATAGCTTCTGCTAAATTTCCATGTGGTCCCAAACTAAACCATCCTTAAGGCATGCTGAAATAGAAAATAAATTTGATCACATATTAGAGTTCTCAGCCAGGCCCGACCACACAAACGCAGTCATATTGGGAGTCAAATTCTAAAATATGACAACTGATGTGTCTAAAAGCATGCTTTTGTTATTTTAGAAGCATATGTAAGCACATTTTAAAACCCAAGGTATTGAGCAAACAAAAAATCTAGTCAACCCTAAAACAGAATCACAAAACCATTTCCCCTTATGGAATATCTGCTCTGTGGTAGGCACAGTACAAGACATCATCTCATTTTGCCCTCACAGCATCCTGCAAGATGAGTGTTATCACCCCCATTTTACGGATAGGAAATTGAGGTTCAGCAATCCAAAGTATCTTTCTCAAGGCCAAGCAGCCAGTTAACAGCAGAGCTAAAAACCGGATCAGTAGTAAAGCACTGACGTTCTTTCCACCAAGCCCACACTAACCCTAATTCTACATGGTAGAATGTGTACGTCTTCAGAGATCTGTGTTTTTCCCTTCATCCTCCTTTGGCTACTCCAGACACCACTGTAACCCTAGCAGCTCCACTCCCCACCATGTGGCCCACACCCAGAAAGAGCTCCAAGTGGGCTCCCCTGACTATAGGAACCACCATGGCCTGACCATGCACCCCTCAGATCTCTGCTGACAAGGTGCATGCCTGAGCGACAGCCCCGATAGCCACTCTCTGAACTTCCTCACCACATTCACACAGAGGCCACACTCCCTACCGCCTACTCCCCCATACAAGGATGGACCACAGCAGGGACACTAAGACGGGGCCACTCCTGGAAAACAGGGGACTGACAGGCACCTTGGCTCCTTATCAACCTAAAACTCTTCCACCCAACTTTCCTTCCTTCTTTCTCTCATTCACTCGGGTCAGACCTGCATCGTGATCTCACAGGTCTCCAGCTCCCTCCTTGTGTTCTCTCACAGGCGGTTTCTTCTAATAAATCTCTAGTTTGTCTAATCCAGCCTGACATACGCTTCTCAGAGGACCCAGCCTAGACAGCATCCTAGCTCTTGTTCTTTCTCTCACCTTACACCTCCCGAGCTCATGTTGCAGACCTCAGGGTCCCAGTACCGAACTTTACCATCAGTGCACATAACCAATCAACTTATTCCACCCGCACTCCTACTCCCAGGCCCAAAACAGGGGTGGGACTAAATGCTTCCCCCATTTGCAACACGCCCACTGCAAGCATCAATTCAACCCCCCTGTGCTGCCTGAAAGGCCCCTCTCATCAGGGAATAAAAAGAAAGTTATAAATCTACTGCCTCTAAGGTGTAAATATTAACAGCTTAATATGCTATCTCTCCAGGCAGTCTGCATTTTAAAGAGGCCAAATCGAGAGGGCAATCACTTAACCCAAAGAAATGAACAAATCTACAGATATTTCTTGAGTATCCAAGTCAGAGAGCTCGAGAGAAGCTGGATTCAAATTTAAAGAGTATAGCTCTTGGGTGGAATTTGAATAGTCTGCCCCTTGGGTGGGAGATCTTATTCTCATCAGAGCAACTTCCCCTGCTCCACAACACTTTGAAGGCAATCCTGGCTAAAACCTTCTCTCCCCCAAACATTACATTCTTTTTCAAAGGGTGACCAGACATGCTCTTGTTCATGCAGGGGATAGAGGGGTTTCAGTTCAGCCTGAAGCCACCCAAACTCCAGCAGGTTGGTGGGAATATCTGGATAATTCTCTACCCTGTCTTCCCTGGCTTCCTTCAAGTTACAGCCTTTTAGGTACAACAAGCCGGAGAACTCTCATGTGGCATATTCTATCACAGAGGGTACTCCATCCTGTGTCTTACAAAGCACTGGCCAGTCCCCTCCCTGAGCCCCTTGGGCAAGTTGTTTCCTTTACCTGGGGCTTGCTCCCCTATACATAAGAAAATAAGCAACAGCACGATGGGGATACTCCTTTATCTTCCTAAACACTGAGAGGGGAGAATAAGTTAATACCTTCAGAATACTTTGATACATGACAGTAAATAATTTCCGATTGTTGGCTGGAAGATGTCATGGATGTTCGATATTAAAACAAAATAACAACTTCAAAGCACTTAATAGACAGAGTAATTATGGAGTCATTCAAATGAATGCGCTCAGTGTGAAACCCCCAAGTCAAGCATATTACACACATGCAGATTTCTTTTTTCACTCAAAAAAAGAAAAACCCTCACACATACACACACATGCACACACACACACAAAAGTAACAAGAAGATTAACCGTGTAAGGCAAAGTTAATGCATCATTACTTTCCTACATTTTAAACACAAAAGTCTAGAAATGTGCAATTACTGTAAATCAAGGTCTTTGGTTCCATGCTAGCTAGCACAGTCTGGCAGACAGTGCCCCCCAAGTTAATAATCTGAAGGTCCACTTCCACTTTGGTCATCAACTTAGCAAGTGACACTAACAAAGGCATTTAGGTGTAACTCCATTTTCATCTATTAAAGCAAAACAATGCATTCAAATAATTTCAAGTTCCCCCGTAGTTTCACAGGAAGGTTGCAAATATTCATGAGAGGTAACTCAAAACTCTTCCTCACCCTCAGAACAAAAATCCCACTGCAATCCCCACACCAGAGGGATTCCATGTCCCCTGAGATAACTCACCCACCTGAGTCAGACTGCTGAAGAACCAGTTAAATATTGGTTTAACTCTTGGTTGACTAGAAAAGGACATCCCAACCAAGAAAGAAGGAACTAAGCCAAGAAAGGGCTAAGTCTGGTGACTATGTCCCTCCTGGGTGATGGGACCCAGGGCTGCTGTAGCCTGGGCTGCTCACAAGGGTCTTCAACAGTTTTTTGTTTGTTTGTTTTTGTTTTTGTTTTGGCCGGGCTGCACGGCATGTGGGATCTTAGTGCCCCAATCGAACCCTCGGCCCTACAGTGGAATTAACTATAGTTCTCTCCGAAGAGCTATGCCAAGGATCCAGCAAACTGCTTCTTCAGTTTTCAGAGCATCAGAATAGAGAATTCCTGTCCCCAACCACAGAGTCCCATGTCCCTTCCCAGAGCCATGGGGCTATATCAGCTGATTCTCTGAGTTTGCTCCAAGAAAATAACTTCTGGGAGATAGTAATAACTGTTCTGCAAGAAGAGGCAAGGGAAAGAGGCCCTGTGATTAAAATATGTTAGGAAATTTTTTATTAAACAAAATTAAGGGAGGAATATTTTGCTTTTTTTTTTTTTTTCACTGCAACACTTTTCAGGGCCTAGATTATACTGTCATAGTGACTCTCCAGTGTTGTATAATATGCAGGATTTCCAGAACTTATTTGATATTAATTATGAGAATTTCTGAGAAATTCTTTACTGTAGTGGTCTCCAAACTTCCAAGTACTGTGGACTCTTAATCTGAACATGGATATGATAAAAGCTTCAAAGGACAGTTGTGAGAACTAAAAAAAATAATCCACAGCAGCACATTGAACAGTACCTGACACATGGTCAACACTCAGTAAATGTTGGCTATTGTCCATGTCCAAAAAATAGAGTTTTCCCACAAATTTAATGTAATACCTTATAGTTATGTTTATCACTCTTGTACTCCCATCGACCTAGGAAAATGTCATAAAATGCCAGAATAAACAGGGCTCATCTTCTTTGAAGTATCAATTTTGCTTTAAGATTTTGGAATCAAAAAATGAAGTAGTTTAACTTAAAAGTAAATTTAAATATATGTATTTTAAAGAAACTATTTCGGGGGCTTCCCTGACGGTCCAGTGGTTAAGACTCCACACTTCCACTGCAGGGGGCACGGGTTCAATCCCTGGCTGGGGAACGAAGATCCCACATGCTGCACAGCCAAAAAAAAAAGAAAAAAAGAAAATATTTCAGAATAAAATGCAAACTCTTGTGAAATTCAGAAAACACAAACATTCAAAATATTTCCTGCCTGCAGGAGGCAGCTTTGAGCAAAGCCCCAGAGCCCTTGAGCCATCCTCTCCCCTTCCTCTGACATGAGGGGTCCTTTGACAGAACCTCTGAGAGGCACAGCTCAGGACTGAGCCCTACGCATAAACTAAGCAAGGAGAAAAGAACATGTGCTATCAAATATGATTCAGAATTCAAATATATTTTAATATCTTATTCTTTTCATACTCTGAGAAACCATCTGATAATGTGATTGTTTTGTAAAAGAATAAAACTCTTCAGATAATATAAGCTATTGCACTAAAGCTATTATAGCTATTGCACAGATTTAGTAAGCAAAAGACTTGCTAGCATGAACTAGGTTCAACCCAAACCACTGTACAATTTAATTCAACACAATATTCCTCTGTTTAAAGTGCGTGTAATTGCCAATTTATGTAGTCACCAAGACCAAAGATTTGCTAAATAGAGTTCTGCAAACAAACATAGTACGGAAAGCTTTATCCCCAAGTACCATACACCAAGAATGAATGAAACTAATCACTAATCAATCATGTATCTAATTCATTCCAAGAGCTTCTTTCAACTGTACAATTATTCAGTGAGTAAAATCAAATCCACTTCTGTTACTATTTCTCTAGATTTTATCACTATGAAGTTTTAAAAAATCCTTACAAACTCAAGAGAATGTGTAAAATGAAATTGACATTATCTTAAACAGTATTAGATCGTTATTCCCTCCTCTTTTATAAAGATTTCCTTTATGGAGAGTTATTCTTAAATATCACCGATTTTTCTGAAACTTTCCCCAAGTGCTCTTTTCTACTTAAAGAAGTCTTTATTTAATGGACGAACAATATATAGCACTGCCCTCTGTGGGTGTGTTTCAGTTAAAGACATTGTACTGTAAAAATTCATTCTGCAACCTTTTCTCAAGGTGAGATTTTTAAGATGCACATTGCTACACAGAGATAGATCTATTTCCACTGACCAAAAGAAAACGTTCATGGTAGAGGTTGTTTCTGGGAAGCTGGGAAGAGGACTAAGATAGGGCGTGGCAGACAAAAGGCATGTGAGCTTTGTTTGTAGTGGTTTATTTATTGTACTAAGTATTGAAGTAAATCTGACAAAATGGCAACAGTTGTTCATTGTGGATGGTGATTTCCTTGTGCTTTTCTGCAATTTTTAAATTTCTCAAATTTAAGTAAATATATTAAAGATTTTAAAATATATTCTTATTTTCTTACCTAATAAAGACAAATTTTCCCCTTTTTATAAGAAAATCTGGGTTTACAAGATGGCAGAGCCCTTGATTCAGCTCCCTCCTTCCCTCCTTTCCTTCAACAACTATTTTTTGAGTCTGCTCTATGGTTGGCACTGTCCTACGTGCTGGCAAATACAGGAGTGAAAAGGTGGAGATCCATCCTCAGTTTACACTCCAGAGTGGGTAGACTGACAATGAACAAATTAAGTAAGTAATTACCTGGTATTTGAAAAGGTGATAAATACTACTATAGAAAGTAATAGAGACAGAGCGCTAGGGGTGGGGGTGGTCAAGAAGACATCACTGCAAAGGTAACATCTGAGAGGCTGAGAAAGAGAAGGTGTGAGCCATGTGGTTACCTACGAATAAAAACATTCCAGGCAGAAGGGAAAGCACATGCAAAGGCCCTGAGGTGGGAGTGTGCATGGAGTGCTCAAAAAAACAGCAAAGAGCCCAGTGTGGCTGGAGTGGAATACGCAAGGGGTGTGTAGCAGGAAATGATGTCAGATACGTAATATGAGGGATGGGGCAGGTGGCTAGAGGGAAGCCCAACTGCATAGGAAATTCAATGCAAATTTGAGCAGTAAAGTCCACTCGAACCTCTACGTCAGTGCTACTCAATACGTAGCCAGCAGACCAGCAGTGTCAGCATCACCTGGAGCTTGTCAGAAATACACAGTCTTAGATGTCACCCCACACCTACTGAGTCATAACGTCTGAGGGTATTTGAACTCTTAATGCGATTCTCATTCATGCTACAGTTTGAGAAACACTCTTTGTAATAAATAGAAGTACCCGTCAGGGACTTCCCTGGTGGTCCAGTGATTAAGAATCTGCCTTCCAATGCAAGGGACATGGGTTTTATCCCTGGTCGGGAAACTAAGATCCCACACGTTGCGGGGCAACCAAGCCCGCACGCCACAACTAGAAAGCCACACACTCTGGAGCCCGCATGCCACAACTAGAGAACCTGCGCACTGCAACTACTGAGCCCACGCACTCTGGAGCCCATGCGCTGCAACTAGAGAAGCTCACACGCCGCAACGAAGCGAAGACCCAGCGCAGCCAAAAAAATTTTTTAATTAAAAATTTTTTTAAATAAAAAAAAAGAACCCATCAATCTTAGCTGAAAACTCCTGAGCTAAAAATTCAGTTCTGTTCCTTACGAATAGTCTAACATTAACTAATTGCACAATCTGTCCAGTCCTCAGCTTTTCCTCGTCTGTAAAGCAGATAAATTCATGTCTGTCACCTTTTTAACAAGAGACTTCCTTTTGAAATGTTTTAAATCAAATTGATGGTAATGTTAAAGAAATGTGGTGACTGTGAATCTTTTGACAAATGTGAGTTTTTGTTATCATGAACCTGAGCCTCCAAGTCCTTCCACCCTCAGGGGTCTGCTCTTTTCCTTGGGACCCCCCAGTGAGGTTGGGTAAGTTAAGACTTGCACATGAAAGGCTTACAGTGAGTCTGGTCTGGTTTTGTTAAACCTGGCACGGAACCTCAGCACTTGAGACTGCAGCTGGTGTGGTGCTGTAACAAAATATATGGTACCTGTCCTCACTTTGGCAGGCAAGACCCTCTCATCCAAGCATTTCAGACTAGGATAATGGGACAACAGAGATGCTGTGGGATACTTAGCCCAGAACATTCCATCACTCTTTCTACCTCAAAGTATTTGCCAGGTTTTATGCAAACAACATTCGTTTGCTGCGACTTGGTATAGGTTGTGGGGAGGACATTGAATTTGGAGTCAAAAGAGAAGGGCTCAAGCCCCCAGGTTTACAACTTATAAGCTAGGTGACACAGAGAGCTCACATCACCATGCCAGCCTGCCTTCCCTGTCTGCCCCCCAAGTTGGTGGGAGGTTAAGCAAGATGATGTACATGAAAGCTCTCTGAAAAAAATAAACCAGCATAAAAGAGAATAGGACATTGCTATCATATCCAGTCCCTCAGTCAGTCAGTCAATAAACATTCAACAAATATGTACAAAGTCCACAACATACCTGGCTCTCTGCTAGGCCCTGGGGCACAGCAATGAATGACAGACTAAAATCACACCCCATGTGGCACTTATATTCTAGTATGAGAAGAGCGAGAACAAAGGGCAACATAAACAAAAATATAGTTTTTCAAACGGTGATAAGCACATTAAAGAAAAATAAAGAAGAAAAAGGGGAAGAGGAAATGTTGCAGGGGAAGGGGTTACGAAGTCAGAAACCGTGGTCTCCTCACTGAGAAGGCAAATTTGACCAAAGACCTGAGGGGATGGAGTCCACCTTGGAAAAAGAGCACGTTCAGACCTATTCTAGACTTAGTTGGTCTTTATACATCTGTGATTCATTCAGAATACTTGCAGAGTTTTCCTTATTTGTTAATATCTCTTCCCTCTTGTATCATTTGTAGTTAGCTATTATCTGTGCCATGAGTAACTCACACAAAGGCACAAACTCAAGCCAGGTGAACAGTTTACTTGAGAACTTATTTGTTTACTGAGGTGTCTGGGACAGTGCCTGATTGTTAAGTGAACCCCTCTTTGCAAACCCCAGAAACCAGCAACTTTCCCTCAGTGTAAGAATGGGAGCCACATACTCTATAGATCAGAGACAAACTCCATGTCTGCCTTGTTTTTATTGTTAATATGATTGTTTTCATTCTATAATTAGCTCCCAATTTGCTGAACACCTATTATAGATTTAGTATTTTGCACTCATAACAAGAAGAGGAACAATTATTGTTTTATAAAAGAACTTACTATAGCACTTTTACACAGTAGGGGAGGGACAGAATTTATGTCAGGATAGATAGATTCCTAAGTGCATTTTTAGATTCACACAAAGGTGGACTCCAGAACCTAGTGTGAAATGGAAGTGTTAAATGTACAACATAATCAATTAAGAGAATGTTTCTGTTTCTAGTGGCAGATGTGCAGACTGGGGTTCGGGGGACCAGGAAACATGAGGATCTGAGAGAGATGGAAGAGACTGTGGGAGTGAATGATCTGAGGGGCTGCCAGAGTTGAAGAAGCAAGACAGCAAATGAGAATCCCCTGGGGCAGAATGGGCAGGGAGATTAAGAACAGTAAAAATAAATATTTCATTTTAAATGTTTTTTAATTCCATGTTATAGCTCTTCTTCATTGTCTGAGTCTGCAGTAAAAGCAACCTTCTGATATTGCCTTTAAAGACTGAAAAATGAGGGGCTACATCTGCAACAGCATCTATGGAAAACAAGATGGCAAAAAAGGTCTTAGCAGAAACCAGAGTTGAAAGCAAGAGACAACCAGGCAAATGAGAGTCCCCTCCACCACACCCTCAGAGAATCCTTGGAAATTTGAGAAAGGTATGGGTCTTGCATCAATCCAAGGGATTGTAGCTCAAGTTGTTTTACATTTACCTTAAAGCTGAGGTAGGTCTCAGATTATTGGAGGGGGTAGCGACCAGACTGTCTCATTGCACAACTCCAGGGGCCACCATTCACCTAACCGTATCTATGAGATGGCAGCCTTGTTGGGAACACTCAAGTTACACATACATCGCCTCATTTAATCTTCAAAACACTCCTGGAAGAAAGGTATTATTATCCCTGCCTTTCAGATGAGGAAACCGAGACTCTGAGAGACAGTCATTTGTCCAAGTTATCATGAGTATAGGTGAAATCAATATTGAGATTCAGTTCATCCCAACCACAAAATCCATTCTAATTCCATACATCATCTAGTTCCATGAAGTGGTGAATGGAAGCAGGTCCTCCACACACAGTGCTTTGTTGCCACTTTAGAACTACACTCCTCCACCTAAAGCAAGAACCTACAGAAACTCAAATGGACCCCAAAAATCCACTAATTTTGAATCATAGCACCCCAGTTAATACAAACTTATGCAAACCTGTACACATCACGTCTGAATAAAAAAGGGCAAAGGTAATAGGCAGAAGTGTAGAGAGTTAATAAGTGAAGGGAAATCATGGCATATGGAACACCCCACTTGCTTCTGCCTTATTTCCAAATCTAAACATCATTCCACTTTAAATATATAATGCAGTTTCCTAAGGCAACTCCAAAGAATCAAGTGTGCTCTCCTGTTTCTCTTTCCCCTAAGAAAGCCGCAAATGCAGTTCATTTTAAACATCACCAAGGTTTTAGACTGACTGTAGCCAATCAACTCTCAGCACCAAAGGAGTTCTGAAAGCAAGTCAAGTCTTATTTCCCTGGAGCTTTTCCACCTTCTCCATTATCTTCTCACCAATAACATCCCTGATATCTTCCATTTCACCTCACAGTCAGTGCGTCTGGCTCTGTACACCACGAAACCAAGCCTTCTCTGCATTTCCATTTTCTTGTTTATATCTTCATTTTCATCCAGTCTTTAGACCCTCTCTATGTGACTCAACCTTCAATCAGACAAACTTTGCTCTGCTTCTTTGATGCTGTGAGTCTAGTGAAAATCAAGTGGCTACAGACAAGGGTTCTATTGTCTGTCACTCTAGCTAACCAGCAAAGAATTTAGGCTTGTGACAAGTTGATTCCTTAGAATAAATGACATCATGCCATGTTGCAGAGCACTCACTCTAATGGACTCCGTGACCCTGGTTCCAGGGAAGCTTGTCCAGACTTTAGTCATGATCTGGGAGATTTTATCAAGGAAAGACAGGAGGCACTATTAGTGATAACTGAAAAGGGGCAACCTTTTTTTCCAGGCTGGTTCTCAGTTATTCCTAGCCCCCCGAAATGAAAGTACCAGATCTTACAGTAACTCTGATGTCTACTGTTTGGTGGGAGAACTCTGTTCCGAGAGTTTGTTTCCCCAGTTAATATCTGCAACATAAAAAAAAAGGAAGGAAGTGGGAAGAAGAGCAAAAGGATGTTTTTCTTTTCTTTCACACAACTGTTGTTGACAACCTAGGTTTTCCTCTGCTGTAATAATCCAAGCTGTGAAGCTCCTCCCACACTATGGGGACATTTCTGCAGGGGCTCTCACCTTGCCCACCCGCACAGATCTTTCCTATTTTAGTTCAAGTTGACAGAGACGTCATTATATCCCTTTTCTAACTATTCTCCACTAGAGCCGGCTAGTGAAAACTACAAGAAGCACTTTGGAGGCTGAGAGTGTCCCTGTCTCCGCAATTTACTGGCCCTCTATTCTGTGGCGTGCAGTGAGCCTGGAGCTAGTCAGAACTCGGTGCTGGGTACATCTGTTAGAAACCAAACTGCTCAAGGCAAGAAGGAAATGTATTGGTTTGTGTCAGTGAAAAGCCTGGGGTAGCTCTGGACTGGCAAGGCTGGATTCAGGTGCTTACCTCTCTCTACCCCCATCTCCCCACTGCATGGCAAGAAGGCTGCCAGCAGCTCCACGTCCATTTCTGTTATCTCATAAGACCTACTGGAAAGAGAGTCTCTTCCCAAAAATTTCAAAGAAAATCTTAGGACTGTATTTCATTGCCATGACCTGAGGGGGTAAAATGTCTAGACCATGTGCCCACCCAGGAGCTGACAGTGAGGTTATAGACTGAACCACATAAACTGTGAATCATGGAGAAATGCTCCCAAATGAAATCAAGTTGTTGTTACCAGAAAAAGAGTGAGCAGGTACTGGACATACAAAGACAATAAACCACTACAGGGAGATGAATGAAGGTGAACAATCAACCCACCAACAAGCATTTGCTCATTTCCAGCTGACCCTAGAAGTTGTCAAGAGCCCCATACTCAGGGTTTTGGACGATGCGCAGAACCATACGGTAACGAGGGGAAGGGAACAATGTTAGAAGAGAAAGAACATTCTTTGTTGAGGAGCACAATCACCTTTCGGGTAGGCCCGAAGCCTACCACCTTTCCTAGAAAACCAACTGGAATGACTACTCTCCCTCTTCCAGCCACCTTGCTCATCCTGAGACCACAGAACACAGCTTTTTTTATTGCTACTTTCTTTTCCCTTCCAAGTTGTCCTTGATGATTATCTAACATTCTTTTAAAGTAAATCCCCTCTTTATTGATGGCGGGTCAATCAACAAGACCACAGGCAAGTTCAGCTATACCAATAACTAACAGAATTTTAAATTCAGAACTATAGAATAAACACCTGAAACCAGTCATGTCAAAACAAAGTCAGCAGCACCAGAGCAAAGATCAAAAATCAACTGATAATCAAGATTCCTCACTGTATAAAATTGAAGGAGGCAGAAACAAACACTGCAATTTGCCCCAGATGTTACATCTCCTTAAAGATGACTTTAGGTCCCACACACTCGGTGGGGGATGGCCCCCATGTCCACAACTGTATTGGATAAAAAAGAACCGAAAGATATGGTTCCAATCATATACGTGTTGAATGGTTATTAAGAGATCCAAAACCTAAATTGATAGAAAAATAGAGTTGACAATTATGGTGACTATTCTAGGAACCTTAGGCAGTCGATGAAGGAAGAGTTATTTTAGGGATCCTCAAAGTGATCCAGGAAGGTCTGTCACACAATATGGGATGAGTGTCAGTGTCATTAGTTACATCTGATAGGATTCTTTCATTATAAGCTATTGAAATTTGCTCTGGCTTGCTTAACCAGAAAGAGATTTATAGAAAAGCAGCTCACAGAATTGAAAGAGTAGCTAAAAAATGGATGCAGAAGGGGCAAGAATAAAGGTTGCTCCAGGGATCAAGGCAGCAGCAGCAAATTGATATCCTGACAGGGCACAGCTTGGGTGAATCATCTCCAGCTGCTTTTCAATCCAGGTGCTCTTCTGCTCAAGTTTAGGGTCTCAAGAGAAAAACTGATTGGCCCTGATTGGGTCATATGTCACTACCCGGCTACAGGGGGTGGTAGTATGGCGGAGGGAGGGGTGGAAGACCTCTAGATTAGCTTTCCCACCAAGGCTGCACCCAATGTGGAAAAGATAATTCCAGAATGCCATCAGAGAACTATTAGCTGAAGAAAAGGGCAGTGGTGCTCAACAGAAAAAGAGAGAGAAAAGGAAGGTAGAGAGGGAAGGAGGGAAGGAGGGAAGAAGGGAGGGAGGGAGGGAGAGGAGGATGGGAGGGGGGAAAACCCTGCAGCATATGTAGTCCTTTATTCCTACTCCATAACCTCTGTAACACAGAGATAATCATACTACCAACCTCCCAAAGTACTGCAGAATTAAACGAGATAATATCTTGTATGTAGTAAGAATTCCATAAATTTCAGCTTCTTTTTAATTGTTGCTATTATCATTATCGCTATTCATTAATCACATGAAGTTCAACTCACAAGTGAGCAACGCCTTGGAGGAGGAAGGGGACTTTGGGGAGGCAAGTGGAAGGGAGGCATTCCGGAGTGTGGAAAATCAGGAGGATGGTGATCTGGCTGCAGGGAAGGGGTGGCCAGGGGACCAAAATCCTTTGCCCTTCAGGGTTCTCTGATGGCTGCTGTTGCACACAGCTGCCGCCACATGAACCCTCCAGGTGATCTTAGGGAACTCCAGAGCCATCAGGCTGTGGATGATGAAAACACTAACTGAATCAGCTTTTGTCTAGAATGGCTACCATCACATCACAGTCAACAGCATGGGTTTGGAAGTCAAACCTCAGCTTGAACCCCAGCTCCACCTCTAAATGGCTGTGTGTCCTTGGGGAAATTACCAAATCTCTTTAAACTGTAGTTTCCTCAGTAGTCAAATGTAAAAACAAGAGCACCTTTCCCATGGGTTATCGTGAGAATTAAATGAGATAATGCAGATGTTGTATTAGCCAAATGATTAGTATTATTAATAGACTATCTGTTGTTATGAAGAAGGTAGGAAACCCCAACCAACCCTTAGAATGGAGCATGGATAGAAGAATAACAGACATATCTAACACCCAAGTCTGGGAACTCCAAGTTCTGCTGAATTTGCTATGCTTTCGTTTGCCCTGGCATATTCTTATTCTTTAGTTTAATCTGCCTTTGGGTGAGTTCAACACACATATATTACCTTCTATAAGGCGCACGCAGGCCTGGGCACTGGGGATACAAGGATGAGCACCACACACTCCTTGCTCTCAGGTAGCTCGTGGTCTTTCAGGGTGGCATACAAATGAAAAATTATAAAGGCATGCTAAGTATTCAGACAGGGGCCAAGGGAAGTCCAGTGGAGGGGCAAAAATTGGGTCCAAGCAGACAATTTGAGAAGTTCTACCACAGGAAATGACCCCTGAGCTGAGTCTCAAAGAAGGAATAAAAGTTGGCCAGGTACCAACGTTGGGAAAGGATGTTCCAGGCAGGAGAAGCAAAGGCCCAGGCACAGAGGAGTGACACTGCATGGGGTCTGGGGAATCACAAGCAGTTAAGCATCGTGTCAAGTGCAAAGCACCACATATGGAGGCAGGAGAGATGGGACACTTTCATGTCCTTCCTGAAGACACTTGTACGCCACAAAGCCCTGTGTGATTTGCTCCCACTCATCCCCCAGCTCTCGGCTCTCGTCACTTCCCCTCTACTCCGCACACTGGCACGGTGACCTGCTTTGTGGTCTTTGAACACAGCACACATATCCCCACTCATGGCCTCTGCCTTTGCAGTTAGCTCTTTCTTCCCACAAAATTTCCGTGTCTGGCTCCTTCTTATTAAGGTCCAAGTTCAAATACCATCTCCTGAGAGAGACCTTCTCTAACCACCCAACCTACTCTTTCTGTTTCCCACCAGTCACTAAAGTACCTGATCCTGGTTCTTTATACTTTCTTATTCCTATTTAAAACCTTTTTTCTTTTTTTGCTTGTTTGATGATGTCTGACCTCTTCCATATCACTAGAATGAAGGTTCCATGAGATACTTTACCTATTTTAGCTATAACTCTAACACTTAAATCAGAATCTAGTACATTGGAAGCATTTGAAAAATATTTGTTGTGCCTGATAAGTGCCAAGCCAAGGAACATCGAGTAGAGGGTAAGAGCTCAGACTCCAGGATCGAAATGCTCGGATTTAAATCCCTCTCTACCACCGGCAGCTGGGGGACCTTAGACAGGTCACTTAGCCTCTCTATACTTTAGTTTCCCTTCAATAAAATGGAGATCATTATTGCATCTACTTCATAGGAGTGTCATGAGGACTATGTAAAGTGCTTAGCACAGTACCTGAAATATAGTAAATGCTCACTACATTTTAGGTATTCATCCTATATGGAAAGTCACTTAAGGAACTATTATCAAGAAGAAATAGAAAAACATCTGCTTTTCTGAGGTAATTGCTAAATTCTCTGTTTGTATGGACTTAACTTACTTAAAATAATCAAACAATCAATTATCCAAGATAAACAGTGGATCAATGGAAAGAGACATATAATGCAGTGTCCCCAAAATGGAAACCTTCAGGAATGCCAAGGCATGTAAGGAACATAAGTTGACAGGATGCTGTCGAACTATGAACATGCAGTAGTTATTCATAAGGTCTGAAGTTGAGTTTTCAGCAAGGATTTTAACACAATGGTGAATGCTCAGCCCAGGTGAAGGTCCCAGATGACTGACACCCCATCCCGGATACACTCGATGAACAGGTGCACATTTCATCACCATATCTTCTCTGTACTGCCCACTAACATGCTTTCTCTTGGAATTCCCTGGTGGCGCAGTGGTTAAGAATCCGCCTGCCAATGCAGGGGACACGGGTTTGATCCCTGGTCCGGGAAGATCTCACATGCCGCGGAGCAACTAAGCCCGTGCGCCACAACTACTGAACCCTCATGCCACAACTACTGAAGCCCAGGTGCCTAAAGCCTGTGTTCTGCAATGAAGACAAGCCACCACAATGAGAAGGCTGCACACCGCAACGAAGAGTAGCCCCCACTCGCTGCAACTAGAGGAAGCCCATGCGCAGCAACGAAGACCCAACGCAGCCAAAAATAAATTAATTAATTAATAAAGAAAAAAAAAAAACATGCTTTCTCTCAGCTATGCCAGCACAAGTTTCCCAGGTCTGTCACACTTGGCTTCTGCCTAAGTCTGCTCGGAATGATGACAATCAAGGTTCCACACTGCCCAGCAATCCCTTCCACAGAGCCGAGCTAAAGGAAACCCCCAGCAGAGTAGGGGTGTTATCAGAGTCAAACCAGCCCTCGATTTGCTCTGTTCTTAGATGTCAGTTACTCACAACCCAGAGTCAATTTTGACTGGGGGGAAGGAGAGATACTTCAGGTAAGAATGCTAAAATAAATATACCCACCAAGGAAGCAAGCTGTCATTCTAGGAACTGTGTTCCTATGCTGGTACATAAGCGACACAGACTGTCGACTAGCCAGTCTATTCTACACACAAACATATGCATGTACACAATAGCAGTGAGTTTCTGATGGGCATTTCTCAGCGAGCAAGTGTATTACTGAAAAAATAGAGATTTGGGTTGAGATGAAATGGGAAAGGGGGAGGCATCCCCATGAGCCTGCTATGTTTTCATCACTAGTATCAGCTGCTCTGTTCCATCCTAAAGGGGAACTACTCTCTTCCCCATCATCACGTCATTTTTATTATGCCAACAAATGATAAGGCAAAAACCCATCACCACAAACCAGCCTGTGAAAAACCAATTAACAACATGAAGTTGAAAATGAAGAAGAAAGTCTTGCATTTCCTTTCACCTGTAGGGGAAAAACTGACGAAACCCAAGGCAAGCCCCCATCACCATTCAGCAGGCCATCTTACTTTAAAATATAGAGCACACAGACTGAACAGGAAGATTTCTGCTCTGCATGGCAATTGTTCCATTTTCTGTATTTCATAACCTGCAATTTTGAAGCCATGCTTGGTACACATGCTTGTAAAATGGTCATATCAGATAAAAGCAGAGGGATGCTAAACTATTGGAAAATAAATCAAATTCTCAGCAAGCAGTTATATCCATCATGTTGCAGCAAGCACACATATAGTTTAAGCTCTGCGCACACGGTCTATCCATTGTAATGATTTGGGGTCAGGATCCTGCCACATGCATTTAGCATTCACTAAGAAGTAAGCCCAAGACTGCAGCAGGGAAGAGTGCAAAGTCCTGGAAGTTGCCCTCAATGCATTTCTTTGAGTACAGCCATTGTTTCTAAGTACAAGGCAGAGAAGAATTAACACATGCATAGAACCTGACCGTTTACAAGGTGCTTACAGGAGCATTATCTCACTTGATCCTTAAAGGAACCTCAGGAGATAAATGGGGAAAAGCATTCCTGTGTTACAGCAGCAAAAGGACATTTGGAAACACCTGTAAAATGTTGAGAAAAAGTCTGAACACCCATCCACATCCACTCCCTTTCAAAATTAGAGTGGAGTTGTGGGAGGGATGTGTTTCAGCAACATCTTGCCCTAAATCCAACATATTTGCACTTGACCACAATAAATATTCCCTGTCTTTGACTTTTTTTTCTTTTAATACAAATAGGATAGTTTATTAATTAAGCTAGTTTATTAGATGATTGCACAAGACTCTGTGATGCACCAAACATGAAAATTATTCAGAGAGAGGAACCAAAGCTTGTAAATACCATGAAACCAAAGAACAGTATCCAATTATGAGGTCTTAAAAAATATTTCATAATGTTCTAATGTAAAAAATAAAGAAATTGAAAATCCTTGGGTATTACTTAGGAAAAAAAACCACATAAAGGAAAAAAAACCACATAAAGCTTCAAATTCCAAATCTGAATATCACAGTAAAGCCACATTTACTCACAATGCTACACAATAACAGCCTTAACCTGCTCAATACTGTGCTCTCCCAGACATGAACATCCAATAACCAGCCTCCAGTTCTCTCAAAACTCCACGCCCTCCCAAGACGAGCTCTTCTTGACTCTTTCCCTCCCCCGTAGCTTGGACTCCAAATTTGATATCTAAATCATTGTCTCTCTCCTGCCGTCAACTTCATAGTACACTTGTCCTTCCCTTTTACCATATGATGAAAACTCAACCGTGGAGCCAGGCTACAATCCATATTTTTCACCTGTGAAAAAGATCACAGAAATCCGTAAATTGGCCCCTGTATTAGTCTTCTCATGCTGCTGTAACAAAACAACACAGATTGAGTGGCTTACACAACAGACATTTATTTCTCACAGATCTGGAAGCTGGGAAGTCCAAGGTCAAGGTGCTGGACAATTCAGTTTCAGGTGAGGGTCCTCTTCCTGGTTTTCAGATAGCTCCCTTCTCACTTTGTCCTCACATGGAGGAGACAGCTCTGGAGTCGCTTCATCTTCTTATAATGGCACTAATCCCATCATGAGGGCCCCAGCCTCATGACCTCATCTAAATCTAATTATCTCCAAAAGGTCCCATCTCTAAATACCATCACATTGGAGGTTGGGGCTTCAACATACGAATTTGGAGGGGGGTGCACAATTGAGTCCATAGCAGCCCCATTTCTAACATTTGATGTATATCCTCAGCAGTGCTCAACAGCAATTCTTTCACTCAGTCTTGTCATACCCCCTATCTTAAACTTATATATAAAGCCAAAGAATTGCCCTGGTAATAGCTGAGATCATATATATAAGAATAATGTTACCATACACCTGTATAAAAGAATAGAAAGACAAAATCTGATGTATTAAAGAACCCATATAACAAACCCTTTTAATGATCCTGAACACCCCTTCAAGTGTTCCCCTAAAGTTTTAAAAAATTCTCTGCTAATTAAAATTGTTTTTTCCCAACATCTAGCAATTAATATATTATAAATAAATATTGGTTTCTTTTTCAGTCTTCACAGATTTAGTCTTATTTGCTATTTAGCAATTTTTTTCTCTTTACTTTTCAATATAAATACACAACATTTCAGGTGCCATTATGGATGAAAAGAGTTGTGTGGGAAACTAACCATTTCATAATATGTCTTTGGGAAAAGTGCTTTATTGAGTTCCAAATAAGCAATTTTTTTGAAAAATAAACTTACAGGGAAGAAATTGCCTGTAAGTTGGGGACTATCCTGTAAAAGACATCACATTACCAACATAATATTTAAGATTTGAGGGCAATATAATTAAATTTAGAAATTTTTACAAAGGGAGAGAGAGAGATACACAAGGGTCAGATGACAGCAAGTACCAATGTATAATTATTGGATTCTACATGAAAGTGGAAAACTTCATTGTAATGCCAGGGTTTCCAAATAGGAATTGAATAACTCTATCCAACTTCTTAGAAAAGTTGACACTCATTCAAAACAACTTTTTAAAAAATATATTCTAGGAACCAACTATTTCTGTAACATTTAGAACCAAGGACAAACCAACCAAAAGGAAAGATACAAGAAAGCACCACAGAGATATAGAGATGACTTTCCCCTAAAGAGAAGATGTGTTCTACTCAAAAACCGCCAGTTCTTAATCTGAAACGATAAGGCAATTCCAAGGACTCTTGCAGTCCTAGAGTAGACCTTCCCCTGCCCAGAGCTAGCCAAGATATGTCACGAACCACCTGTCACACTAGAAAACTAAAGGACACATCAGGTCCTGCTGAAGAGGATGTCCAAATAAATCTATTACTGTTTATTACCCTACTCCTTCCAACCCCACTTTCAAGTTCTTAAAAACTACTAGCATATCTAAAGACATCTTTGGAGGAAGTGTCCAGCCCTGATGAACAAATGATACATGATCGCTACTCACCATGCTTTCTATTCCTGCAAATTTCAACTCCAACATCTAGAGAGAAGCAGAACCAGGGTATGGGCACGACGAACTGATCTTTCCAGGATCCTGACGAATTATCATAACCCATTTTGAAATCATCTTTCCCAAAAGCCTCATAAATAAATCAAACAAGGTCACTGAACTGGGAAGAAAACAAATCAAAAGAAAAAGCCTGTGATGCAGGACAAGCAGGAGACGCCCAAACCCTTTCAGCTACTCCATCATTTGTAAGCCCTGCCCCACTGGACTAGCTGCATTGCCACCTTCCTGGAGCTTTTGATCCATTACTCAAGACGGTGAGAATCACTTATCACTGCCCTTTTAAAAAACGACATCATGGGCTTCCCTGGTGGCGCAGTGGTTGAGAATCTGCCTGCCAATGCAGGGCACACGGGTTCGAGCCCTGGTCTGGGAAGGTCCCACATGCCGCGGAGCAACTAGGCCCGTGAGCCACAACTACTGAGCCTGCGCGTCTGGAGCCTGTGCTCCACAACAAGAGAGGCCGCGATAGTGAGAGGCCCGCGCACCGCGATGAAGAGTGGCCCCCACTTGCCGCAACTAGAGAAAGCCCTCGCACAGAAACGAAGACCCAACACAGCTAAAAATTAATTAATTAATTAATTTTTAAAAAAAACAAACCGACATCAGGGGGTGGTCATGGTAATAACAATAAGAAGTTCATCTATATAGCCACTTTAGTCCAACGAGCTCCAGGATCATACTACAAGTCACTGGATTTTAGAGTTTGGGGATTATTGATTTTATCCCTTTGTGTGTGTGTGTGGGGGGGGGGGGGTTGTTTTTTACAAAAACTGTGGGGCATTTTTAATGTTATGCTGAGCAAAGCATTGACTCCCCGCCCGCCCTCTCAGCCCAATGCACCATAATCATACTGTGACACGACAACTGCCAAGCGTTCTCAGACTGTTACTTCAAGCCGCACACCCTGTGGCACGGGAGAAGGAGGAAGAGGGAGTTCCCCAGGTGGATCTCAGAAGGGCCTGCTTTTGGAGCCCGGAGAGGACGCCCCGGCCCAAAGCCCACGCCCCTGGGACAACCCCCCTCCACACCCCTCCGGCCCGCAAGCCTCCCTCCACCCACCCACTCACCCGGCTGGGCCGCCACCCCACCGCCCCCCTCCGAGCCAATCCGCTCCCTAGGAGCCCGGTGCCGCCCGCGTACCCGGGCCCTCCGCTTCCACCGCCAGCCATGCCCGTACCCAGGAGCCTCCGCGCGACCGGTTTCCAGCCCGCAGCGCCCCTGGGAGCGGAAGTCCGGAAGTGCGATCCGGCGGTGCCCCCCGCCACAAGGGAGCCCGCCAGGGGGCGCGCGTCTGCGCCCGCCGCCCGCCTGCCCTGGCGCTCCTGCAGCGCCGGCTTTGTGGAGGGGGGTTTGTTTGTTTTTAATTCAGTGTGAAGCATTACGCCTACAGACTTAAAAATACGCCATATAAATTATGTTAAAACTTAAAGTAAATATATGTACTGGAAGGAAGAATCCGTTCTCAAAGAAACAAGTGCCTGAAACTTAGGAGGGACTGAATAAATACATTTCAAATGAATGAATTAAGTGTTATTTAGAGAGCGTTAATTAGCGCCAAACCCAATGATGTGCCCATGCGCATTATCGCATCAGTTTGGAGTCGTTCTTACTTTATGAATGAGAAAAGAGTTACTTGCCCAAGGACGCAAAGCTGATAGTGACACTGGAACTCAGGAAGACACTGGATGTGGTTGCGAAGTCAACCGACTGGTGTCTAGACTGGTGTCTGGGAAGCTAGGTTCTAGCCCTAGCCATGCCACTAAAGTTCAATGACCTTGACTACGATTCTTAATTCTTTTGGTCCTTGGTTTCCTCGTATAAGGTTCCCTTCTCTAAAATCCTACAATTCTACAAATGCATGTCATCCCGCACCTGCATTTCAATTAAACATTCTTTCAGACAAGTGGCTGGATGAAAATCTCCCAGATGTGCGGTAAAACCACACAGTTCTAACGTGCAGCACTCTCGTATTAGTCATGCCTTGAGTGCACTACCTCGATCTTCTAATCCATGCAAGTGCTTAATTTGTTGTATGTAATTTGTTCCCTTTCAAGTTAATATCCCTGTATTATAAAAATCAATAAACACACATTGAAAATAATTACAAAGATATAAATCTCTTACTTTGCAAAAATACGTGGTAATGCATGCATTTTTGTACCCAGCAACATTTACTATGTGTTAAAATGATGTTCTATGCAATCTTAGGCAGAAGAAAATGTTTCCTAGGGAAATTTCAAACATCTACACAAGAAAAGAGAATACACATAATCAACATAAAGATCTCAAGAATGGAATCAACAGAAATAAAATTGCCTCTTTTGGTTCTTCTGGGAGAATAGCTAGTTAAAGATAAAAATCAATGCTAGCAAGAGGGGTTGTTTTGTTAGCAAGGATCAACTTATTGCTGTTCAGTGGGTGCATTTGTTTATGGCTTTGCTACTAAAGCATTGCAGGATCAATGAAGTTGCCCTAGATTTCTTACCCTGTACAGCTACTAGTACCAGCCCCATGTGGGCTGATGAGGTAGACAGCATGGAAACGCAGGCCCTCATGGCAGGAACTTGTTTCCTGGGCTCTGACCACTGCTTCCAAGGAGACCTTAAAACCAGAGTTCAGTGGATTCAGGCATTAGGATTCAGGCATTTTCCAAAGTGTGCTTTATGAGATACTCATTCAGGTCAATTAAATTTTAGAAATATTGCATCTTTATCCCCTTTTTGAAGAGTCACAAGGCATATTAGCATATTAAAGTCTCTAAGAAGTCTTTTGTAAAGATATATGCTTAAACTGGTTTAAGTCATAATCTCCAGATTTATTTGCCCAGAGGACCCTCCCCATATCTATTAACACCTCACAAAGCATTCTAGGGAACACACTCTCTTTAGCCATTTCTAGGGCTACTGATTCTCTGACATGAAGGTTAAACAAGAGAGAGGGAAGAGGGACTCCATTCATGGATCACCTGCTGTGAGCCTAGCTTTGCTCTCTGTGCTTTCATGTACAATTTCATTTAATCTTCATAACAATCCTGTGAAATAATATCTTGTTATTCTCATCTAACAGATAAGGGAACTGAAAAATATATGTAAAATTGACTGAGAAAGAAGCTCACAAATAAGTGAAAAAAATCAGATTATAAATATATATATTTATAAATATATGCATATATTTATATATATAGTCTAGAATAAAGATTGTTAACTAGCAGGCTATAGGTTTTTTTAATTAAAAAAAAAAGCTTTAGTTGTCAGTATTTAAAACCCAGGAGATTTCAAATTAAAGAAAAAAAAAAAAAAAACCAGAAGCTTTAGCAATGAGAGGCCACTTCCTTTGGGTAATGTCCTACTGAGGCTAAGTAGCAGCTGCCCCCTTATTAAGGCCTGCAATCTCGACTTCCCCAGATCTCAGCTGGCTGGCTTGACTCACCTATGTGAGCTGTCTGGTTCATACAAACATTCAGGTGCGTGATGTCTGGTCTAAAAAGGCATACCGAAATGCTCTTTTTTAAAAAGTACTGTGAATGGTCCTAGGTTACAACCAGTCAGAACAGTTCCTGCCCTCTCAGAGCTCATACTGTAGCAGGAAAGACAAACAATTATATAAGAAATTTCATAACTGCTTAGAAAGTATTAAGTTGGAAATATTAAAATGAGAAAACAAAGGGATACCTTGGGCATTCAGGATAGGAGCACACAAGGGAAGTGATTTTTAAGCAGAGAACTGAAAGATTAATAGAAGATGTCCAGGAAAACCAAAAGGGTAAAGTGTATTATAGGCAGACTCCATCAATAAATATTTATTGAGCAACCACTACAAGCTTATAATCATTTGGGAAGACAAGACAACAGGCCATCAGTAAGAGCACACGCGATGTTGACTGGTATCAGGGTTAATCATGTGAACTGGGTACTGAGGCAAGGCGGTGCTCTTCCGTAAAAAAGTCACTCAGACCGGCAAGAAGAAGGCTGAGAAACAATATAATATGATAATAAGAGCAGACTGCTCCCAAATGCACTATAAATTCTGTTCCCATCATGCACAGGATCCCCGTGTCCAAGCCTCACACCCACAGGGAGCTTGCGTAGAAAGAATGTTCCAGGTGAGGCTGTGGTGGGGAGGTCACAGGGCCATGGGGACAGATAGGCCAGGGAGCTTTGATACATCAGTGAATGATGTATCTGTTCCACCACAGCTCCTGAAAAGTTAGAGCCTCTGATCTTTCAGTTATGCCAGGTCTTATCTTCCCAACCAAAAACATAAAAATAAATACAAATATATATATAGAGAGAGAGAGCCTATATAAAAATATAAATTAATTTTAGATTAATATTCAGTCCAGTTATTTTTAATCTCATTATTCAATTACAAAATAGGAAATTAGGTAGGAATTAGTATCCCACTTTACAGAAGAGGCAACAGACCCGGTGATTACACATCTTACTGAACGTTACATAGCAGTTGTAGGTGGAGGAGCCAGGACTAAATGTAGGCATTCCAACCCCAAAGCTCACACCCTAAGTTACGGTTCTGCAAACTGTAGGTTAAGACCCATTATTGAATCATAACATCCAATTAGTGGCTTATAATAATTACTTTTAAGTGAAATAAGATTAAATAGAATAAACGATCATCCTTCACCTACAGTAACACTAAATATTATTTCATGAGGTTTTCCTAATTTATGTGTCTACTGGGTCCCATTGTAAAGTTATTTCTTACTATATATCATGGTTGAAGAGTTTTAAAGCCATTGTTCTGAGATCTTATAAAGGTATATAAAAAAGCAAATCACATTTAGTTTTACATCCAGTAACTGACCCTTTTTTAAACAATAAAATTACCCAAAATCAGTGCTGTCCTGAAAATTTAGTGTTTTTATGATCACTATGTAGAGGAGAGGGCTAGAGATAAAGTTTTAGGAATTATATCAGTTAGAATAGCAGGCGATGGTGTGGTAACAAACACCTAGCCTAAAATCACAAAGGTTTATTTCTCAAAACCGTGGAAGTTCAGGTGTGTCATACTCACTAGGGCCCCTGGCTCTGCCTGGAAAAGTACTTTCACAATCACTATGACACTGAGGAGGGAACATGGAACATATTTTATTGTCTCTTAAGCTGCCACATTGAAGTTACACATGTCATTTCCCATGTTTCATTAGCAAAGCAAACCATGTGGTCACATCTAACTTCAAAAAGGCAGCAAGGACAATCCTATGATGTGGCTGGGAAGCAGAATCCAAAGTATTGGTTGAACAGCACTAATGACGGCCATAGGAATCACAGTCATGAAGACAATAGTTAAAGCCAAGAAGATGGATGGGGTCTTATTCTATTCTCAATGAGGAAAAAATGCCAAGACACCTTTTAATATTGGGCTGGCCAAAAAGTTCGTTCGGGTTTCCTGTACAATGTTAACCAAAAACCCAAATGAACTTTTTGGCCAACCCAATAATATGGTTCCTATACTCACATTTCCAAACATCCTATTAGTAGCTTAAACTCAAAATGTCCCAAATCAAACTCATTACCCTCCCTACAACATGAGTTCCTTTCACTACATCCTTCATTTTGATTAATATCATCACCATTCACTCAGTTGCCCAAGTGAGTCACCTTGGAGTCATCTTCAGCTCCTTCCTGGCCTTCATTGGCCTAGCCAATGAATCACAGCCCCACCTCCAATAAATATCTCACAAATCCATCCTTACTTCACTATTCCCATACTCACTGCATTGGTGACAATCCACATCATCTCAACCAAGGCTAGCTATCCTAAGTAAGACTATATTTCTTTCATATAATTGTCAGATTTGGAAATCTATCTTTTAAAAATTAACTGTTCTTGTGCCATATAAAGTTTCTACAATTTTTTTTTCTGTTTCTTATTGGAATTTTGCAAATATCTTTTCTTGAAAATGCCCCCTATAGTGGAAAAACCCAGGTATAGGTATGATTAAAGAAGAAGAAAACATTTAGAGAATCCTTAAGAGAAGTAAAACAGGAAAAGAGGAGCCAGAAGAGTCAGGCATATGTATAGGGCTACTCTATCTTTTAAAGTTCTTTCTGCCTCTAACTTGGAGGGTTTATAGTTTTATATTAATGAGAGAGGCTGATTCCTTGTAGAGAATCTTCTACTGTTCCAGGAGTTGAGACTATAAGACAATAAAATCTCCAAAGAAGAAAATGACAAAAAAAGAATAGAAAAGTGAAGATTTAAATAGACATTTCTCAAAAAAAAAAAAAAGACTAGTCCACATTAATAAGCAAAATTTCTACATGATACTTTTGGTAAGGTTCCAAACTTTGCCCTCCACACCCCAAATAAAAACTCCACCCTTGGGGCTTCCCTGGTGGCGCAGTGGTTGAGAATCTGCCTGCCAATGCAGGGGACATGGGTTCGAGCCCTGATCCGGGAGGATCCCACATGCCGCGGAGCAACTGGGCCCGTGAGCCACAACTACTGAGCCTGAGCGTCTGGAGCCTCTGTTCCTCAGCGGGAGAGGCCGCGATAGTGAGAGGCCCGCGCACTGCGATGAAGAGTGGCCCCCACTCGCCGCAACTGGAGAAACCCCTCACAGAAACGGAGCCCCAACACAGCCAAAAATTAAAATAATAAATAAATAATAAATAATTTAAAAAAAAAAAAAAAAAAACTCCACCCTTTTATCAAGATATATTTTGAAATAATAATAATATTAGCTAACATTTATTTCATTCTTATCATGGGTCAAAACCCTTGCTAATTATTAACACCAACTTAATGAGGTAGGTGTTACTATGCTCATGGATGAAAAAAATGAGATCAGAGCAGTTAAGTAATTTGCTGGGTCACATTTACTTCACTATCTAAGTGTTCTTATCCACTATAGTGTAATGACTAAGTTAGCAATTTATTATCATATGTAAAAGCTACTAACAACTTCGGCATTTTGCTGGCTTCAAAAATACTATAAAATCAAAAAGAAGGTACAGAGGGTTTTTTCCTCTTTTGTCAGCCATCGAGATGAGAATCAAGTAGAAGTTACAGAATTTGTGTGCTTTCCTACTATCTCTCAAATAACATTAAATAGTATCAGCGATAATGCACATCTTTACCGTTTTCCTGTCTCTAAAAGGAATGCCTGTACTGTTTGCCATTCAATTTAATTCGGCTTTTCCACTGAGCCTGATATATCTAATCATGTTAAGGAAATATTCATCTATTCCTATTGAGTACAGAGATATCAATAACTGCTTTTTTAGACTATAATTTGGATCCTTTAGCACTGTGGCATATTAAAAACACGTCCATAAATTCTTCTACTCCCTTTCCCTAAAGAAGTGAGGTCTCTGCCTCCTTCTAGGATCAGGGTGGATAGCAGAAATGATACTGCGACTCCAAGGCTAGCTCATAATAGGCCAGGTAGCTCTCTCCTTGCTCCCTGGGAACATCTGCCCTTGGATTGCCATTGTAAGAAGTCTGATGATCCTGAAACCACCGTGCTGTGAGGAAGCCCAGGCAGCATGGAGAAATCATACATAAGGGCTCTGGTTAACAGTCCAGCTGAACCCAGCATTCAGTCATTCCATTCCATGCACCAGCCATGTGAATGAAGAATCTTCCAAATGGTTCTCATTCTCAGCCATTTAGATGAGGTCCCAGATAGTTTGAAGCAGAGACAAGCCACTTCTGCTACGCTCTGTCTAAATTCTCACAGAATCTGAGAATTTGATAAAATGGTTATTTTATACCACTGTTTGGTACAGTTAGTTATGAAGCAATAGATAACCAGAACAAATGTAAATACCTTTCTTTGTCTCATTTTACACTTTCTGTCCTGAATTCATCTTTGTCTGATATTTAGATTGTAACCCTTAATTTCTTTTGTTTGAATTTGCTTCTTTTGCTTATCATGTTATTTTCAACCTTTCTGAATCATTTTATTTTGTCTCTTTTAAATACAGCAGAGTGTTAGGTTTTTCTTTATACTCCAATCTAAAAATCTTTCTCAGTTGATAGTTGAGCCAAACTCATTTATAATTTTAATATGACAGATATGTTGGATTTCAGTTCAGTTGTATTATTTTATATTATTTTTTATTTTCTCTGTTTAAGTTTAGTGTAGTTTTTCACCATGTGGTCAACTTTGAGAGAGAGAAAGAAAGATGGTGTGTGTTTATGTGTGCGTAGTTATTCTGCTCTTCAGAAAAGTTTGTTTTTATTCCATGAGTTACATCTATAATTATACCTTTATAAAATACTCTCAGTCTTCTGTTTTTAAATAGTAGCTATTAGTTTCTTCCTCCTTCTCTCTCTCCTCTTCTTCCTCCTCTTCATACCACTCTTTCTCTCTCTCTCCTCCGCCATCCAGTGGTATATTATTATCTTTCTAATTTTTATCTCTGTAGTGCTAAATAAGCATTTCACTTTTATTACTTCATTTGGCAGCTTTATATGAAATCGTTTGTCAGTCACGACCAATGAGGATTCAGCAAACTTATTCCACCTCTTACCTTCTTTGCCCCCTTCTTTTCTGCACTGTAGTTAGTTGTGTCACTCCTGCATAGTCATGCATATAATACTTGCATTCTGTTCTCTCATCCTAATTTCCACAATTGTCTTAGTCTTGGCTCCATTGTAATTTAAAAAAATTTTTTTATTACAAATAATTTTTATTGTGCTTGCACCGTTCCATATTTTTCAAATTCACTGCAAGAATGAGTAATGAAAAAGTGAAACAATGAAGACCTATGTGGGAACTTCATTCATTTATTGGTAACAGTGAGGAACTTCTTTGCTAATTTAATAATAAATTTCAAATACTGGAAGAATATTTCCTCCATTTATTTGTGCTATTCATGATGTAAGGGCTACAGACATGATAGTTTTAAATTTAATCTGCTTTATTAACATTTTCTTCAGCACATTCTTAAATCTGTACAGTTATCAAAATAATAAACCACACCCTGATTGGTAGACTTTGCTGATGTCCTTGGTGAAAATATTCCCATTGGTTCTCAAGCTACTACCGCAATAATACCAAACTTGTAATTAGGAAAAGGTACACACGTATAGATACGATAGACGTAAATAACCTTCAGGGTATAGATAATAGTGAATTGCAGTCAAATTCTTATAAAATGATGAGTTTTGAGTACTTACCATCATATTTAATTTGAAGTGCATATACTCAATGTTGAATAATAGCTAACAATTACAAAAAAAAAATAACTGACTCTCACAACTTGGTACGAGCTAGCTCCAGCACACTATTATCCAGGAGAAAAAATATATATAAGCATAGGAGACAGAAATTAGGCAAATTTTGCAACTAGTCTGCACTTTAGTTTCCTTGGTTATATGAATGTTGTGAAAACCAGAGATATTCAAACAATTAGTATATATACATATGGTAGAAGATAACCTAAGTACATTAATCTATCACCAACTCTGAACTCTGCTCATATAAAACTCAAACACACATAAATATAATGTATGTTTGTGTGTATATACGTATACACACAGACCTTTATACATATACAGGTAAGTATGTATGTTTAAATACATTTAAACTCACTACCACAAAAGAATGAAGTAGGACCCTTACATTGTACCACATACAAAAATTAACTCAAAATGAATCAAGACCTAAATGTAAAAGCTAAAACTATAAAACTCTTAAAAGGAAACATAGGGGACAAGCTTGAGAAAATATTTGCACATCACATATATGATAAGGAGTTGATATCCAGATATATAGAGAACTCCTAAACAACAACAACTAAATAACTAAACAACAATAAAAGCTCAATTTTAAAATGGGCAGGGAATTTAGATAGACATTCTCCAAAAAGACATACAGATGGTCAGTTTTCAAGATACACATGAAAAGATGCTCAACATTACTAATCACTAAGGAAATGCAAATCAAACCCACATGAGATACCACCTCACACACATTAGGATGGCTACTATCAAAAAACAGAAAATAGCAAGTGCTGGTGAGAATGCAGAGAATTTGGAACCCTTGTTGCACTGTTGGTGGGAATGTAAAATGGTGAAGCCACTGTGGAAAACAGTGTGGCTGGTCCCCCTAAAATTAAAAAGATAACTACCACATGATCCAGCAATTGCTCTTCTGGGTATATCCCCAAAGAATTGAAAGCCACATCTCTTAGAGATATTTGTATATCCACGTTCATAGCAGCTTTATTCACAATAGCCAAAAGGTGGACGTAACCCAAATGCTCATCAGTGGATGAATGGGTAAACAAAATGTGGCATACACATACTATGAAATACAGACATACCTCGGAGACGTTGCAGGTTCGGTTCTAGACCACTGCAATGAAATGAATATCATCACAGTAAGCGAGGCACAAGAAATTTTTGTTTCCCAGTGTATATAAAGTTATGTTTACACCATAATGTAATCTACGAAGTATGCAATAACATACGTCTAAAAAATAATGTACTTACCTTAATTTAAAAATACTTTATTGCTAAAAAATGCCAAAACAATTATAATAAGTAATATCAAAAATCACTGATCACAGATCACCATAACAAATATAGTAATAATGATGAAAAGTCACACAAAGACATGAAGCGAGCAAATGCTGTTGGGAAAATGGCTCCCATAGGCTCGCTCAGAGCACGGTTGCCACAAACCTTCAACCTGTAAGAAATGCAGTATCTGCGAAGCAGAATAAGACAAGGTATGCCTTTATTATTCAGACTTAAAAAGGAAGGAAATTCTGACACATACTATGACATGGATGAACCTTTGCACAGGTTCAGTCTATGGTCCACGCCTGCGCTATGCTAGGCCAGCTCGTTTTTTTTTTTGTTCCCCGCCCTTAATCAGGCACCTTGTTGCTGCACGGGGTTCTTCCCCTGGACATGAAAGCCCTAGGCAAGGAGTATGTGAAGGATGAATTTAGGAGACATAAGACCTTTGGTTCTGACAAGACTCAGTGTTTCTTGCAGGAAAAGGAGGTATATGCCACAGTGCTATGGCAACAAGCTAAAGAAAACACAAAATTCAACTGAAAAAGCATGTTTTGGAACCATCCTCCCAGAAGAAAAACATAATGACTTTGGTGCTGAACAAATTGGACAGTTGTAGGAGCTGATGCAAGAAGCCACTAAACCCAATAGCCAATTTAGTATCACTGACTCTATGAAACCAAAAATTTAGTCTATTACAATAAAGCTTAACAAAGCATTTAAAGATCAAAAAAATTACTATGCTCAGTGAAATAAGCCAGTCACAAAAAGACAAATACTGTACAATTCCACTTAAACAGGATACCTAGAATAGTCAAATTCATACAAAGTAGAATGGTAGTTGCCAAGGGATGAGGGAAAAAGAAATGGGGAGCTGTTTAATGGGTATAGAGTCTTAGTTCTGCAAGATGAAAAGAGTTTGAGATTGGTTGTACAACAATGTGAACACACTTAACACTAGTGAACTGTACACTTAAAAAATTGGTTAAGATTGTACATTTTATGTTATGTGTATTTTACTGCAATTAAAAATAAAAGTTTTGAAAATAGAGGAAAAAAACATGTATATGAAAAGGATCTCAAAGACATATCAACTGCAATGTATAACCCCTATTTGGAGCTCAATTTGAACAAATCAACTATTTTTAAAATTTATTTTAAAAAATCTATGAGATAATCACAAAATATGAACACTAGATATTTGATGGCATTAAAGAATTACTGTCATTTATTTTTTGGTGTGATAATGGTACTGGGGTTGTATTTTTTAAATATTCCTTACATCTCTTTTGTTTTAGAGATACTACTAAAATTTTTATGGATGAAATGACATAATGGATTATTTCCCAATTGGAGGATAGGGAGAAAATGATTAGGGGTATAGATGAGACAAGATTGGCCACGATAACTGTTGAAGCTGGGTAGTGGGTACATGGGAGTTCATTATACTATTCTCTCTACTTTTGTTTACTTTGAAATTTTTCCTAATAAAAAACTTCAGTTTCAGAAAGAAAAAAAATAGTTCACTGCCAGTACTTTTGCCCCAGACATGCCAGCCATCGCGTGATTGGCAGAACTTCTCCCATGAGTAGTTTATTCAATAAAGGCTCGTGGCAACAGTCATCTCTGAGATTTTCCGCACGCTGTTGAGGTGGATATAACATCCTTGCTTCACACTTTCTTTCCCTGAGAATCTGAGAGGTACTGCCCCTCCGGCTCCTGGTGTTGAATGTGGCTGTGGATATGAGTAAGAAGTCAGCCTGATATTTTTCCCTCTCTAAGTCATTGTACTTCAGCCTTTTACTGCCAGAAGTATTCTTCCTTTGTTTTTAGAGTTCAGTCTCACCAGGATATTTCTGGTGAGATTTCTGGTCATGATGAGCTGGGTCAATATTCCCTGATACACACAGTTTTTTCAGTTTGTAGAGTCACATTTTATTATCAGCGAGTTTCCCTGAATTGCATCTTTAAATGTTTGGGTTTTCTTTCATTCTTTATGTTTTTCTCCTAGAACTCAATTGTATGTATCCAGGATGTCCTTTTCTTGTCTTTTATGTCCATTATTTCCATCACTGTTTTTATTGTGGCTCTTTTCCTCACGTTTCTTCCAATTGTGTCTTCATTCTGTGATTATTCCCTGCATTTCAGCTCATCTTTTATATTTTCCATTTACCCCCCCCCCCCCTTCTCCTCTGTGTTCTTCAATTTTTTCTTTGTGGTCTTCATTCATCAAGGTAATTGCTTCGTCGAGTATACTTTTATTTTAGTTCATAGCCAATTGTCAGGATGAGATTTTCATCTGCTTGGGAGTGTTCTCCATCTGCCGGGTAGCTTTGCTTCTCCTTCCCACATTTTCTTCCAATAGGATCTTTCTATCAATGCCTTCTTTTTTCAACTTGTCATCATTAGATGAGTTGCACTTTCCCAAACCAGCTATTTTCAAGTAGTTCTCTGCCTGGGGAGTGGCCAGGGTGGCCTTCCAGGCTATATTCTCCTCTGCTGCCCCACGAATTCGATTGTTCCCTGCAAATACAGCTCATCTTCGGATTCTTGGTTCAGCTGGTTACTGTACTTCTTGGCGCCAAACCAGGAAAGGCACAGTCCTGCACCAGCCCTGCTAACCTGAATTCCTAGGCAACTGTGTTCACTTTAGCACTTCAAGTGCACCCTTCCCCTTCAGGATGGTATTTTCACGGGCACTTGCTGTGATCTACCATCCCTGACTCTTTGCACTCTCTGTGCTACTTCTTTTTGTTTCCTCCTCTGCAGCTGCTACACAGGTTCAGCTTCTCTTGGCAGTTCTTACAGGTGTTACAGAGTCTGTGGTTTATATTTGTCTGCTGGTTTTTCTGAAAATGGCAGAGATTCTTCCTTTTCTTTTTTTCCTTTTGTATGATCCCTAGGACACGAAGAGGGCAAATGCTGTCATGCACAGCCTCATGCAGATCAGAAGTCTGACGACATTATTAGGGAGACACTCTTGAGAAGATTTATGCCTCCCATTTTATCGTGGTTGACTTTGGTTTTGTTACTCTGATTTTAATGAATTTACCCTCTATAAAAACAGTTCGCTTTCTTCTCATTCAGTGTGTGTATAAAATGTGCTTAGTTTTATATACACACTGAGGCTTTCTGAGCAAGAGTAAACCATCTCATCTGGGAAAGCATAAAAATAATGTAAAGGGAATGATAAGCCCAGTTGCAACAGAATTCTTCCACTCAGTCAATCCTGAAATGGAAGCAGGATTATTACAAACCAACTTATGATGCCTTACCAGCTGCTGAACTGGATCCCGCTTTAACTCTGCAAGATGACAGAATGAACTTATTTTCTTTCATGTAATGAAACCAGGATCTTTCATGGTCAGTCAGAGTGAGGAAGCATCTGGATTCATTGACTGCAACAGACCTTAATAGTGTGTAACTCGCTGGGGGAAAATTGTGTGTATTGTATTGTCATTTTGCATCTGTTACTCTGATTAGGATCATTGTAATACATTCAGATTCATTAATGATGGCTACTTTGGATCCCTAAATAATTAATGGAATCATAGGTGTCTCCCTCAGCAACAAACTGCTGGCACTGTGTATTAGGCAGTACTGTGAGCTCTGAATAAAAAGCTCTGACACAGCTCCATCTGTTTTTGCCAGGCACCTCCTCTTGCACCAGCTTTCTTAGCCAAGCCCGGAAAAATAGGCAGAGCCAAGAGTAGAAACCAAAGCAGACTCCATGCATCGCGATAGTTTTAAATGCAAGATGCCAGGCTCCAACTCATCTAGTGAATCAGAATCCCTTGATGGTGGCACCTGGGAATCAGCATTTTGATAGGCATCCCAATGTTTCCTATGTGCCCTAAAGACTGAGAAGCTCTGGATGGAGACCTCTTGCCCAGAAAAAAGTCAGCAAGATGGGAAAATATTATGTTGTGAAGCCTAGTCCACTAGAACTCTATCACTTTGTGTGTGGATTTTCATTACCTCACATGCCCAATATGGTCCCAAGGCTGGAAGGAAAGAATTTCTCCTACTTCTAAATTACAAAACAAATCTCATCCTCCTCCACCTGATTTTGCTGATTTTGTTGCTCTGCCCAGTTCAGCGTGCACTCGAAGGATGAGCAGTTGACCACATGTGAAGCAAAAATGTTAATATTCTGAGATTTTTCTGAGAGCCAATCTGAAGGAATAAAAAAGAAAAGCCAATTTATTAGGCTATGATTAAAAACACGCACACAATTAACCGTGGAAGTGCTTGTTTCCCGATATCCCGAGGACAATGATTCTTGGTAGATTTTTCAATTTATTTGCATTTCATCAAAGTAGAAGACTATACAAATAAATGGCAGTGGCATATCCTGAGGCATTGCAGAGGTCATGAAGAGATCTATAATCCACACAAATTGCAAACATTAATAAAGATAATGCCCTAGTCAGGAACTGTGGAGTTAATGTATATTTGTAAATGTCTCAAGACTAGATGGAAAGAGGAGGTAGGGAGGGAAACATGAAAGTAGATAATGAAGGTGGGGGGAGGGGACCAGGAGAAAATACCAAGGAACTCTGACGCAATTTACATCCCAGAAACCATTCTGCTGCAGTGGAGGGAAGCCAGCCTGGCCTGGCTTTCTCCCAGGCTGCACCTCAGGACGTCCTCCAGAAAGTTTCCACAGATGAGCTCAGTAGCCCTACCCATGGTTACCACTAGAAAATCAAACAATTAGCAGCATATCAAAGTAATCACAGGGAGCCAGAGGATTCTTGCAAACTCCAGATGTCTAAATTACTGCTCAAAATGTCATGGGCACACTGGGCTAATACATGGCAGACAAGAGGCATCACTTGCAAATGGAAACGGGTATTGAGAGAAGAGCAAATTTTAGCAAAGTGTTACTAAAGTAGCGCAAAGGTAGCCACCATGTGCCAGGCCTTATTGTCAAGCATTTATTTATTTAAATTTAAACCTCACTGCAACCTTTCCAGATGACACTCATTTTACTGATGAGGAAACTAAATATGTAATAAGGACACTCATCTAGGGAGTAGTGGAGCCAGGCAGGATACGAACCATACACATCTAACTCCAAAGTCCATGCTTTAAACCACAGTCCTACTATGGAAGATGCTGGATCCCTTTAGTGGTATAGGCTTGAAAGCTGCCATTCTGGTAAGATACACAGGAGGAAGAGTCTGCATCTGTGAATCTACACTCAATTTGGCTAAATGAGAGACGCTACGAGATCTAAGGAAACTAACATGGCTTTGGACATGCCAACACAGTTGACTTTCTGGATGAGGGATGAGATCAGAAGTCAAGAATTCCTGGGACTTCCCTGGTGGTGCAGTGGTTAAGAATCCGCCTGCCAGTGCAGGGGACATGTGTTCGAGCCCTGGTCTGAGAAGATTCCACATGCCGCAGAGCAACTAAGTCCATGTACCACAACTACTGAAGCCTGCGTGCTTAGAGCCCATGCTCCTCAACAAAAGAAGCCACCGCAATGAGAAGCCTGCGCACTGCAACGAAGAGTAGCCCCCGCTCGCTGCAACTAGAGAAAGCCCGTGCACAGCAACAAGACCCAACGCAGCCAATAAATTTAAAAAAAATAAATTTATTAAAAAAAGAATTCCTGGTTCCATCAGACTTATACGTAGACAATGGATATTCATTCAATTAATTATTTAATTTTGACTTTGTCAATCTGTATTCCCAGTGTTAAACGCAGTACTGCCTGGCATATGGTAAGTGCCCAGTAAATGCCTGATGAATGAGTAAATAAATATATGAACTGGTGAATGGATGAATCAGTGTTCAAAGAAATACGCATCCCCATATTCACCTGTAGAAAATCATTGCACACAGACCAGCAAACCAACTCCACCATCATCAATCCTTTTTGCCAGACATTGGTCCCCAAGCTTCTGTACAAGTAAAGAGGGTATAGTCATAGTCACAGCTGCTTATGTAACAGACTGTGGCAAGAGCAGTAAATAAATGAGGGTCAGGCCATGAGCGTTCCCAGGCTGATGACTCACCCAGCACCAGGGTTTCTGTCCAGGGCCATTATTTTTTAGCATTTCTTTGCACTGCCCTTTTACTACAAGAATCAATCTGAACTTTTAATCATTTGCTCTTTGACCTAAAGTATATGGATTTACAGCACACTTTTCAGGGCTATGGGATCTTTGTCTTGGATTTTCCATTGTTTAAAGTTTAATCTTAACTAATTGGAGCTAATTTGAGATCAACAAAACCTTCCAATCTCTATCCAGGGGCCAGGAAAGTATTTAAAAAAAACCCATACAATTTTCCAGCTGAGTTGAAGTTCATTTCATGGGCAAGCATAGGAAGGACCCACGTTTAATAAACAGATTCTTTCTATTTATTGCAGCTCTCAATCGACAGATGCCTTCATGATGGAAAAAACAAAAACGACAAGAAGTTACACCTCCTAGGTTTGAAACATGTTTTCACCACTATTAGATGTGTGAACTTGAGTAAATCACTGTCACACTGGATCTGTTTGTCCCATTGAAAAATGAAGTGTTGAACTCTCTGCTAGATCTATAAACACACACATGACATTTATTATAGTCCATCTTATTCCATAAGTTCACCTTGTTTATCATTGAGGTTGTGAGTTACTTGAGGATGTGTCATAAACTTTCTTCTTTCATCTCTTCCATTGCTTCCAGACACTGTTAAACACAAAAAGCTAATCAGCAGTCAACTGGATTGAAGTAAATCAAGGTTCCCCACATTTGCCTTCCAAAAACTATCAACATGAAAACCTTTCCAAATTTATGTAAAGAAACACTTCAATAATCAAAACAACATGCTGTATTTGGTGTTTTTTCCTTCTCTTTTATTTCTCACATATGTGTGCTCCCTTGTGTGTGTGTATGTGTGTGTGTGTATTTAAAATAATCCATGCTTCTTTCACTCTTGATTAAAAATTGTAATGGTTTTGTACATGATTTCCCCAAGTGAAATTTTTATTGAAAATGGAAAATACTCAATTTCTGTTTTCACTAAGTGGTTTAAAACACATGACAATTAACAAATGAGTCACAGGCAGCCTCTTCCTGTAACTAATGCACTGCAAGCTGGATTCATCAATTACAGCTAGGATAGAATATCCACTTTACCAAACACCCAGGTTTCCTAGACTTTGTGCCTTTTTTGTTTGCATTTCTCTTTTCTTTCTACCTGTTTTATTCATCAATTGTCTCCAGCAAATTATAGCAAAGGTGTCTCCCTTCTCTATTGCCACTCTGCGATCTATACTTAACTGCAGAGTAACAGCAATAGAAGCCATAACTAACAGCCCCAGCCTTCTAAATCTGCAAGCTTGGGAAGAATCTCATATCAGGGCATTACGTGCTAGATTTAATGTGGATGTTGTAGTCTGAAGCGAAAATTATTTGTACAGCTGGAATATAACATTTGCATAAGTTACAATTAAAAGAGAAAATATAATTACAAATTTTCAACTTAATTTGAATGGTTTTTAAAATACTCATTTGGCATAGGCAACAGCTTGCAGGGAAACAGAACATGCTCTCGGAGTTGCATCCCTTTGTCTGAGTATCAGTAGTGAACTCATTTTGAATGGTTTGCTTTAACCCCTGAATCCCAACACTAACCAGCATTGAGAATCTAAGTTACAAGGCACTGTTTGTTTTGAATAGGATTACAACATACACAGCAATTCATAAATATTTGCATCTTTTAATTGTTTCTAAAAATGAAGTGGCAAGTGACATCCAACAGTAATGTTATTTCTCCCATGGAGCGAATGAGCAGTGGAATTTTAACTAGTTTCATTCCCTTTCAGCTCTCAGATCTGAGATCTTTGGTCACATCTCCTGTATAATGTTTTCCTCATATCACAGTCTCTTTAATGGCTCCAGCTTCTGATTTTTTTTTCCCTCCTTAATTACATGTCTTTTTCTTGTAGCGACTTCATGCTGAAAGCATGTCATTCTTCTCAGACACAGGCTCGGCTAGGTGTCCATGCACCAAGTCCATTTGTTCATTTGTTTTCAGGATTTCTTTTCTAAGAAACAAAGGAATCCTTTTATTATCCTCAAACATGAGAATCAAAATTTTCATAAAATATTTTGTACAGCATGTTTACTTGAAACCCTGCTTCCCAAAAGTCGTGATAAATGTGATTATTATGTAACGTGCATTGTGTGGCATCAATGAGTTTTGAAAAAGAGACAAAAAAGAGAAAATTATTCCATTCAATCTTCCTCAGAAAAAAAAATGGATCGAAAAAGACACATAAATGGAAAAAATTGCTATTATTTTGAATTACACAATTAACTATGCCTTTCTATTTTCCTGATCCTTCTTTTCACGGCTATCTCCAAATAATGAGACATCAGAACATACTCTTGGAAAAAAAATGAATTATAAAAACTGATCCTTTGTTCTATTTGCCCTGGAATCTGAAAAGGAAATTCTATGGGAAACAGAAAAATATAAAGTAATAATATAACCTTATTTCACCTTTTTCCTGAGAAACCACAAAGGTGGTCATTTGATTGAGAGTGTTATTACGTTGCATCATTTTTTTAAATCACAGAGACCCTGTTTATTTATGGAATAAAAATACAGGACAATGAGGGCAGCACCACACCACCTTCAGGAAAATGCACTACTGCTTAGAATGACTCGCTGAAACTAACAAGGAAACTACCTAAGTGATGGCCCTGTGGATAGTCATCTTTTGTGCAACAAGCCTACAATAACTTCATCATTCAAAACTGGGATATAAATTGAATACATATATATGATAAATACATATACATTTTATTTTTATTGAAAAACTTCCAAGATTTTAATAAGCTTTATCCTGGGGTCTATAGGCACCTGTCAACCTCCTGGCCCACCAGCGTTCTCATTTCTTTTCTCTTTGATGCACTGTGGATAACTGTATCAGACCCTAAGTTTACATCCAGAGTCATAAGCCAGAAGCAGACCATTTCCTAGAATAAATGGTATTTCCCAAACGGTGGAACATTTTTACCACTGGTGAGATAATTTTAGTTGCCATATTCCAAATATTTTCATTGCTATCTATTTATTTTAAAAAATATAATATTACATCAAACTTGTGATCTCACCAATTTTATTACTTAGAATTATATTGAGGAAAAATATCACAGATGGTATATGCAGGCATAGCAAAGTCATGAAAGAGGTACAGAAATGACTAAAGTTTAGGAAACAGTATCCTAAAAAAAATCACTTCTCTATATTAACATATCCTCACAGTAGCGGTGTGAGATTTTTTTTTTTTTAATGTTTATTGGAGTATAGTTGCTCTACAATGTTGTGTTAGTTTCTGCTGTACAGCAAAGTGAATCAGTTACACATATACATATGTATAGCTCTTTTTTAGATTTCCTTCCCATTTAGGTCACCACAGAGCACTGAGTAGAGTTCCCTGTGCTACACAATAGGTTCTCATTAGTTATCTACTTTATACATAGTAATGTACATATGTCAATCCCAATCTCCCAGTTCATCCCACTCCCCTTCCCCCCTTGGTATCCATAAGTTTATTCTCTACATCTGTGACTCTATTTCTGCTTTGCAAATAAGTTCATCTGTACCATTTTTCTAGATTCCACATATAAGCAATATTATACGATATTTGTTTTTCTCTTTCTGACTTATTTCACCCTGCATGACAGTCTCTAGGTCTATCCATGTCTCTGCAAATGGCACTATTCCATTCCTTTTTATGGCTGAGTAATATTCCATTGTATATATGTACCACATCTTCTTTTTCCATTCATCTGTTGATGGACATTTAGGTTGCTTCTATGTCCTGGCTATTGTAAATAGTGCTGCAATGAACACTGGGGTGCATGTATCTTTTTGAATTATGGTTTTCTCTGGGTATATATGCCCAGGAGTGGGATTGCTGGGTCATATGGTAGTTCTATTTTTAGTTTTTTGAGGAACCTCCATACTGTTCTCCATAGTGGCTGTATCAATTTACATTCCCACCAACAGTGCAAGAGGGTTCCCTTTTCTCCACACCCTCTCCAGCATTTATTGTTTGCAGATTTTTTGATGATTGCCATTCTGACTGGTGTGAGGTAATACCTCATTGTAGTTAATATAGGTCAAACATTTAGACAGGTGTCTAACACTTAGTTAGTACTATACAAATGTTTCCTATTATATGATCACTGTAGATCGGAACAAGTGTGACTGGAAATCATGAATAATTTAGTTCCTTCAATTATGAAGTTATTTTAAATGTCAATATTACTTTAATGCCTTAGATATCTTACCAACTAAACAGGATAGTAACTAAAGAGGTTCAAAAACTGGTAGGGATGATATAAACAAAGATCAAAATAAACATGAAATAATATATTATCATCTGTCTCATTCCTTATATTGGTGTTTAAACATATTTTAGGTATTGAAGTAAAAATCTTAAGAAACAAGTTTTTCTACTCTTTGTGACTACAGTTGTTAACCGTTTGCCGTAGAGAATAACACTCCTTGGCTCATATTTTCAGTTACAGAACCACTAAACCTTTGAACTGGAAAGACCTTTAAGATGAAAGGCCAATCCTATCATGGCTTACATAAGTAAACAGGTGGATTTGTAATGGGCTTTTAGGGTCTTAATGAGCAACTCTGTGGAGGATGGGAATTGTTAAGCAGTGAGAACAACTGGTTCAAAAGTACTAAAGCAGGGGCTCATGACTTAGTCTAGGTGTCCAAGGTATGTAGTAGAAACCAGTATTAGGAAATAACACTGGAAAATGCTTTTTAATCATCCAACCTTTAAGGTCAGTAATTTCTGAAGTCGGTACAAGTAACCCGACCTGTAACTTTGAAGTGAGACAGATCTAGGTATGACTCTCCACTTGTTATATAAGCAAAGTTTTTGAGCCTCAGATTATGCAACAGGGTTATTATAGTGATTAAGTGATTGTACATAGAACTCATAGCTGAGATGCCTGGCTGATTGAAAGTATACTCAAATGTTTGTCTTTCTGACCCCTGTCATCATATGAATAAAAATCTGGGGGAAAAAAAATCACCTCTCCATCAGGGACTGAGTTCTTAATTTTTTAAGAAAAAAAAAGAATTTCTCAAAAAAATTTTTGGAAGGAAATTAAAACCCCAAGGAAGAGCGAATTATTTTTAACTTTTACTCTTCTCCTTGATTTATGGAAGACATTTCTCAAAAAGAGTAAAAACACCCCAGCACAGTGGCTTTCCTTGAATGCAGAGAGTAAATTCAGAACAGGCACTCTCAGGAAAATATGGGAATTTTCCCGAAGGGACCTCACCACAAACCAAGACCTGACGGGATAAAGAAGAGCCTATGCCGAGCTGCGGACATGGTGCGGGTTGCTCCTCGAGGCTCAGGCCACATCAGGGCAGGAACGCAGTGATGCTCACCATCAGGTAAGGGCTGCCCCAGAAAGAGACCCTGAACGGAGCTCCCAGAGGCGGAGGCAAACACTGGAGACGCGGAGCCCCCCTTCCCTCCCCAGCTCTGGCCGCTCCACATCTCTTGCTCTCCCCTCCCTTCTCCCCGCACCTTCCCTGCCCTTCTTTCTTCCTCTTCTCTCTTTCACCGACTGAACTAACTATAACAGCATGGAAATCTGTTTGTTCATTATTGAATGTCTTTATATACACCTTTTTGTTTTCTCTTGAGTTTTAAATGTGTGTGATTTCAAAGTTTTATATTTCCAGTTCCCCAAAAAGGCTAGAATCAGCCTTAAAAAAATAGCCCTAGGTTGGTTTTCACTTGTATGTGGTTCTAAGATAGATAGTTTGTATGATTCAGTGCCCACTCCCACCACCAAGATTGAAAGTAGAGCGATAATCAGAGCTGAAGCAAAGGGACCAATTTTCCCCTCTTGGTAGGAAGAGTAATACATGTAACATAAGAATAACTAAAGGTGTGGAAGAACCATTGTGTTTTGTTGCTCTTTGTAGTATCCTGAAGAAGTCATGCCATTTTGAACAGTAATCAAGGGAAGTCTAGTGTAATTCACTATTAAGAGAAATAGATCATGCTTTAAAAATGTTTCTTTATACCCTTTTTCATGTAACTCTACCTCCTAGAGCAAATGTCAGAATGAATAAGTGGGATAGAGCAGGGGTTTTCACACTAAATTCCTCAGAGCCCTGCAGCGGCTGGGGTGCAGGGTGAGGAGCTGAGGGGGAAGGGGAGGAGTATTATGTGGAAACTTCTCCAGGCTCCTCCACCCCCTTCACCTACAGCAAGTCTGCTGTTACCTGTTTTATATATGGGAATCATTGAAGATTTCACCTAAAAAAAACATAAAAAGGATTCCACTGTTCTTAAAATTTGGAAAGTCATGGGAATAAAAAAAATTCATGTGCCTGCATTGACCCTGGGAAAATGGAAAAGGGTATAAAGATGGTGAATGCTTCTCAGACTAACAGTTTCTTTTTAATTCTTCAAAAGACTCATTAAGTTATATTCCTGCTCTTCTGTGACCTTGGAAAGTACTCCCTACTCCTCCTACCTCCTACTCCTTGCGGTGGGGAGGGAGTCACAAAGATCAGATTGATTGGGTTACTCTCCCTCTACGGTTTTATGTAAATTTGTCCAAATAACTAAGATCTCTGTCCTGACAAGAGGCCAGGCAAGTCTAAACACTTCTTAAGACAGAGCTGACAAAATTCAAAAGTAGTTTGGGTAAAAGAGACTCATTAATTTCAAACGGGCGTTTGACTCCCAAAGGGAAGACATACATCATCAGTCGGAGCACTGTGATGTCACAGAGGAACTTCATTAGTCTGCCAATTAGAAAGGAGTCATGAGAGTTAAGTAAAATAAAATGTAAATAACTGCTTAATTAGGTGTCCATGAAAAACTGGAGAGTCTCCAAAGTTGTTAGATAAGACCATGCTTGGCTGGCAGCTTCTTAGACTGAGGATTAGTGCTGTTCATAACCTTCCATAACAGCTGGAAGGTGGCTGGGAGACTCCACATAGGTCCCCAGAAGACAGGTTGACCGGATGAAGCATTCAAGACAATTAGGTGTAACTTCGTCCACATGGTTGGGGTCCTCTAGAGCAGTAGTTCCAGAACTTCTTGGGGCCACTCCAGTTAGAACAAAATATTTAGGAATCACCTCTACTTCTGCTGAAGCAAGGGGTGGGAACAGGCATAGAGAGAGAAAATTTATCGGGAGTGAGGAAACTGGACAGCTACATATACAACAATGAGATTAGAACATTCTCTCACACCATATACCAAAATAAACTCAGAGTGGATTAAAGACCTAAATGTAAGACCTGAAACCATAAAAGTAGAAGAGAACATAGGCAGAACACTCTTTGACATAAATCGCAGCAATATTTTTTGGATCTGTCTCCAAAGGCAAAAGAAATAAAAGCAAAAATAAACAAATGGAACTTAATTAAACTTTAAAGCTTTTGAACAGCAAAAGAAACCATCACTGAAACAAAAAGGCAACCTACAGAATGAGAGAAAACACTATGACCTACAAGGTCATATATATAAACATCTCATACAACCCAATATCAAAAAAACCCGAACAACCCAATCAAAAAATGGGCAGAAGACCTGAACAGATGTTTTTCCAAAGAAGACATACAGATAGCTAAGAAGCACATGAAAAGATGCTCAACATCGTTAATTACTAAAGAAATGCAAACCAAAACAATGAAATACCTCCTCACACCTGTCGGAGTGGCTATCATCCAAAAGTCTGCAAATAACAAATGTTGAAGAGGATGTGGAGAAAATGGACCCTTCCTATACTGTTGGTGGGAATGTAAATTGGCCCAGCCACTATGAAAAACAGTATGGAGGTTCCCCAAAAAAACTAAAAATAGATCTCCATATGACCTAGCAATTCCACTTCTAGGGATATATCCAAGAAAAACCCCACTAATTCAAAAAGATACATGCACCCCAATGTTCATAGCAGCACTATTTACAATAGCCAAGACATGGAAGCAACCCAAGTGTAATATATATATGTAAAATGGGATGTTACTCAGCTATAAGAAGGAATGAAATTCTGCCATTTGCAGCAATGTGGATGGACCTAGAGAATATTATGCTTATTGTAAAATGTCAGACTGAGGAAAAACGACATCTGTATGATATCACTTATATGTGGAATCTAAAAAATAATACAAATGAATGTATATACAACACAGAAACAGGCTCACAGATGTATAAAACAAGCTACTGGTTACTGAAGGGGGAGGGGCAAATTAGGTGTATGGGATTAAGAGATACAAACTACTATGTATAAAAATAGTACGCAACAAAGATACATTGTATAGCAGAGGGAATTATAGCCATTATCTTGTAATAACTTTCAATAGAGTATCTGTAAAAATACTGGATCACTATGCTATATATCTGAAACTAATATTGTAAATCAACTATACTTCAATTTCAAAAAAAGGAATGAGGAAAATGAAACATTTTAATATAGGGCATTGTAAGTATTTAGTTCATATTAGAACCATGAAGACAGAGTCCTGTCCCCATCAATATTATAAGAAGTTAGTCAGCAAAATACCCAGAGGCTAAGCAGACATCAAGTAGACTTTGAACCACAGGTTGAAAATCTCCACTTGACAGGAATATTAGAATGCTCTTCGCTGTCTAGCACTCACACGTTTAAGCTGCTGCTAGTTCCCCCAACACTTTCACCCCTACCCTTGCCTACAAAAAACATCCAAATTCCTTAACACGCATCAAGGCCCTTCAAGATCCAACCCATTCTCCTTTCCCAGCCTTACCTCTCACCACAACTTAGCCTGTTCCCTGTCTTACAGGCCAGTCTGTACTGGCCCTCTGGTTTAGGTATGTCCTTTTTTCCAAAATCTCTGAATGGCAAAATCATATTCATCTTTCAGAATCCAGTTCAAATTTCACCTCCTTCCCTGAAGAATTCATGACTCCTCCTATGTGTTACAGACACTGTTTGAGCATCTACTTTAGCATCTTGCTTGGGGAAGGATGTGGGCAAAGCAGTCTCCCTGAGTCTGAGGTCAGACATATCTGCACAGATCTAGAAAACCAACGGTGTGCATCCAGGAATCTCTGCACACAGGGCACTGAGGGGGTAGCTGATTGGGTTAGAAGCCCCACGATGACAGGGGAAGGGAGATTTGGAGTACCATGTGGTATTGGTCTCTTGCATTTGTCCCCAGTCTAACCCCCATGGACACATGTCCGATGTTTATAGACTGTTGATTAAGAGCATGAATTCTAACGTTCAGTGCCTGGATTCAAATCTCAGTTCTGTCACTTACTAGTTGCCTCGAATGAGTTAGTTAACCTCTCCAGCCTCAGTGAAGATGATAATAACAGAGTTCCTACCTCATGTGTCTATCATAGGGATTATACAAGTAAGTGTATATAAGCTCCCCAGCAGTAACCTGTCACACAATAAAGCATCATATAACAAGCGTCAGCTATTATACTTAGGAAGAGAGATGGCAATTAAATAAAAAATGGAAATGCTGTAAGGCCTTGGGGCACATGCAGCACTAATTCAGAACCTCTGGGTTGAGAGAAAACAAAAAGAGGGTGTTCTTCCCAGCTCCACCATGGACCAGAGGCAGTGTGGTGGCATCTAGTGGGACTAGAAGCAACTGTAGCCCCAGCAGAAGGCTTGGGTGCTTGACTGAGGCAGCAGCACTCAGAGAGGTCCATCCTCTGCAGAGACGGCAGCAGGGCCAGGCAGGAGCGATGGCTGTCGCCGTGTGGTCGCTGTGGTACCCAGAAGTGGTGTTGCAAGACATCCAAGGTGTCTAGAGGGTGCAGAGCAATGCAGTAGATGTGGCAGAGGAGCCTGACTGAAGTGAGGACATCCAGTGGACACGGTAACAGTGTCAGCACAAGCAGTGATGACAGCATAAGAGGAGTCATATTCAGTGGACGCCTCGGGCTGATGTCTGTGGAATACATTCCCTGAGGTTGACCAGGAATATGGGGGCGGAGGGGTGATTTGCCAGGGTGCAGAGACCCTCTAGGAGTCCAATGTGATGAGTCAAATTGTCATTGGCATGACCACTTTTCTTCGGAATGGGAATACCGAGATAACATGAAAAGCACAAGCTTTGGTTTCAGACAGGCTTTTGCTCCATTCAACTGAAGATGTTTACTGAGCACCTATTTGTGCCTCAGGCTCTGCGCTCGTTGGTGGAAATACCACAGTGAGCAAGGCCAAAAAACTCCTCCTCACACAGAGCCTACCTTATAGAGGGAATGCAGACAATAAACAAGTAAGAAATAAAGTTAATGAGATATTTCCTGTTTGAGAGCTGTGAAGGCAGTGAAACAGGTGATCTGGCGTACAGGTGGGGTAGAGGGAGCTCCTTAAATATGGCAGTCAAGTAAAACCTCTCGTTCAGAGTGAGGGCTGATGGCAGTTCAGGGGAGATATGGAGACAGAGAGTGGGACCCTAAGGTTTGGAGACTTGGCATATTGGAGAAAGAAAAAGTAGCAGAGTAAGTCCCAAACGGGGGTCAGCGAACTCTGGTCTGTGGGCCAAATCCAGCCTGCTGCCTGTTTATATAAATAAAGTTTTATTGGAACATTTGTTCATCTATTATCTGCAGCTGTGTTCGTGCTGTAATAGCAGAGTTGAGTAGTTACAACACAAACTGTATGGCCTGAAAAACCTATAATATTTACTACCTGGCCCTTTCCAGAAACAGTGTGCTGATCACCGGTCTACAGCCTAGCCAATGAGCTTGAGTGAGAGCAGTGGGAACTGAAGTTTAAGGGGTGCTGAGGGGCAGCAAACTGTAGGACACCATAAACCATGGCAAAGAACTCGGGTTATATTCGACGTGTAATGGAAAGCCATTATCCAAGCAAGGGAGACATGTGATCTGATTTATATTCTCCACTCTGGGAGCTGTGTGCAGATGGACTGTAGGGTTGACGTGGCAGCAGGGAAACCAACTAGACAGATGCCGTAGAGCCCAGGGAGAGAGGAAGGTGCCGTGGCTGAGGATGGCAGCGGTGCAGATGGGGACGAGTAGTCAAGATGTATTATCTCAGGTATAACAGGTTCAAGGATCCCAACTCAGCTGTATAACCTTAGGCAAGTTACTACTCAAATTCTTTAAGCCTCAGTTCCTTGTGAGTAAAACCCTCAGAGCGCTATTGTGTGGATTAAATTACAAAATGCACCCGAGGTACCTGTCAGAAAATGTGTTCAATAAATGTTGGCTGTTATTGTTGCTGTTGTTGGTTGTTGTTGACAGGTGAGGCCCACGGAGAAGTAGGTCACAGCACATAACCGCACTGGGTCAGTGGTGCCCTTCTCTCTCTGACCAGATTGGCGCATTCCCTGGAGACAGGGAAGTATTTATTCATCTTTACACCCCCAAAACTGTGCCTGGCACACGGTAGATGTTTAATAAATTTGTATTGATTTAACTATTAAGGTTTTTTTGAAGAAAGGAAGGGTATTATTTATTCTGCTATTTTTCACCAGAAGTGTTTTGTTTTTAGGATTGATAGGAACATTTTTTATGACACATTATTCTGAAGATACAGAGGGTAGTTGTATCTAAGGAGAGCTAGTACCCTGCATCCTGTCTGTTGCAAAGGGAAACTCAGATGCTGCTCCCCAGGAAACCTCTAACCTGATAAAATATGTCAGTGATTGCAATTATATATTAATCTAGACTAAAAGTCACCACGCACAAGAAATTCAATCATGTCAGATGCTTCTACATATAAAAAAATCTCTGGATTGTTTGAAAGTGTTAAGTTGTTTTAGACATTTATTTCAAACTAGTTGGACATTCTGATCCCTTGTCCAGCCATGTTGAAGGGTACCCTATTTTTTATTATTACCTTGTTTCTTTTATTGATTCACTATTCTACCTATAATTGAGATTTCAGAATTTTTTGCAACTTTCTTATTCTTCGACACTAACACTTAACAAGACTGGAAACCTCCCCTTCATAAAGGAGTTCAATTTTCTCATCATAAAATGATCAATACTATCTAAACAATTATTTCAAATGAAATTAAATATGACATGCAAATTTTCAAATGAAATATGACATCCATAAATAGGTACATATTTTGTGACATTTTTGTTTTTTTAAAAGAGATTAAATACCATAATGGTTTTGCAATACAAAATTATAAAACCCTAAATGGCCCAACTCAAACAAAATGTTACATTACCTGTTGTATTCACAGTAGCTACATGTGTCTTTAATATGCACTTGTTGCTATATCTAAAAAATTAACCAGAATTTCATTAAAATTAAAATAAGACTAGATGAGAAAATATCTCAGTGGTGGTCACCAAATCATAGCAGTACTCTGCAAACTTATCAATTTAGCTGACAAACTCTAAAAGTATGGGAAACTGAAAATAACAAAAATATTTAAAATAACAGGACATGAAAGAAGAGAATCCCTTGTAATGGTAAAGAAAAGGTAGAAACCCCTGAAACATCAGAGAGCAGCCATGAGGAGGGAGATTTTTTTTTTTTGCAACACGAAGCCTGGCATCTCACAAATAACGTATGTTCCATATTATGTGGAGTTGCTATGGTAACAACCTTTATTTTCTGAAACAGTACACAGATGTGTACAACATACTAACTTGCTGGTTATAAATTACAGCTTTTCCCATAGTTCAGTAACTTAGGAATTCTACATTTTCAAAGTCTCCGAAGTTCTGTTGTTATTAAATTTCTTTTATGAGATAATTTTCCTTGTACTTTCAAAATGATAGTGTTCCCAAACAGGCCAAGAGAACGGAGGCATGAGAAAATGGGGCATATCAGAAAGTAGCAGCAGACTGAGTACAATTTTCTACAAAGAGTCTGGATGAAACCCACTGAAAGGAGGAGAAAATTATTTGAATTAATTAGGCGTCATGTACAACAGCAATGAGAAATAAGTCACTAGCAAAATGATGCTACAAATAAAGTTATGAACTGATTTCTTATTACAAGGTGCCATATTTGCAGTTTTAAAATAAATGAAGATTATTTCTTAGAAATGTAACAAGCATTAATATAATTTTACAAGCTACAATGGTGTGGGAAGTGAATTCACCTGGTTACTTGACTTCAAATGAAGTTTTCTGAATCTCGAAAAGGCCTGAGTCTGGGAGTAATTTTATACTGCTATATTTAACAAGGAATTAGCATCCCTTTGTCAGGTTACAAAACAAGAGACATACTGACTGGAATTTTTTCTCTTTAAATTTTAACCTTAATCAACAAGTATTTATCAAGTGCCTTCCACGGGCAAGGAGCTGACTGTCCATATTAGGTGCGTACAGGTATGCACCTAAACAGAAATCATAGAAAAACTGAGTTCTGTAGATGATTTTTTTCTACTCTGAGAGCTTATGTAATGTTTTCTATATGCTGGATCTATTTTCTTTGAATAGACAGTTCACTTTGCAGATTCTTAAACCTTATCAAAAAGAGTCATCTCTGCAGCATTTATCAGGCTAAAGTTTATTACCTGAGAAACACATTTGAAAACAAGGTTATATGTTTAGCGTTTACAGTTAAAAATCCATCTATCTAAAATAAGAAAAATATTTCTAATTATAAGAAAAGATGTAAGCACCCTTATATAAAAGGTAACAAAGCACCCCTAATTTAGAAAGTCCAGAAATTACTCTGCTAAAGGATTTTCCTAACAAACATAAAACACTTGGAAATGCTATTTCAAGTCACGATAGCATTACGTTCAATGCAAAATTGTCTTATAGCAGCAAAGACAGAATGAGAAACAACTAAACACCGTGCAGATAAGAGCAAATCATTTTGAAAAGCTTGCGCCATTAGTGGTTGTTAAAATTTTTCTAACGCTTTCCACACACGCTCTTTTCTGTATCTTCCCAAGATATATTAAAAACAGGACCATGACTAATCCATTCCAATTCTTACGTTATCAGAGAGAGTTAAGTTATCACCTAATGGGGCCTCAGAGGCTAGAACTCGGAACCAGTAGAAGAAGAGTACTTCACTGCTAGTTGCATTTTAAAAGTATTACTTAAATTACATTTAAGTCATCTGATAACTGTGAACTTTCTTCTCTCTTATATTTATATGGCATATTTATTGAATTGCACAGTATGCTTTTACAATAAAGTGCTTTTTACGTTGCCGTCTTTGTTCATCCAAAATAAAATTGACAGTTATCCTTTTATAAGCTATTCCGAGAACATTTTCTCTTCTTTGAAGCTGATTGATGCACTACTTTAAATGTTCCTACAAATATCTTTTCAATTCAAGTTTTTGCATAATGTAATAAGAAGATAAAAGAATTCCATACTTCAACAAGAGACATTACAATGCAAGTAGAGACATTATCAAGAGCATTAACATGCTCCTAATAGCAATAAAACCTTTTAACTGTCTGATGTAGAACATGCTCCCACCAAACCACCACATATTATGGTAATTGGCTCCAATTTCTGACTCTTACATTGTAAAGTTACAAAGAGTTAGGTAGAACTAAAAAACAAATCTAGAATACTCATCTTGTTAGCATTCCCATTATCAAATGTTTGCTTTCTACCTCGAAAGAGGACTGGTCTGGTCTGTTGCATGGCTCTTCCCTGCCCTATCATATTTTTGCATCCTGTCTGATTTTATTCCTACTGACTGATATGAATATATATTTTTTCCCAAATAACCCTTTTCTAACTCCAAAACATCAACAGTAACACAAATAGCATTTTCCTCAGAATTTCAGTGTAACAAATGTGTCCTCCGTGCATGCCTGTGTCACATCTCATTCACTTTATGTGTTCTCTCATCACAGGAGATACAATGGGGGGAAAACATTCCATGAGGACGCTTTGATTTTTCTTAACAACACACTACTAAATTACATGAGTAGCCTTTCCATCCTGGCTGAAAATATAATTTCAAACTAAAGTTGAGCCCAGATTCTGTTAAATTAAATAGCAAAGAAAAAATAGTTCTTGGCTTTATTCCTCTTAGATGGGGAGCAGGGCAATGGGGAATTGACACAAGTTGGTCCTTAGTGATTAACCTGCAGTTTATGGTTGTGTTTCCAGGTGACGTGCCCATCATGCAGGAATCTTCTCGGAGGCTGTTGAGAGCAGCCTGTCTGCCTTGAGAAGTGCAGATCTATCAGGATCCAGATCGGCTCTGAAAAAGCTGGTCATTTCATGTCTCTAAAACAGCCTCTGATTTAATGTACAAGATGTCAAGAGTAAGGACAATAAAATAAAAGCCAAAAAGGAGAACTATTTCAATTAAGAAGCATTTCTATAACAATTCTTGGACATCAAGTAAAATAAAAGCTGTCAGAATCAATCTGTGTTTAAAGGTTGATTTTTGTGGTGCTTAAATGCAACTTGCAAGGCAGGAAAAAAATACAGATTATTAACAGAACAATTGAACCTTAAAAATTCCTTTCTCACTAGATAGATATTTGGTTATTAAATGTTCCTAATGGATCTAGGAAAAGCATTTATCTGGTAGATGCTGGGATTTGGAGAGCGAAGGCAAGAACACATCCAATACATAAAAAAGTCACAAATGTAAGCTCCAGTCCTATAAGGAGTTTCATGCATTTCCAAGAATTTAACATTTTGATTGCCAATAATTAAAAGCCTTATATAAGACTCTAGGAATTTACCTTTTATTGCCATGATTTCCAACGGTGTTTGAATGTCCTTTCCAGAGAAAGATAAATATTTCTTCAAGAACTGCCCTATCACCCCAGTAATCAAATATCTTAAAGGTGAATTGAGAAAAAAAAATGTTATGAAATTTGAGGCACCTTTAATCTGAGTATAATAATATTAAATAAAGATATACATATCACCAAAAATAAATAAAATTTTCCCAACATGACTTCTTATTATGGAAGACATAACTTTCATTTCCATTTGTTAAAAAATATGCTGTTTAAGAAACATGCATCATAACTTAATCTTACTCCTATCCTAGAATTTTATGATGGTATGCTTTTTATTCCACATTTTCTATTAAGAGGAATATTGGACAAGGAAAGAAGAGATTTATTCACTTGCTGTCCCCATCTGATTTGTATATTTCAGGGATATGCCCTTTCAATGGTCTATTTCTGGTTCCTTTATATAAAAAAGAAATTAAGTTTCTCTGATGGGAATACTTTAAAGAAGAAAATTCACTCCTCATCATCAAATTGAGAAGTTTTCTTAAAGTAAGTCTTCCACACGCAATAAGAGAAACAGCTTAAGTACTGCCTCCAATCAAAAGAAGAAAAATTATAAAATCAGCTCACTCGTGATTTCCTTAATATACTTAAAAGAGATAAAATCCCACTGATGCCTCTAAAAATAAAAATGAAGGAAAGGGCAACTTTATTGATTCCCTACAAACCAATGTACATGTAGCTTATTGATAACACTAAACCTTTAGTGATTTTTCAACTGAAAGTCTACCTCTGAATGAAGGTTTAGATCATCATATTAATATAGTAGGGGGAAATTATCACGGGACACACTGGAAAGTAATTAAAACCCTGCACTCATTTGTTGTGAGAGAAGATAAATATCACTCATGGGAAAAGATGCCTGACAACCGCCATAGTTGTCAGATCCAAAATTAGACCCTGAACAGCTATGTCTTTGTATGACTCTCCTTGGGGTATCATATGCAGAGATTAGAATATGAAGATTTCTGAGAGAAGTATTTATTACTGACACTTCCGAAACATCCATGTGTGGCATCAGCAAAGCATGCTCCACCCCAGACAGAAATGTCAGGTTTTCTTCCAAGATTTTTTTTTTTTTTTCCTATTCCTCTTCCTCCCCATTCCCCATCCCTCCCTCCCCATCCACTACCACCCCCCTTCTCCTCAAAATATGGGGTTTTTTTAGAAGTTCAACAGCAGCCCCTGGTGGAGCTCAGCAGTTGTTTCATCAGCCTGAGCACGGTTTGTTAAAGAAACTCCATCCATTCTGTCAATAAAAGAAAAGTATATCCATGTGTATATTACCACATCTGCATGCTGTTCCCACGGGTCAGAGATCAGAAAAGACCCTGAATGTACAAATGCTGTGTTTTATGATGGTAATTTAGGCCAATTTCAGTAGCTGGAGTTTTGAAAAATATATATATGTCACAAACAATAAACATCTGTCTCAAATGTCACATTCATTTTATGCAAGAAGACCAATAATTAACTGCTCGTGAATAATGCTTACCACAGAGTGCGTGCGTGAAACGAAGAGGCTCCACACACGCAAGCCGGCGATCACCATTTTGTTTGGCTCCTGTTGTGACAGATTCAGCCTTGTCACTTAGCAAAATGAGCTATACAAAGTGACAATTGTATGCAAAGGAAGGAGTTCTCTTGGTAGGAGCTCATAAAGCCACTGTCTGGCCCCATCAAAATGCAAGCTGGACTTAACAAGAAAGCCCAGAAAATGCCCTTCAGAGAGACCATGATACTCCTTTTCCTGCTTAGTTGGCAGCCACAGATTATCACTTGGGGGCCAAGGGGAGCCAAGCGGCTCCTTGCATAGGCAGGGTAAGTCTTTGCTTCACAAAGGTGCCTGGTAGAGGGGCTCAAATCCGGCTCCCCTTCCTGTGGGGCCCTCTGCCTAGAACACAGTCACCTTTTCTTAGCGCAAAGGCATGGCTCTGTTGCTAAAGCCCTGAGCCTTTGGGGCTGCATCACTGCAGAGAGGTTGCTTTTTCCTAATTCACACAAAGATGCCATAACGGCTCCAGGTGGCCCTGGTGCTAGGCAAGCAGAGGGAAAACAATATCCTGAAGAAGTTTGCATTCCTGGCTGAGATTCTCAAGTGTGCCAGTGCTGGGGGAACTGGTGAGCATTCACCCTCCATGAGGCTCATGTTAGGACAAAGGAACAATTGGAAATTAACTCAAAAGACCCAAAAGTTTAGTTGAGTAAATTTAGTCAACATCTGTCACTTATGTATTTTGACTTTTCTTAAATGATGCAGTTTATTAAAAGGAAAAGCAAATACTATTATTAAAGCTTAAAATAGCTCTATGATAAATACTGGAATAGATAAATATGAATTTATATGAAAAAGTGGTTTTTAAATATTGAAAGTATTGTACTTCACAGTAGCCTGTCACTTGTCCCTGAGGTCACTTGGATCTCTTGGCTGATCTCAGGTGAAACTGAATGAGTAAGCTAATGTGTCAAGACCATAGATCATCCCATGTAGGTCACTTAATGACTACCTAATGGACTCCAAGCACTGTATTTGACACTGGGGAATAAGGTATAAGAAGAAATAATACTTGGTCTCCAATGAGTTACAATCCAGTGAAGGAGATAGATCTACCTGGATAATTTTAATATATTGTGGTAGCAGCATGCAGAGTCCTAAAAGACACAGTGGGGCACTTACCTGGCTTTCTATAGGAGTGACCCTTGCATGCAATCTTACCGAAATATTAGAAATTAGCTATAGAAAAGAGGGTTAGAGGGCAATGTTGGAGGAGAACCACTGACCCAAGGGTGAAAGTGTAAAACTCCGAGGTGTATTCAAAGAACTACGGGCAGCTTGGTATTGCCAGAGCATAAAGTACAAGGTGGTGAATGACAGAGTAGAGGCTGGAGAGGAGGGTAAGGACAGCCATGGAGAGCCTTGTCTGCCCTCCTAAGGAGATTGGAATGGTCCTATAGGCCACGGGGAACAATGAAAAGACTTATTTAAGGGCTGACATAGCTGGGGGAAGAATGAGACTGGTCAGGGATTTGTTGTGATTGTCCAAGAGAAAGAGGATAAGGACCTGAATCCTGGTGGTAGAAATGGGGTTGAAGAGGAAAGGGTCAGAAATAGTCAGAGGCACCAACAGAGAGCAATTAGTGACTTATTGGATATGGGCAGTGAGGGGGAGGCTTGCATCACTCCCAGGGTTCAGATGTAGGAGACAACATAGACTGAGGCCATCAAATGAGTTACAGACACCGGGGCCAGGATAGGTTTGAGGGTCGAAGATGACACGCTAAAGAAGTACTTCTCAAAATATATCCTCAAATACCCTCCACTGGCCTCCAGACACTATTTGTAACACTGATTATTAACACCACCCACAAATGTCCCAGCTGGAGAGGACAGGTCGTTAAGCCCAATCGCTTTCAAACTCTGTGTGGTGGGGGTCTTGGTGGGATGGGGGGCAGAGCAGGCAGGGCTCCAGGCTGCCTTCCCTGATTCAACCCAAGAGGGTCTGCTTTTACCTACTGTGTATATTAGAATTCTTCAGAAGACGTAATTTGAAAAAAGAAAACCACAGGTTGAAAACCACAGACAACCTCTTCCTTTTACAGAGAGGAAAATGAAACCCACGGAGGTGAAATAACTTGTCTACAGACACACGTCTGTAGCAGAGGCTGAGCTAATCTATGACACTTGGTTCCAGTCCACATGTTCTCTACACTGCGATTTCCTACACGAGTATTTGTCTACTTTTTGCTGTGCTTTACAGAGTTAGCATCACAAACCTTGTCCCCAGCACGCAGTTATCAGTTTCTTCAGTTTTATTCTGTCAGTAAATATTTATTGACCATCTTCTGCATGCCAAGACTTCTTTTACTGAGATCACCTGTGCAGTTTTATTTGGATCCCTAGTTATAGCTTTTGATTCTTTAGTAGAGTTCGAATGGTGTCCCCAATTGGTATTCAACTGTGACTGGATGTCTTATGACCCAAGAAGTAGATAGGTATACTAGGGTTTATTTTAGTCCCAAGTAAACAGTATTATCAGAGGCATGAGTTTCCTAATTTACCGGAGGTTATAGCTAATTTACATTTTTAATCCAATATTTAAAAATCCACTTTTTAAAATCCATGAAGCTCCTGAGGTGCTAGTCATAATTTTTAAAGAATTAGTTTTCAGATGTACACTAATTTTTCCATACACATTCCAGTGCTCACTGGAAATAATGACGCAAAAAACTCACTGATATATGAAATAATTACAGGATAGATTGCTTTCAAAAAGTGAGAATTCAAGCCAATAAACTCAATAACCCCTCCTCCCTGTCATACTAACTCGGGACCAATAGGGTAATCCGTAAAATAAAGAAAAGAAAATCTTTGTTTTACCTAGAGGAATAAATAAATAGAGGCAAATGTTAGCTGAGGGGTTACAGCAGCCTACTGTTCCCTTTCTCAAAGATCATCCCATCTTAAAAATTTTGTCCCAGGCCTCCTAGAAGAGAGCAGTGGGCGGGCCCCTTTGTCAAGTGTGTGAGTACAGGTGGGGAACAGGAACCAGCTGTGGAACGCCCTCCCGCTCAAGGGCTGCCAGAGATGAGATGCACACAGGCCTTTCCAGAAACATTATGTAAGATCCTGGAGGCAGAAAGGAAACCATTGCTCTGTCTCTCCTGTTGGGGAATCTATTCTTCACTTTATTAAACTCCTTAAAATAAGGGAACAGGGAATCAGTCTTTCTGCAACTGCCCCTTTATACTTCACCACCTCACCCAAATCAATCTCTCATTTTCTTTCTCTACTCCTTCCATTTGCAGATAATTTTAAAATCGGAAACTCTGTATACACCAACATACACAAAACCCAGTTAGTGGAGGTGGGTTGCAAGCAAGAGAAAAGGGGAAAGAAAGGAGAAAATCCAAGATTATAGCTCAAAAAGATTTCAAGGCTCACCTGTTACAACCCCATTTCTTTCCAAGTGAAAAATCCAAGTCAAGTGACTTGTCTAAGATTATGCCACGTCACTGTTCCCATATAGTGGTATTACTGGGTATAGGACAAACAAAAAAGTTTTAAGGATCAAACAAAAGCCTAATTGGCTCTACAAGCACCTATTTATACCAGCCTCTTTCATGTTGTAAAGTATGCTAGTGGGTGTACACACTGAATCCAGACAGAGCAAACATTTGGTTATCGCTTATCCCCTTTGACCTCCCACTTCTCATTTGCACAAGTAAATTCAGAGTTAATGGTCTTCTGAGATAATCGTGTTTATGGTATTTTGGTCTAGTGTCCTAAAACGTCTCCCTTCATAGCAATTGCTTTCATTCACTCAACAAAAGTTATTGGAAGCTCACTGTGCACCAGCCCTAGAGAGTACTAAGAAAGAGCATTCTTTTGCTCTCTTGCTTATCTGCTTACCACTTTGTCACTGTGCAGTCATGATGCAGGAACCATATTTCTTTCTCAAATCCAATAAATTCGCCTATCAGCTTTTTCATACAAAGAGGTTTAAAATGGTTTAAATATCCCTTTAAGCCCATCCTCTCTGGTAAATTAACAATACTGGTTTAGTACCCCTCTATGTTCCTCTATGTTTGGGTGTTCTAGCTTCTTTCTGGGAATTCCTCTGACTGCCCCCTGGACTGGCCCTGTCTGAATGGCATGACATTGAGTTCCAAATTAATGGAATTCTACATAGCACACGAAGTCTCACTGCGAACATTTAACAAAATGAAGTGTCTTGATGAGCTCTTCAGATTCCTCAGAGTCCAATGACTGAAGATGTTCTGGAATGGAGAACTGAATGTGGCTTAGAAACACAAGGTAGATGCTAATATGACTATGAAAATTAGCATAGGCCCACATACCCAGGACTGAAAGAGATTAAGCTGGGCCTAAAACATAGCTGGTCACTTTATGAGAAAGCAAACTGTTGAATAAAAAATGGAAAATGTGAACGAGCTTTAAAAGGTAATATTTCCAGTGGTTAAGATATGGCTCATCTAAATAGTCAATAAGTAATAGCTGTTATTACTATTTCTCTTCTGAACATTTCAACTTACTGCTTATTGGTGTGATTAAAAATATTATACAATGCCTCTAATAAGTCTGTAAAAATTTGCTTTAATTACCATGTTAGATATAATTTTACTTTTAGAAATAATAATGAATTTTATGTTAAAAAATTTTTTTAAATCTATTCTTGCCTCCCCTGCTTCTCAGACCTTATATTAAATTTAGTTAGGATAGGATCAAAAACCAAAGCAAACATCCTGTTAGCTAGTCACATTCTACTGACACTAGGAAAGTCCTACTGTTATGAGACGTCAACTACAAGTCGATCAACCTAAAGATTGCGTGAAACAATCCATCTTTTTCAAAATCATCAGAATGCTCTGGAATACCTGAGAAGTATTCCTCTAAGAAATATAAATCAGTAGATTTAATCACACATTCAATGAACATTAATTTTGCACAAAATATCATGCATGTTGCTCTGAGAGAAGTTAGGAAGTACCATGCGGGTCCCTGTCCTCATGGAGCTTGCTGTCATAAAGAGTTCACTTCTTTAGAAGGTTTTGATTACACACTTCTTCCAGACTATTCTGAATAAAGATGAGGAGAGCCAATTTTTTTTTTTCTAAACTGTAAGAAACCTTTTGTTGAATCACTGTCTTGTACCGCAGTTTAAAGAATATATTTTCCTTCGTGCATTTTGATATTTGAGAATAATGAATTCAAAAATTATTGGGAAAAGTAGGTCTGTAATTGACCACCTAGGGAAACTATGCAAAATCCCTTCAAAATTCCCACCAGGAGCAGAAGAGAAGTGGATTCAGATACAGCACTCTGAAACCTTCCCAAGCTTTCTCCACTGGAATTCTAATTAGTAAGACTCCTTTAAGCAGTTTTAAAGTTGCTTAATTTAAATATAGGAAGTGTTTCCTTGGGCTCTATAATAACTTTGGCAGAGCTGATCCTATTTCCTGAGATTAAACAGAAGAAAATTCTTTCCTCAGGAAATTGAACCACACACAATAAGATCATTCATTAGAATGTTCATATAAATTCAAAATATGCCACAGGAAGAGTGTCTTCTTCATAAAAAGTAACACCCTAGAAATGCTAAGGAGAGCCATGACTGGTTTTTAGTCTTGAGTTTTGGCCTTTGTGTGTACAAGTTCTCCAGGAAGAATTACTGAGGTGATAACTCATTTTGACAATGAAATCAAGTGCAGGATAACTAAAAAAAATGAAATCCTTTTTCCTAAATAAAAAATATCTTTCAGTATTATTTGCTTCCTCAAAGTTTTGCTTCTATTCATGAAATAAAGCTGTACCTTCTGTAACCTAATTTACTACACTTTGTACCACTTAAGACTTAGCAAAAGGAAAATCTCAGAAACTTTGTACCAAAACCTGCTACTCAAAAGTCCGACTGGTAAGGGGACTGGGGAGGCTATGCTTCTAAAACTTTTTTATTGTCCAAGAGCACAAAGGGGAACACTCTTCAGTTTCTTGCCACCCTTCTGTAAATTTACGTCACCTCACTAAATTTGAGAGCTAACTAGTGTTCTGACAGCGTTGTTGAGACTTGTGTGTCAGACTTAGAAATGTTATTGTGGAGGCTTACTTGGATGGTGAGATTTGAGAAGCCTATTTCCCTGCTAAACACATGTATTATAGAGTGATGGATAACAGAGATTCAAAGGATTGCAATGAGAGATCAAGGAGTTCACCTGTAACATCTATCGCATTGACAGCCGACTTTATTGAAGTTTCACCATATTAACTGCCTCTCTGGACTGGCTTAGCCGGCTAGGTGATTATCAATTTATCGCCAGTCAAAACACAGACTGCTTCAGGTACAGTGTCTGTGGCATAATCATGTACCTTGAATCCGATCAGACTGGAATGATCCTACTAGGACGATTCTTGTAAGAGTGAGGACGAAACATCAGTTAGAAACTTCTCTGATGAAATTGTGTCTAGTTTGTGGTTTGATAGAACATTTTTCCTAGATCCTAGATCAAGAATGCACCACTCCAAAAGGAAATGAAGTCAAAGCCTGAGAGGTAGAATGGGGAGAATATTAGAGGAATATTATATATACATATATCCCTCTTCCTGAGCTTTGCTGACTCTAACCACCCCTGAAGTCCACTCCAGAGAAGACAGTAAGTAAAAAACTGACTAGTTCTTGAAATAGACTTGCACCTTGAAACTTCACATAGCACTGTGGGAATTGACTGAATTACATGTAGGAAATGATCTGAGCTAACCATAGACCATCACTGAGATGCTAACATTACCTCTTTGACTCTGTTTTCAATATAGCAAGAGCTTTTAATTCTACCCTATTTCCTGATCCTATCCTCTAACAAGGTCTAATCTTCCTCCACATATTGAGTTCTACCAGTAGCCACTCCAATTAATATTTGTTAAATGCAGTAACAGAAGGAGATGATTTTGGCCTTAGGCAAAAATTAATACCTACACTAGCAAACACTTAATGGACACTTTCTATGTGTTGGGTACTAGTTTAAGTACTTTTTATATATTAACTCATTTAATCTTCTTAACTATGCCATGAGGAAAGTATTATTATTTTCCCTGGGCTATCAATGAGAAAATTGATGAACAGAAATATTATAAAACTTGCCCAAGATTATCCAGCCTGCAAGTTGAACCCAGGCAGATGACTCTAGAACCTTAAAAATTCTGAAATCCAGACTTTTCAGTCATATACTGATTGGACTGAGTTGTTCTGTTCCTATTCTAGCTGCCTACCATTTTATAAAATGTATTTTTCTCTAGAGAAAAATAGCATCATCCAGAGTCTCTACAATTTTTCACGCAAAATGTCTGGCATTCAATAAAAAAATTACCAGATATACCAAGAAATCAGATCAAAAAAAAGAAAGAAAGAAAGTAAAAATAGGCCATAGATGATCCAGAAACATGGATTAAAATGTTTTTAAAAAATAGATGAGGGCTTCCCTGGTGGCGCAGTGGTTGAGAATCTGCCTGCTAATGCAGGGGACACAGGTTCGAGCCCTGGTCTGGGAAGATCCCACATGCCGCGGAGCAACTAGGCCCGTGAGCCACAACTACTGAGCCTGTGCGTCTGGAGCCTGTGCTCCGCAACAAGAGAGGCTACGATAGTGAGAGGCCCGCGCACCACGATGAAGAGTGGCCCCTGCTTGACGCAGCTAGAGGAAGCCCTCGCACAGAAACGAAGACCCAACACAGCCAAATAAATAAATAAATAAATAATAATTTTTAAAAAATAGATGAAAAGATACCCTTACCAGAGAAACAGAATCCATAAGAAGAGAATCAAGTGGAAATTCTAAAACTGAAAAATACAGTAATTAAAACTAAGAACTCAACAGATGAGCTTACTAGCAGATTAAACACAAATAAGAACAGAATTAGTACTGTAAGATACTAAATACTAGTATTCTCTGTCGGCAGAGAATATTCAGACCAAAGGACCAAAAAAAAAAATGGAAATATAGAAAAAAGTGAGAGACACATGGGAGATGGCAAAGTTCTAAGTGTAACTGGAGCTCCAGAAGTACAGAAATAGATTAGAGGAGAAATGGAGGCAAAAGCATTGTTCGAATAGGTAATGTCTGAGAAATTTGCAAAACAGATGAACAATATCAAATCCCAAGAAGGATACAGACATTACTAGTCTCATCATAGTAAAACTGCCAAATGACAAAGACAAAGAATAAGCCATAAGAACAGCCAGACAAAAAAGCATAGTACCTTCAAAGAAACTACAACAATGATAACTAAGTTCTCAACAGAAACCATAGAAACCAGAAGAAAACAGAATGATATCTTGAAGTGCTGGAAGAAATTACTGATGACTGAGAAGTCTATACACAGTGAAAATATCCTTCAAACATAAAGGCATCATAAAACGTTTGTTGTCAGCAGATCCATATTAAAAGAAATGCTGAAGGAGTTTAGACAAGAGGAAAATGATCCCAGATGGAAAGACAGAAATGCAGGAAAGAATGAAGAGCAACAGGAGTTAAATATATAAATGACAATAATAACATGTGGTGAAGTTTACATACATATAAAATTAAAATAAATGTATGACAGCAGTAAATCAAACAGCAGAAAGGGATAAATGGATTTAATGTGTTCTTAAATCCTAGCATTGTCTGGGAAGTGGTAAAACTATTAATTTACATTAGACTTTATTAGGTTAAGGTTGTTGTTATATCCAGTAAATATAATTCCAAATATATCAGTAATTATATTAAATGTACATGGACTAAATACTTCGACTGAAAGACAAAGTTTGTCCAACTAGATGAAAAAATAAAAATTTAATTATATGTTGCCTAAATAAGGACATCTTAAATATAAGGATACAGAAAGGTTGACAGTAAAAGAATGGAGATATATCATGTAAATACCATGATTAAACATAAAAAAGGACATTTAAAACTGATGCTTAAAAGTTAATTTACTAGATATGGAAATGAAAACTGGTAAAACTAAACAATAATTTAGGGATGCTTATATTAATGAAAAAGTTTTTAAAAGCAAGGGCGAGTAACAAAAAATTCAGGATAGAAGTATGAGAGTGGACTAGGTAGCAACACAAATGAGGAGATTAAGGGGCTTCTGTATCTTTAAGTTGTTCTTTTTTTTATTATTATTGTTGAAGCTGAGTAATAGTATGGGCTTTATTATACTATTTTCTATACTTTTGTAGATGTTTGAAATTAAAAATAATTTTTTAAAAATAATTCAATTACAAAATAAATGACACAAGGAAAGATATATTGTTAAAACATGGTAACATGGACAAAAACAAAGCTTTAAAATATATAAAGCAAAATGGATAAAAATGCAAGGAGAAATTGACAAATTCATAATCAGGAGAACATTTTACAATTTATCAGCAATCGAAGGTCAAGTAGGACAGAAATAGTAAAGATATTGATGATCTAATTATACAATTAGCAAGCTAAACACTTATTCACACTCACACACATTCACATGTATTTGCACCTGACAGGCTACATATTCTTTTCAAACACTTGAACATCCCCCAAATTGGTCACATATTAGGTTACTCTATACGCTCAATTATTGTTTTTTGTTGACTTTTTTACAATTAGAACATATTTATGTGACACCTGTATTCAATACAATCAAAAATATGTTTAAAAAAATGAAAAGAAGCATCTATATTTTACTCAGTTGTGGCAGGCCTTTTAAACATATTATCTTGTTTCACCTCACACAAAACAATGAGGCTGGTATGAAAGCAGGAGGGAGGTTCAGCCACTGGCCTCAGGCCACTGAGATGATGAGTGGCGGTCAGGACTTGCACTCAGTTCTGCTGGATGCTAGAGCCTGGTCATGTGCCTTACTGCACTGCCTCACACAATGCCAATTCGTATTTTCAGCATGCCACGGAATAACTCCAGGTTATTGGAGATGATCCAGCCAATATGAATGACCGGTTCTTGCTGAATGATCGCCTCCCTCTCATCATGGGTATGACACTTGTAATAGATGATGTTCTTAATCACTCTTGGAGACAAAGGATTAGAGATAACCTCTTCTTCATGTCCAAAGGCACCCAGAGTTACCTGTTGGCCCTGCACTAAAGCAATAGTAATGGATGGGGCCAGGCTGTCCACTAGTTTACTTAAAAGGCTTGCTGTATGGCGCACCACCGACCGACATTTTTTGCTGCCAGCTCTTCTGTAGACTCTCTCAATGTGATCAGAAACAATACCTTCCTTTGTGATAAAGTTGGGTCCTTCTCTTTTGAGCAGTATACCCAGCAGGATGGCTTGGCTAGCCAGACAACTACAGTCATTCAGTTTTTGAAGAATTTCATGGGTGGGTTTGTTTTTCCATTTAGTAGTGGTAACATCTGGCTGCTGTTCTTGTTCAGGAGCATTGGAGGAGCTGCTTTGTCGTTTGACTTTTGAACGTTTGGGAACTTCTAGTTCCTCAAAACTCTTAAATTCTGGAAGCTCTTCTGTGTCATTGATTCGTAAGAAGTCAAGTTGTTCTACCACAGCTCCAGATATTAGTGTCTGTAGACGATCAACGTGAACTTTGACTCCTCCGACCACTCCTTTCTTAAAAGCTGCCAGCATATCTAATACGGGATTGAATTGGCTACCTCTTATACTGTCTTCCTGGATGAGAATAAGGAAAAGTGCATGTCCATGCATTTTCCAGTATTGTTTAATAAACTGTACTGCATTCTTTATGTCATCTATCAGCAGTAAAACATCCTGAGACATTTAGAAATCACTTAGGTCAAAGATGATAGGGTTACAAACCACAGTCTTTCCTAGAATGCAATAAATCTTTGATGTATGGAGGCAGCCAATGGGCCTATCTAGCCTTCCACAGAGTCCTAATTTTTCATTGATCCCAAGATGGAAATAAGCTTTCACAAGCTCCTGCTGGGCCCAGATCTGAATGGGTTCTACCTGTTGAGGAGTTAGAGTCTGAATACCATATGTGTTGAAGAAAATTTGAAGGCATTGGCTTTCTGCTATAAGCGTTATATAAACAACCAAATCATTTTCCAGTGGGCCCTGATTGGAAAACCTTATGCTCACGTTACATTGATTCTGTAGTGGGACATAACACTGAACAGGATCAATGTCTTTAGGACTAATTAATTCATCAGCCAGGAGTTTTGCAATGACATAAAGGGCTTGTCCCCAAAGTAATAGTTTTCCATCACAGCCATAGTTGCTAGGAAATCACTTCTAACTACCAGGGTTTCTTTTTTCATATTCTACAAAATCAGCTGGAACATAGTAGTACTTTGGTATGACAGGATAACCTTCTGTGGTCTTATGAATACTGGAGTCAGAAGATCCTGATATTCTTTTACTTGCTTGGGATTGCCTCTAAAAACACCATCAATCATCATGCAAAGGAAAAATATGGGAAATTCACATTCAATGCCATCAAACAGCTTAATTTCAGCTGGTCTACAGTAGCATCTATTAGGATCTTCCAATGATGTTCTATACCCATCTCTCAAGAAACGCTTAAGTCCATATTTTCCTTTAATTTTCTAACCACTTTATCGAGTGTCTGGCTAAACAGAACTTCATCATCCAAGGCAAATATAGGATAACTGATGCAGGGGAGCAGGGCAACATCTGTGTTATGAGATCTTGATTCTCTGGGTAACAGTGAGCACAAAGTTTGCTAGTTGCGATTGTGGGCATCGAGATCCACAAATATAACCGACCAAGAACAGCCCTGGTTGCCAAAGAGGTTGAATCCATTAATTGCTTCTACAGCTGCTTTTGCTAAGCCAACAGAGTTCGAATGCAACTCTGTGCTGCCATTATTATATTTGCTTCCTCTTTCCCAGACACCAAAGTCAGGCACACAGTAAACTCTTTCCACACAAAATACAAGGTTCTGAATAAAAGAGACCTCTTCAGTGTTATAGATAATCTGGAGTCCTGAGGAAATCATTTCCACAAGGTAAAGGAGATAGAGTGACACTGCATTTAGCAGAAGATGACCATAATCCTCATAGGAGAGAATCTCATCCCTGTATGTACATTGAAAACAGAGTGAAGACATGTTGTCGGGCATGGATCCTGCTTAAACTGCTGGACCTTATAGGCCTGACGCATATAGCAGTAGACAATTCCCCTCATACATTTATAGCCGAGTGCTTCAGCTCATGGGTCCTTCCCTTGTCATCATCAATGCACCTGTATACAAGGGCCAAAGCCCAGGGCACAGCAGTGCAGTATAGACTGTCATGGATCTTGGCCTTCTGATCATCACCACATGTTTTTGTGCAAAAGAGACCTGCGGTTAGACTTCGATACAGCAGCAGTGTTGACTTGACAATTCTGTAATAGTGATCCAATTTATCCCACAGTTTCATTATCAGGTCTTGGAAGATTAATGCTTTTAAGAGGTTCATAAACTGAGCCACACCTTAAGAAAGCTGGTGGAGAAGAGACAACTGTATCAGGTGAGCTGGCCATTTCAAATTGTTGACTCTAATCATAAGCATCGCAGGCTAAACTATAGCAATTTGTCCGGGCTCTTCACTCCAAGCCCTTCCAGCTCACTTCGGCCATGCAACCTGCCATTGCACTCGGGCCAATGCCTTGGCATCCCCGGGGCCACCTGTCAGCTCCTCCCGGCCGGCTGCTATTATTCTTTAAACTGTACACATATGTGATACATTATCTCTCTTTTGCGTATATGCTTTATTTTATAATAAAATCACTTTTTAAATAGTAAAAAAAACAAGCCTCTTAGGTAGCCTCATCCACCAGAGGGCAGACAGCAGAAGCAAGAAGAACTACAATCATCCAGCCTGTGGAACAAAAACCACATTCACAGAAAGATAGACAAGATTAAAAGGCAGAGGGCTATGTACCAGATAAAGGAACAAGATAAAACCCAAGAAAAACAACTAAATGAAGTGGACATAGGCAAACTTCCAGAAAAAGAATTCAGAATAATGATAGTGAAGATGATACAGGCCCTTGGAAAAAGAATGGAGGCAAAGATCGAGAAGATGCAAGAAACATTTAACAAAGACCTAGAAAAATTAAAGAACAAACAAACATAGATGAACAATAAAATAACTGAAATGAAAACTACACTAGAAGGAATAAATAGCAGAATAACTGAGGCAGAAGAACGGATAAGTGACCTGGAAGACAGAATGGTGGAATTCACTGCCGCAGAACAGACTAAAGAAAAAAGAATGAAAAGAAATGAAGACAGCCTAAGAGACCTCTGGGACAACATTAAACGCAACAACATTCGCATTATAGGGGTCCAGAAGGAGAAGAGAGAGAGAAAGGACCCGAGAAAATATTTGAAGAGACTATAGTAGAAAACTTCCCTAACATGGGAAAGGAAATAGCCACCCAAGTCCAGGAAGCACAGTGAATCCCACACAGGATAAACCCAAGGAGAAACACGCCGAGACACATAGTAATCAAACTGGCAACAATTAAAGACAAAGAAAAGTTATTGAAAGCAGCAAGGGAAAAACAACAAATAACATACAAGGGAACTCCCATAAGGTTAACAGCTGATTTCTCAGCAGAAACTCTACAAGCCAGAAGGGAGTGGCATGATATACTTAAAGTGATGAAAGGTAAGAACCTACAAACAAGATTACTCTACCCAGCAAGGATCTCATTCAGATTCAATGGAGAAATGAAAAGCTTTACAGACAAGCAAAAGCTAAGAGAATTCAGCACCACCAAAACAGCTCTACAACAAATGCTAAAGGAACTTCACTGAGTGGGAAACACAAGAGAAGAAAAGGACCTACAAAAACAAACCCAAAACAATTAAGAAAATGGTCATAGGAACACACATATCGATAATTACCTTAAACATGAATGGATTAAATGCTCCAACCAAAAGACACAGGCTTGCTGAATGGATACAAAAACAAGACCAATATATACGCTGTCTACAAAAGACCAACTTCAGACCTAGGGACACATACAGACTGAAAGTGAGGGGTTGGAAAAACATATTCCATGCAAATGGAAATCAAAAGAAAGCTGGAGTAGCAATACTCATATCAGATAACATAGACATTAAAATAAAGAATGCTATAAGAGACAAGGAAGGACACTACATAATGACCAAGGGATCAATCCAAGAAGAATATATAACAATTATAAATATATATGCACCAACATAGGAGCATCTCAATACGTAAGGCAACTGCTAACAGCTATAAAAGAGGAAATCGACAGTAACACAATAACAGTGGGGGACTTTAACACCTCACTTACAGCAATGGACAGATCATCCAAAATGAAAATAAATAAAGAAACAGAAGCTTTAAATGACACAATAGACCAGAGATTTAACTGATATTTATAGGACATTCCATCCAAAAACAGCAGATTACACTTTTGTCTCAAGTGTGCACGGAACATTCTCCAGGATAGATCACAACTTGGGTCACAAATCAAGCCTCAGTAAATTTAAGAAAATTGAAATCATATCAAGCATCTTTTCTGACCATGACGTTATGAGATTAAAAATGAATTACAGGGAAAAAAACGTAAAAAACACAAACACATGGAGGATAAACAATACGTTACTAAATAACCAAGAGATCACTGAAGAAATCAAAGAGGAAATCAAAAAATACCTAGAGACAAATGACAATGAAAACACGACGATCCAAAACCTATGGGATGCAGCAAAAGCAGTTCTAAGAGGGAAGTTTATAGCTATACAAGCCTACCTCAAGAAACAAGAAAAATCTCAAATAAACAATCTAATCTTACACCTAAAGGAACTAGAGAAAGAGGAACAAACAAAACCCAAAGTTAGCAGAAGGAAAGAAATCATAAAGATCAGAGCAGAAATAAATGAAATAGGAACAAAGAAAACAATAGCAAAGATCAATAAAACTAAAAGCTGGTTCTTTGAGAAGATAAACATAATTGATAAACCATTAGCCAGACTCATCAAGAAAAAGAGGGAGAGGACTCAAATCAATAAAATTAGAAATGAAAAAGGAGAAGTTACAACAGACACCACAGAAATACAAAGCATTCTAAGAGACTACTACAAGCAACTCTATGCCAACAAAATGGACAACCTGGAAGAAATGGACAAATTCTTAGAAAGTTATAACCTTCCAAGACTGAACCAGGAAGAAATAGAAAATATGAATAGACCAATCACAAGTAATGAAATTGAAACCTGTGATTAAAAATCTTCCAACAAACAAAAGTCCAGGACCAGATGGCTTCACAGGTGAATTCTATCAAACATTTAGAGAAGAGCTAACACCCATCCTTCTCAAACTCTTCCAAAAAATTGCAGAGGAAGGAACACTCCCAAGCTCATTCTATGAGGCCACCATCACCCTGATACCAAAACCAGACAAAGATACTACAAAAAAAGAAAATTACAGACCAATATCACTGATGAATATAGATGCAAAAATCCTCAACAAAATACTAGCAAACAGAACCCAACAACACATTAAAAGGATCATACACCATGATCAAGTGAGATTTATCCCAGAGATACAAGGATTCTTCAATATACGCAAATCAATCAATGTGATACACTATATTAACAAATTGAAGAATAAAAACCATATGATCATCTCAATAGATGCAGAAAAAGCTTTTGACAAAATTCAACACCCATTTCTGATAAAAACTCTCCAGAAAGTGGGCATAGGGGAACCTACCTCAACATAATAAAGGCCATGTACGACAAACCCACAGCAAACATTATTCTCAATGGTGAAAAACTGAAAGCATTTCCTCTAAGATCAGGAACAAGACAAGGATGTCCATTCTCACCACTATTATTCAACATAGTTTTGGAAGTCCTAGCCACAGCAATCAGAGAAGAAAAAGAAATAAAAGGAATCCAAATTGGAAAAGAAGAAGTAAAACTGTCACTGTTTGCAGATGACATGATACTATACATAGAGAATCCTAAAAATGCCACCAGAAAACTACTAGAGCTAATCAATGAGTTTGGTAAAGTTGCAGGATACAAAATTAATGCACAGAAATCTCTTGCATTCCTATACAGTAATGATGAAAAATCTGAAAGAGAAATTAAGGACACACTCCCATTTACCACTGCAACAAAAAGAATAAAATACCTAGGAATAAACCTACCTAGGGAGACAAAAGACCTGTATGCAGAAAACGATAAGACACTGATGAAAGAAATTAAAGATGATACCAACAGATGGAGAGATATACCATGTTCTTGGATTGGAAGAATCAATATTGTGAAAACGACTATACTACCCAAAGCAATCTACAGATTCAATGCAATCCCTATCAAATTACCAATGGCATTTTTTACAGAACTGGAACAAAGCATCTTAAAATTTGTATGGAGACACAAAAGACCTCGAATAGCCAAAGCAGTCTTGTGGGAAAAAAACGGAGCTGGAGGAATCAGACTCCCTGACTTCAGACTGTACTACAAAGCTACAGTAATCAAGACAATATGGCACTGGCACAAAAACAGAAACATAGATCAACGGAACAAGATAGAAAGCCCAGAGATAAACCCACGCACCTATGGTCAACTAACCTATGACAAAGGAGGCAAGGATATACAATGGAGAAAAGACAGTCTCTTCAATAAGTGATGCTGGGAAAACTGGACAGCTACATGTAAAAGAATGAAATTAGAACACTCCCTATCACCATATACAAAAATAAACTCAAAATGGATTAGAGACCTAAATGTAAGACCAGACACTATAAAACTGTTAGAGGAAAACATAGGAAGAACACTCTTTGACATAAATCACAGAAAGATCTTTTTTGATCCACCTCCTAGAGTAATGGAAATAAAAACAAAAATAAACAAGTGGGACCTAATGAAACTTCAGAGCTTTTGCACAGCAAAGGAAACCATAAACAAGACGAAAAGACAACCCTCAGAATGGGAGAAAATATTTGCAAATGAATCAACGGACAAAGGATTAATCTCCAAAATATATAAACAGCTCATTCAGCTCAATATTAAAGAAACAAACACCCCAATCCAAAAATGGGCCAGAAGACCTAAATAGACATTTCTCCAAAGAAGACATACAGATGGCCACGAAGCACATGAAAAGATGCTCCACATCACTAATTATTAGAGAAATGCAAATCAAAACTACAATGAGGTATCACCTCACTCCTGTTAGAATGGGCATCATCAGAAAATCTACAAACAAATGCTGGAGAGGGTGTGGAGAAAAGGGAACCCTCTTGCACTGTTGGTGGGAATGTAAATTGATACAGCCACTATGGAGAACAGTATGGAGGTTCCTTAAAGAACTAAAAATAGAATTACCATATGACCCAGCAACCCCACTACTGGGCATATACCCAGAGAAAACCATAATTCAAAAAGACACATGCACCCCAATGTTCATTGCAGCACTATTTACAATAGCCAGGTCATGGAAGCAACCTAAATGCCCATTGACAGACGAATGGATAAAGATGTGGTACATATATACAATGGAATATTACTCAGCCATAAAAAGGAACGAAATTGGGTCATTTGTTGAGACATGGATGCATCTAGAGACTGTCATACAGAGTGAAGTAAGTCAGAAAGAGAAAAACAAATATCGTATATTAACGCATGTATGTGGAATCTAGAAAAATGGTACAGATGAACCGGTTTGCAGGGCAGAAGTTGAGACACAGATGTAGAGAACAAACGTATGGACACCAAGGGGGGAAAGCAGCAGGGGGTGGGGGTGGTGGTGTGATGAATTGGGCGATTGGGATTGACATGTATACACTGATGTGTATAAAATGGATGACTAATAAGAACCTGCTGTGTAACAAAATAAACAAAATAAAATTCAAAAATTACAAAAAAATAGTAAAAAAAATTTAATTTACCAGAAAGATATGACTATTTTGAATTCATATTCTCTCATTAAGTAAAGCAAAAATTGACCTAACTAAAAGCAGAGTAAGTCCAAGATGATAGTAGGAGACTTTAATAAACTTTTCTCAATTACTCACTGAATAATCATACTAAACGATATATTAATAAACTTCCCTTAATTGACATATATAAAATTCTGTCACTAATGTATTAAAGGGACATAAGACATTTACCAAAACTGACTATATGCTGGGCCATAAAACAAGTCCCCAAGTTCCCCAAAATTTCAAAATATTGAAACCATTAATGTATTCTCTGACCCCAGTGGAATTAAGCTAGAAATCAGTAACGAAATAACTAGAACATCCACCAAATATTTGGAAACTGGTTAAAGAAGAAATCAAAATGGAAATTAGAAAATATTTTGAACTAAATAATAATGAAAATATGACCTATCAAAACTTGTGAATACAGGTTCAGCGGTACTTAGTGGGAAAACTCAATGACAGTGGTTACACTGAGAATGAGGGGAAATGACTGAGAAGCAGAATAGGAGGGGCCTCTTGGGGGCTGGTAATGTTCTAGGTCTTACTGGAAAAGGTGACTACTTGAGTCTTGTCCCTCTGTGAAAAATTCACTAACCTGTACATTTATGATTTGGGCATTTTTCTACATGCCTGTTATATTGTAAAAAAATTTTACTTAAAAAATAAACAGAAATTATTCCTGGCTCCTCTTTTTCTCACACCTCACATCTAGATCATCAGCATTTCCTGTTGGCTTTAATTCAAAATTAATACAAAATCTGGCCATATCTCACTACCTCCCAGCTGCTAATCTTGTGTAAACCAACAGCATCTCTTTCTTGATTTATTTCAGAGTTTTATATCAGTCTTCCTGCTTCTGCCCTTGCTCCCTATAGTCTATCGTCAATTCAGTCACCACAGTGAACTGTTCAAGCTGAATCAGATCATGTTACTACTCCACAAACTTGTCCAACTGCCTTCTCATTTCATTCACAATAAAAGCCAAATAATTGTCATGACCTTCATCTCTGAATGATCTGGACTACCATCCCCTTACTCCACCTTCTACCCACCCCCACCCTACCCCTGATTCACTCTACTCCAGTCTTAACTGCCTCTTTACTCTTCACAGAACACACCAGGGACATTCCTGCCCCATGACATTTGCACTGGCTGTGTCCTCTGCCTGGATGTTTCTCCCCCTAGATTCACACAGCTCATTCACTCAGGTCTCTGCATAAAAATCACCTTTGTCCCTGACCATTATCATTGCAATTCCCTCCACCAACAACTTCCAATTCCTCTTCACCAAACATGTATCCAGTGTCAATATGAACAGGTACTGGTCTAGTGCCCAGGACAAATTAGTAAACAAAATAGGCAATGAGGGCTTCCCTGGTGGCGCAGTGGTTGAGAGTCTGCCTGCTAATGCAGGGGACACGGGTTCGAGTCCTGGTCTGGGAAGATCCCACATGCCGCGGAGCAACTAGGCCCGTGAGCCACAATTACTGAGCCTGCGCTCCGCAACAGGAGAGGCCGCGATAGTGAGAGGCCCGCGCACCGCGATGAAGGGTGGCCCCCGTTTGCCGCAACTAGGGAAAGCCCTCTCACAGAAACGAAGACCCAACACAGCCAAAAATAGATAAATTAATTAATTAATTAATTAAAAGAAAAAAAAAAGGAAAAAAAAAATAGGCAATGATTCCTGCCTTCATGGGACTTACATTCTAGCAGGAGGAGACAATAACAGATTGAATGAGGAGTGTAAGAGAAAGAGGAAGGATGACTTCCAGGGTTTTGATCCAAACAACTAGAAGAATGGAGTTGCCATCTGCTAGGATAAGAGAGACTGAACATACAGCAAGTTCAAAGAGGAAAAAAAAAATCAGTTCCGCATTAGGCATGTTACATCCCCTTTTCTGCTTAATTTTCCTCCATAGCTCTTATCAACATTGACATCCTATACATTTTACATATTTACTTGTTTATTATCTATGTTCACCCACTGGAATGTAACCTCCAAGAGGGCAAAGACTTGTTTATTTTGTTCACCGCTATATCGCAGGTATCTAGAATAAATTTATCTGTTCCATAAGCATTTATGGAGTGCCTTCTAGATGACTGGAACTGTGCTAGGCTAGACCCTATATGTTTTCTACCTGTAAGGAGCTTAGAGTATAATGGGATATACAGACAAATAAACAGTCTGCATACAATAACTCTAGGAATCCAGGACACCATGGGAGTGTGCAGGAGGGGTATCACACATAGACTCTGAAGGGGAATTCGAGAAGCTTCCTGAAAGAAGTGATATTGTAATATTGTAACCAAGAGTCAAGTTATCTACTTGAAAAGGAGAAGAGCATTTCAGGAAGATGGAACAGCATGAGCCAAGCTTGGAGGCCAGAGGGACCATGGACTACCCAGGAAGTTGCAAATTCACCTGGTATCTTAGCTGTACCCTAGAGAACATATCTGTGTAAGATGGGAATTGAAGGAGTTATGTCACCAAAAAACACACTTGGCTGAGCAATAACTCCACCAGAGATCCCAGCCAAGGCCAGCAAACACAGGCACCTGCAACCAGCAGCAAGAGCAGCGATAGCCACCATCTTCCCCACCCACCAGACAGCTGGGGTGGCGGCAACAGCAGAGGGTTCTGAGATTCACTGCCCACCAATAGCACTTGGTCAGGCTTGACCATCAAGACCAAGGGCAAAATGGAGGCCAGTTCCTGTACAGTTCGTCCTTGAAGGTAGTGTCTGTGTTCCCAGTTCGCCTGCAGGCAGAAACAGGAAGACGGGACAAAGACTGATTTCATAAAAACAGGTAAACACTCCTGAGGAGTTTGAGGAGGGAAGAAACTGCATAGAAAAGACTGGAATTTCTGTTCGCAGAACGGGAGGCTGGTGTCATGTGTAACTTTGTTTGAACCCACAGAAGACAGGGAGAGTCTGGTGACATTCAAGTTCTACGAGAGCGTGCATTCTCAACAGGGGTGATCTCACCCCCAGGGAGGTGAAATTGGTTCTTGGGGTGAAAATATCTTAGATATTATAATGGTTTGTTGCCCTCCAAAGGCTGCAATACATAAACAGATGTATAGTCTATCTATGGTACTAAAAGTACACCAGAGGATGGGGAGTGGGCACAGGGAAGACCCAGGAGAGTTTTTAAAGTGTCTAAAAAGGCTACTTAGGAAGGTTGGAATTTTTTTTTTTTAAAGGATAAACACTGAACTAGAACGAAGCTCTACTTGAGAGATGGAGACCAGGAAGGTTTAAAAGATGTGTTCTTCTGAAATACGAAAGAGTAGGGGACAGGGATAGAAAGGAGCAAAAAGGAAAGCATTCTGGGTGGTGGAAACAGCATACGCACAGGCTTTGAGTAAAAGGAAAAGGTGAGCTACACAAAATGCAATAGAGTGGCCGAGTAAGATAAGGTCCAGGCAGGCTTTATTGGATTTAGCAATTAGGAGGTCACTGATCATTTAACCTCTTTGCACTTCAGTTTCAATACTTGTTAAATTAAATTGAAAAATAATCTCCAAGGCAACTTACAGCTCTAAAGACTCTCTCACCTGGGCTGGGTCTGTTTACACACAGAGACACACACAAAACATATCCATACACTTCTACATACTCCCAACACACATGTTAATCTATTTCTATAATCTAATTTTCCTGTCTCTCTGCAGCTATATTCGCCTTTGGAGATTAACAGTTCTCTTTGTTTAATTATAACAATCCTTTTAAAAATCAGCTACAAGAGTGTACAGTTCCCTGATAAGCTGAGCTACTGGACAATAAACTGGTCAATATCAGTTCCTATAAACATTCCTAATGCCTTGTAAATACCTTTTATAATGCAATAAACTCTTTAGAATGTGGATACCAGATTTTATTTCATGTAAAAAAAAAAGATTTTAAAACCCAGATTCATTCAAATGGGGCAAAAAATTATCTCCTTTTGAACTATCATTCGTTCATTAGACAGTTACTAAGTGCCTACTGTGTGTCAAACAGTACCATATGTGCTTGGGAAATTATCAGTGAATAAGACAAACAGTTCACAGCTTCCAGGAGTCTAGGGTAGAAAAGCAGGGGAGTAACTGAGAAGTTGATAATGTTAGCACACCTCAGTCACTGCTAGCATCTGGCCATGTGGGTAACATGTTTGAACCTTAGACCTATTCCTGACAACAGAGTCTGAGGAATAGGAGAAGGATCGACTTACCAGGGGGAAAGATGGCAGCACAAACACAGTCACTCAAAAAGGGGGGTTTTCTTAACCATCTGGGGGCCATAGACCCCTTCTCAGAATCATGTGTAAAATAAGATTATAAATGAAACCAATTATATTAAAATACAGTTATCAATTTTAAAATTTGCGATATAGTAATATATGTGTGCTTCTTTACTAACACAGTAAATAACCAGATGGAGTGGCTGTCGTAATAATGACTGGTTAACTCTGAAGCAGTGAGGAGCATAAATGACGTGTTGAGGTACTTACAACCTTATAACGTGTTATGAAAATACCTGTGGTTTCTATTGATGACAAAGTCACAGCTACTATTAATAATACTGTGGTCTGTTGCCTATGTTCATAATTGAACAGAATGTTAAATCTCAGTAGAGGTTAATGAAAGTACAGAATTTTTTTACTATCTAAATTCACAGACTCCCCTGAATCCCATCCAGAAACGCCTTGCAGACTGCAGCCCCCTGTTCTGGAACATAAAGCTAAATCAGGATTTCTTCTTTCAATCACATGGCTCCACAGTCACTTCTAGAGCTACAGCTCCATCATTGGGATTTCCCAAAGAAGTAGCTCGTCCATTATTTGGAGCACACTGCCATCCCATGGCTCCTCCTGAAGAGTTTAGCATTAATAACATCCACAACAAAGCAGCCTTTTAGGGCATTAGACCAAACCTGCAAATTAATGCACTGGCTCATCACAATTCATTAATCAAACTCAGACTGGATTTAACAACAGATTATTAAAGATCAAAATTATACCCACAGAAAAAAAAAGGCAGCTCCCAGAGGGTCAAATGTAATGTGAATGGTTTTGCATAAAACCATAAACCTGTTATTAAATTAAAAACAGGAAAAATTATGTCCACTGCTTATCTTCATTTTTTTTTTTAAAGGAATGTTACGCTAATTTATTTCTTTGCTGTTCCTGGTTACAGGGTAAAAGACTAAAAGGTTAAAATGCAATGGTTCTTTTGATGTTTGGTTGAGCAGCTTACACTAACATCTACTGACTGAGGTAAAGAAATTAATGAAATTACTCCCATAATTCATTACTAATGGAACACTGTCAATGCTTTCAACTGACAGTTCACACAAATCCGCCTCAGACACCGAGACACCTCATGGTGACTGACAGTAGGGCTCCCTTCTCCTGATAATGCTCCGCAAAGCAGAACTCAGCTGCCTTGTCCTACAATTTCCTGATCCCTCACCTCTGTGCTCTTGCTTTTCATGAGCAGGTCCGTTCTCTCTGTGAACAAAAGCAGGAAGGGGGAAACAATGATTTGAATTTTTCTCTCTCTTCAGGGAATTTAGGCAGACCTGCTGGGGATTCCCAAAGACATAAACATTCAGAATGCTCTAATTTGGCAGATCACAGTGCTGCAACCAACTGTGCAATGAATTTTTTTTAAAGGTTAATATTTTAGAGCAGCAAACATAGATAAGAGCATAACAATAATAAGAAGGATGGGGAAAATTCATTTACAGGACTGTATGATTTTGTGACATCTTTTCTCGTTCCCCATTAGGACTGAACCATTAGTTCTTTCTGTTTTTGCAGAAACAGAAGCAAAAATTACTAGCACACATGCTGATTAAGGTAGGTAAGTAACATTTCTGGAAATACAAAATGTTTTATTCAATGTAGGTACCCGTTTGATATTTATAGGGTGTTTTGGTCTTAGTAGTGTCTATTTTAAACTGTAAATTCCTAAAGGGAAGGGACTACGTCTTTGTTGTATATCTGAAGATAGTTAATAATTTCTCTTTGAAGTTATACCAAGATAGTATAGAATGATGTTATGGGTGAGACAAAATATACCAAATGATCATATATGTATAATACATTATTATATGCATATATAATAAAGTCCAAAAGAGTCAACATATTCAAAACACTTTATAAATACAGGGAGTGTCTAACGCAGCGACTCAAGCGTGGATTTTGCTTGTGTTGTTGTAGTTAGTTACGTCCTAAGCAGCAAGTACACGGTCCAATTTTGTCACCCCCCTCTCTCAATCCCTGGCAATCTTTTCTGCCAGCTCAAGATCACAATTCGTCTTAACACAGCATTACAAACGGCCTCCATCAATCACTCAGTGATCACTTAAAATGAAATCTATTCCCTCTACCCAGGTACAGTACCTGGCACATAGTAAGTACTCCGTAAGTATTTGCTGAAATGAAAAAATGAAACTCCCTCTCCTCTTTCCAAATGAAAACATACTATGTTAGGACTGTTTTTCCAGAATCAATTTAACCACCACTAATTCCCAGAAAGTGTTATCATAGAGATTAACTACAAATAAGTGCCTTATAAAAATATTTTTTATTTTTGCAGTGAGCCTCCAATGTCATGCAGATGCTTATTACTCTCTCACATGGGAAAATGGATACACCTGCAGAGAAAGTGATATTTATTTGAAAACACAATTGTAAAACCCATATCATAGAAACTAGGGACATTGTAGGCCACCAAGATTAACAAAAATGGAACAGAGCTTAACTTCTGAGTGGAAGCACTTTGGGCAGAAGAGTTCTGCTGAGATACCATACTTCTCTAAGGTGAAATAAGTGGGAAAATTGTAATAATAACTACAGTGTAGAAAGCCTGTGCTCTGGAACAGGCATCTGTTTTGTGGGTGGCATGAAACAACAATCCCATCATGTAGACATTAGCATCACCACTTTACTGAGCAGGAAATTCAAAGCGCTTCAGCAGCTCACCTGAGGTCACGCCAGGGAGTCGCTGAGCCAACGCGAAAAATCATGTCTGACTCCAAAGCCCCTGGGACAGGACTATGCTCTGCGCTGCCGCTCTTCTCTCAGACCCTTTCCCTTGTGTGCCCTCCACTAGCACTGCCTCAAACCTAAAAATTAATCATTGAAGAAAAGATCTGAGTCCCATACATATCCTTGTACCAATTCTCCTTAGACAGGCCACAAAATATAAGTGGCAGAATAGCAAAGAAGTTAACAGTGTAGGCCATGGCATCAATGGCTTAGATTAGCTTCCCTGTTCTATACCCTCCTTGCACGGGCAATTTTCTTACCTTCTTTGTGCCTTGGTTTTCTTCTAAATAAAATGGAAGTGGTAATAATGCCAATATTGTGAGGTTATAGTGATAATTAAATGAGTTAATACATGTGAAGTGCTTGGTGCCTGGCACACATAAAGTGCTGAATAAAGTTGGCTGTTATTTTTAGTTCTTTTGGCCATAATGCAATGGACATTTGGACATTGCATATCCACAGTTCAGCAAGTTAGTTGACCAGCTTTCAAACACCAGGTTTTATTGAGCATCTAATACATTGCAACCTAAACAACAAAACAGCCTGAAAGTAGTTCTCATCCAAGACATTAGGCTGTAAATTCTTTGACATAATGGACAATTTGGCAAGCCCTCCCTAAGTCCCTGTGGTATAACTCTGTGCTCCATCCCACACAGATGAGCAAGTGGTAGTGAAAACAGAATAAGAGGGAATAGTTGTCATAAATTTTGTCTATAAAATCACTAAAGCTTTCAAATTAATCTATTCTTTTAACATTGAGGAAATAGGGACCTCATACTTAACCTTGCAACCCAGATCACCCAGGCAGTAGTTACAATTTTGAGATTTGAACCCACAACAGATGTCTGCTATTTCTATAGCTTTAATCTGCCCTTCTAATAAAAGAAGAATTCAAACATCCTCTTTCATTGCTATTATTTCTTAGATACAACTCGTTTTAACACATTATAACTATTTGACTCTTTTAGCCGATTATATAATAATAATAAAAAATATTGATAGCATAGAAATATCTAAATTTTGAGAATAGCTTGAAACGCCACCTTCCGTACGGGCTCCAATATGATAAAACTAAGTACCCAAGTATTTTATAGTTTTTATTAGAACTGATGCAATGCTGAATTAAAAATCATGAGTCGTTCAGTGCCCACACCCACATAACCTGAATTAGTCCTTTGAAACATGATATTCATTGAATGAATGTTGAATAAACACTTGCATTCCCTGCCAAGGGGAAACTTTAAAATTACTACAAGCTAGAGGAACCCATGAACTCTGTAGATACTGCTGGCGATCACTCTCTTGGTTCTTTCCTCTTGGTTGGAAAAAGCAAGGGGACTTAGTTTATGGAAGAAGATAATAAGGATACACGGCAATCTAACATAAACTGAATAAAGTATACATTCATTCTTTTCTGAGGAGCCCAGCTCTTCATATCCTAAGTCACCCAGAGGTGAAAATGTCTAAGTGACACTCTGACCACAAGTCAAAAATCCATATGACCACAGGTGAACTGGGTTTGTTGAGCCTTGTCCTAAGCTATATTTCATAAAAATACTCTCTCTGGATCAATAAAATGCAAATGCTAAAATTATCTTGTAGTACCATCAAAATAAAAAGAAACTTGAGAATTAAGTTGTCATTCTTCATTAAAATGAGCTTTTTAATTTCTTTACTCTAAATAACTAAAGTAGATATTAATACTATAAACACTTAACTGACTAAAGAAAGATTCTACCCACAGCCCCAGTTAGAGAACACTTAATTTATATATGAGGCAGCTTATAAGTATTTAGCAGTGTGGCTGGGGTTAGCTCTTTGGTCTACTTTTTAAATGATTAAATACTCTCCATCCAAGTGAATAGATGACTTCGGAGTTACATTTTGCATGCTAAAACCTTCTTTAAACACATAAGCCTTGCTCAAGATTTAAGAGGAAAAAAAAATCTTAGTGACAGTACATTCATTATGTCTTTATTAAAGATGGACTTTTCCATAGGGTTATGTGCAGCTGAAAATGAGGCTCAGTTTAATAATAAAGCAAGCTTTCCTAGTACTACAAAAATTATACAATTTTAATGTTTGATGTGTTCCTTAATTATAGAAAACTCTGCAAAGAATAACATCCTTGAAATTTACTATGCAGATGCTCTTAATTTATAACAAATTGCTCCTTAAAACACAAGTATTAAATCTCTATTAGATTTGTTGAGGTAATGTACTAATATGCATCACTAAGATCTTAAATTTCTAAGTAGCAATGCTGTTTGTTAGATGCAAATAAGGATTTCCTTAATTAAAATACACTATCCCCAGCCTCTCAGCAGATTTCGCTCAGTCTTTATATAGGACAGGTTCATTATCTACCTCAAGTTAATAGAAGTATGACCTACTGTGGTTATTTCCTTTAAAATTTAATTTTAATTACTATTTTGTTAATGGAAATAAAGCACTAAAGAATTGTGAAGATGATCCAAAAGCAATTTTGGAAACTTAATTAAAATACCTCTTGAAATCTTCAAAAGGAATTTAGCACTTAGATGGTTTGATAACTGATGGCCTTACAAATATAGCATTAGATAACCAACTCTATAAAAAAAAAAATCTTTGGATGAAGCATACTTTACAACTGTAGTGCTTCCTTAGTCTGCATCTTGAACTAATGGTCCAACTAAATAGGTATAAACGTAAAACTTGTAATTCAAAATTTTAACATTAGGCAAGGGTTCTTAACAAAGAAATGAAATGAATAACCATTACACAATGCCTTCACAATACATAAACCTTAAATGCATTCAGAGTTTTTGCATAAAACCATCATGGTTTAATCCAGATAATTGCAGATGTGTTCAGTTTGTCTTTTGGTCCTTTGGGACCTGAATATAAAATTAAAAGGCTGGTAAGATGTTGTATAAAATTCAGTAGCAGAGTTTTATTAGGCGGCTTCCTCTCCAATCTAAATTTCAAAGGTTTACACATATATTATTGATCTTATCTGTGAAAATATTGGTTCAGTGAGTAGACTTTAAACATAACACAATCCATAGATTTTATTGAGATTCACTACTCCTCATGAAAAAGATAAGAATATGAGATGCAGAGTATAACAAAGAGCAAGCTCCAGGCAAGAAACACAGCCTTTGTGATGTTCAAAATATATTTAGCAGCTCTTATATTACAAACCTTGCAATGTTATGGTTCATAATGCAATGTGCATTTTTGTACCAGACTACTTGACTACTTCCAGTAAGTAAAATCCCTGAATTCATTAGCAATAATGACTGTTTTTCCTTATAGATCTATTTAACGGAAAAGGCATTTTGCCAGACACCACCCCCTACCCTGTCAAAACAAAAAACAAAAAACAAAAAAACAAAAACCAGTATGCCATTCCATTAGCATAAAATCATGGATCTATTCTCTTAAACACTGGAATTTCAACTTCATAAATTAAAGAAATTTTATTAAAAATAAAAAATAAACGTATGACTAAAATGATGGGAGAGCAATTAAGTTGAAGTACCACTGAATTTCTCTAATTCTGTATTAACCTGGAAATGTGATTTAGATTCACACCCCCAAAATTTGACCTTACTGAACTAACAAAAGAAATTCTGTAAAAATAGGAGAGTCCATCTTTTGGTTTTGTTTCTTTTTTTTTTTTTAATTCACCACACAGGAATTGCCAATTTATAAGTGAGTTATTTTCTAAGGCTTTATTTACATGTCAGTTTTTTTAAAACTAAGGATGAATATTACCCTAGAAGCAATAAATAGGGATTAGGTTTATCCTAAAAAAATCTATAAAAGCTTAATTTAGCCTTATAGCATAGCTGAAAGACTTACAATGAAATATAGCAGGAAGCAAAACTGTTTCAATACTAGTAATTAAAGAAAATGGAAAGTTAAATTGAATAAAAGATAGTTTATTATTCTTAAATGCTCTGATAATAACAGATTTAATTCGAAGAGAAAGCAAATGTAGATGAGACATTTATCAGAATTCTGAAGGCGACTTCTGAGCTTTTTCAAGGTCTTTGGAGGTTGTTGTCATCAATTCTGTCTCAGGGCTTAATTTCATGTGAACACATAACAACACGTATTACTTGGGCAGTTAAGATAAGTTTAATAACGAGTGTCTTTCCCTTCTCTTGTTGCAGGTATTCTTTAATATTAACTTGATTTTCATCAACAACAGTAAGAGTAATTTTTAATTAATAATCAGAATGGAAAAAGAGCAATGATGGAGAAAGATTTTTCTGGAGATAACTAAACATGCATTGGAAGAAAGGAAAGGAGGGAGTAAGGAACAATGAAAAAGTATTGGAGAGAAGGGGTAGGGGGCCAATAAAGAAGCATGGACATTGTAAGAAAATAGTAACTTGAGGTCTGTTGGTTCTTGGAATTTTTTATTTGTTTGGTTGTTTGTGTATATGTGTATGTGTGTATAAAACACATACCCAGAGAAGAAAGAGAGGGAGAGAGAACAGTATGATTTCCTGATATCCGTCCTTCCATTTAAGTTAGTTTTTTAAATCTCAACTGTTTCTTTTGAGAGCAAAACATGCCAAAGTGGAGGATGAGTCATATGATCCCTTAAATACAAAATATAGTGGCTTACGTATCTAGACTAATAAGCATTGAGCCTTAGAATAATTCAGAATTTTTACATAAAACCACAGCGGTTTAACTATATTGTTACAAAATTTTTTGTTTGTGTTTTGGCTCTCCAGGACCTGTGCAAATTATTGAGCTGATAATGAACTGCATAACATTCAGTACCAGAGCTATATTAAGCGAGAACCAAAAACAAAAAGACGCAGAGCCCTTAACACACTCACATGCACTGGGACTCTCTAAGAGCGTACAATGCTTCCCGCATGAGTCTGAACTTTACTCAAGGGGTATCCGTCAGTGTTAGAGTTTTGTGAAACACACTGTGGGTTAGAGTCAGGAATCAGACAAAGATTCGCACCACTGCCACTATTATTCAATAGTGATTTGGAGGACCTAGCCAATGTAGTAAAACAGGGTAAAGAAATGAGGCATAAATCAGAAAGGAAGATATGGCATTATCATTCTTTGCAAATGATATTGGAAAATCCAAGAGAATCAGCTAAAATCTGTTAAAACAAAAGAGTTCAGAGGAATGGCAAAATACGAAAGCAATAATTTTCACTTATACTAACAACAATCAGTTGGAAAATATAATAGAAAAAATATTCCACTCAAAATAAGAATTTAAAAGGGAGGGGGGAGATCACCCAAAAGAAAAATGGGCAAAGAATGTTAACAAGCAATTAAGAGAAATATGCAAATAGCCAATTAACATGTGAACAGATGTTCAAACTCAATAATAATCAAAAATATATAAATTAAAACAAGATACCATTTTCCCCTTATGAGGACTGAAATGATTAAACACATGGGTAATACCCTATCTTGACATGAAATGTGGAAGGAAGAGCCACTCTTATACAAGTAGTATTACCCAGAATCCACACAGGAAATAAACAGCACGCTCAAATTAGGAAATTTGAAGAGCATTTAATAAAAGGATTATTCATAAGGGTGTGGGCAGGGTGGAGGGAACCCAAAAGGGATAAGGCAGTCCCCAAGGCTGGAGCAACAAAGCTGAGCAGAGAGGCTCACCTACCAGAACTCTGACCTTGGGTCTAGGGAGGCAGCCATCCCTCAGCAACCCCACAGGGAGGACCAGGAGAAGCAGTACCTCAGCTGAATTCTCCTTCCCTCTCACCTCCTGCCAGGGCCCCACCCTGCAACACTTCCATCAGTCGACCCAGCCCTACCAAAAGCCAGAAGCCAAGGGACCCGTACTCCCAGGTCAGCCTCCCAGAGCACACAACAAGGGAGAGAAAGGTAGACTGTGCACTCGAAGGGGCAACAGAAGATATCTAGCATATAAGTGTTCAGAGAAATATAAATTAGTGAAGCCAAACTGGATGATAATTTGACAGCACATATCACACATTTAAATACTCACACATACAACAAAGGAAGCAAGAATCTACAATGAAGAAAAGACAGTCTCTTCAATAAGTGGTGCTGGGAAAACTGGACAGCTATATGTAAAAGAATGAAATTAGAACATTCTCTAACAACATATACAAAAATAAATTCGTAGTGGATTAAAGACCTAAATGTAAGACTGAAAACCATAAAACTGCCAGAGGAAAACATAGAACACCCTTTGACATAAATCATAGCAATATTTTTTTAGGATCTGTCTCCCAAAGCAAAGGAAATAAAAGCAAAAATAAACAAATTGGACCTAATTAAACTTAAAAGCTTTTGCACAGCAAAAGAAAACATCGACAAAACCAACAGACAACCTACTGAATGGGAGAAAATATTTGCAAATAATATGACCGATAAGGGGTTAATATCCAAAATACATAAACAGCTCGTACAACTTAACATCAAAGAAAAAAAAAACCTGATTAAAAAATGGGCAGAAGACCTAAATAGACATTTGTCCCAAGAGGACATGCAGATGACCAACAGGCACATAAAAAGACTCAACATTGCTAATCACCAGGGAAATACAAATCAAAACCACAATGAGATATCACCTTACACCTCTCAGAATAGCTATCATCAAAAAGAACACAAATAACAAATTTTGGTGAGGATGTGGAGAAAAGGGAATCCTCATACTCTTGGTGGGAATGTAAATTGGTGCAGCCACTGTGGAAAACCAGTATGGAGGTTTCTCAAAAAACTAAAAATGGAACCACCACATGACCCAGCAATTCTACCCCTGGGGATATATCCAAAAAAAACAAAAACACTAATGCACCCCAATGTTCATAGTAGCTTTATTTACAATTGCCAAGATAGGGAAGCAACCTAAGTGTTTATCCAACAGATGAATGGATAACGAATATGTGGTATATATATACAATGGAATATTACTCAGCTATTACAAAGAATGAAATTTTGCCATTTGCAACAACATGGATGGACTTGAAGGGTATTATGCTAAGTGAAATAAGTCAGACAGAGAAAGACAAACACTGTACAGTATCACTTATATGTGGAATCTAAAAAATACAACAAACTAGTGAATATAACAAAAAAGAAACAGACTCACAGACAGAGAGAACAAAACTAGTGGTTACCAGTGGGGGGTGAGGGGGAGCAAGATAGGGGTAGGGGATTAAGAGGTACAAACTGTTATGCATAAAATAAGCTACGTGGATATATTGTACAACACAGGGAATATAGCCAATATTTTATAATACCTAAAAATGAGGTAAAACCTTTAAAAATTGTGATTCACTATATTGTACACCTGTAACATATAATATTGTACATTCACCACACTTCAATTAAAAAATATATATATAAATATTCACATATACTATAATATTGGTTTAGTCGTTTAAAAAAGAAAAGAAGTTGGTAAGAAAAATTCAAACTATTAGCTGTGTTTCTCTATGAGGAGGATTGGGAAGAAAGCTCAGGGCTCCAGGGTCAGCCAGGTCTGGGTTTGTATCCCATTGACTTGCTCAGTCAGTGTTCTTTTGACTGCAAAAAACAGAGAGAAAATCAAACTGACCTGAGAAAAAAGTTTTGGTAAAGACTCACACCACCAAACCATGAGGAAGCCTTCAGAAACACCTGGATCCAGAGAATGGAACGTCATCAGGTTCTTTCTTTCTCTTCCCGCCACCTACTGACTGTCCCCTCCCAGAGTCTACCAGCTCTGCTCCTTATAGTTGGTTTCATTCTCGCAGGCCCTCTGTTCCCACAAGTTCAATCCATGGCCACTAGCAATACTAAAAATATATTCTCCAAGCTTCATGGCCAGAGAGAAAAGAGCTTCCTGGTGCTTCAATTGAAACTGTCTCAGGAAATGGCACTGGTCAGACAAGCCTGGATCACATGGCCAACCAAGAATGAATCATCAGGGCTTCCCTGGTGGCGCAGTGGTTGAGAACCCGCCTGCCAATGCAGGGGACACGGGTTTGAGCCCTGGTCCGGGAAGATCCCACATGCCACGGAGCAGCTAAGCCTGTGCGCCACAACTACTGAGCCTGCGCTCTAGAGCCCGTGAGCCACAACTACTGAGCCCACATTCCGCAACTACTGAAGCCCGCACGCCTAGAGCCCATGCTCCACAACGAGGGAAGCCACTGCAATGAGAAGCCCGTGCACCGCAACGAAGAGTAGCCCCCACTCCCCGCAACTAGAGAAAGCCTGCGCGCAGCAACAAAGACCCAATGCAGCCAAGAATAAATAAATTAAATAAATAAATTTAAAAAAAAAAAGAATGAATCATACGGCAAGCCAGGGCAACAGGGCGTGACGACTGGCCCTGTCTGGCACAAATGTCCACTCTGTGGCCAAAGGACAGAAGCATTCTGTTTGGCCCTCACCACAACTACAGGTATCAGATAGAGGAAACACGATCTCCCCAAAAGAGAAATATTCTTCTGGACAATAAAAAGGTAAATAAACACTACATACATAGTAACCTTGGACAAATTACTTAACATCTCTGAACCTCAGTTTCCTCATATGTATGGATAAAATGAAGGAGGTGATGGTACCTATATCATAGGTTTGTTGTGGGATTAACATTGTGGGTTAATTTTATTCTTATTACTTTATCATTCTCTTTATCTTTGTATTTCCATATTATTTTATTTTTTAAAAGAACATGTAGTACTTTTATTTACGAATAAGAAAGCTATTTCCATTTTGAGAAGAGAGTTCAACAATATAATTAAGGAAAAGCCAAGAGGCAAGTTAATCATTAATTATTTAAAATTTGCCTAAGTTTTATATCTACCATTTACAATGTAACTGTCATTAACAGTTACCACATTGCGTGTTTTACATTATCAAGTTTAATTCTCACAATCACTCCATGAAGTAGGTACAATTCCCATTTAAGTGACCAAACTGAAACTCAAAGAAGTAACTTACCCAAGTGTTGGGCTGCACCCCACAGGCCTACAAGGCTTGTACTTGCCCAGCTTCAAGATGGAAGAAAGAATGGGGAGTCAGCGACAGAGACATCAGTGGTTTAAAGGATGGGGGAGCTTACACGTCTGAAGCAAGGTCCTGGAGTGACACCCCATTGTGTGCTGCAGACTGTTGTCAGGATATGGTGGCAGTCTTCAGGGAAGGGGAGGTTACCAGTTATAGGGGGAATTGATGTCAGGTTGGCTCATCAGTTACCAGGGAAACCAGCAGAGGGGCACACCCCTCACCCCAACTTTGATAAGAACAATCACTCGCTGGGGCCTGGGGCAAGTACTCAGGAAGGTCAGTCAGGTGCATAGGGTGTAGGCGCAGCAGGCACTGGTCAGGCAGGGGACGTACAGAAAGCAAGAGGACTGCCATCTTGAGTGGCCTGACCATACACCAAGGACACAGACCAGTAATTAACAGAGCTGCTGTGTAAACTCAGGATTGTCTAAAGGGGTCTGCAAACTACAACCTGTGGGCCAAATCCCACCTGCCACCTGTTTTTCTATGGCCCATGAACTGAGAATGGCTTTTCCACTTTTTAACTGTCGAAACAAATGAAATAAATACTTTGTGACATATGAAAATTAAATGAACTTCAAATTTCAGTGTCCGTAAGTAATGTTTTGATGGAACACAGTCATACCCATTTGTTTTCATCTCTCTATGGCTGCTCTAGTGCTGCAGTGGCAGAAGGAAGTAGCTGGGACAGAGATCACGTGGCCCACAAAGCCTAAAATATTTACTATCTGGTCCTTTATAGAAAAAGCGTGCCAACCCTGGTCGAAATCCAAAATCCACTGTCTTTCAAGTACATCTCACTGCCTCTCCTTGATAGTGCCTAAAAATTATCTGTTGGATGCTGTCATTAGGAATCTCTGGTGGCCCAAACAAGAGAATTTCAGCGCAAGAAAACAGAAGAGCATGAGCAATTCATCTTGGGGGGAATGCAGAGAGATAAAGGAGGCAAAAAAGTGTCTGCAGCCATACCACCCTAAATGTGCCAGTTCTCAAAAGCTAAGCAAGGGGGGCCTCCCTGGTGGCGCAGTGGTTAAGAATCTGTCTGCCAATGCAGGGGACACGGATTCGATCCCTGGTCCGGGAAGATCCCACACACCAAGGAGCAACTAAGCGCATGCGACACAACTACTGAGCCCGCGTGCTGCAACTACCGAAGCCCGCATGCCTAGAGCTCATGCTCCACAACAAGAGAAGCCACCACAATGAGAAGCCCGCACACCACAATGAAGAGTAGCCCCCGCTCGCTGCAAGTAGAGGAAGCCCGTATGCAGGAACAAAGACCCAATGCAGCCATAAATTAATTAATTAATTAGTTAATTAATTAATTAATTAAAATTTAAAAAAAAAACTAAGCAAGGTCGGGGCCTGTTAGTACTTGGATGGGAGATAAAAACTGCACCAAATGATGACATCTGCTCAGGACAGAGTAGGGGAAGGAAACAGGGTTATCGGTTCCCACATGGAGTGACCATCCACTGACAGCACGCTGTCAAGATGAATGCCTGAACTAAATATCACATATTATTCACAACACCTAGTGGGGTAGGAAACATTTTATAATAAAAAATTTAGACGTAAACCCTGCACTATTATAAATTTACACCACACAAAAGCAACAAAAATAAAAGGGGTGGGGGTAAGAAGTGATCTATTAAAATTCTTATAATCAAAACTAAAAAACTTTGAATCAGTTTGTAAATATCAGAAGATAGTCTGCTTTTCACTATACATAAAAAATATGGACTTCCAGATTCAAAGCGATCCTAGGGGGTTTTCTAATATATTCCCTGCTTCATTATACCAGTGCTACATTTACACCATCCTTGGAAAATAATTATCTACTATTTTCTCAAAAATCTCTTAAGGCTGTACAACCACATGTGTTCACACAATCTTTTCTCATAACCTTTATACATAAGCGATGTTTCTGATATAATCAAAACATCACCATTGAGAATAATTTTTAATCAGAGAGATGGAATAGTAAATCCATGACTTTCTTTTACTTCTTCACTGATCTACTGTGTAGCTTAGATATATATGACTCTTACCCAGGCTCTAAGTTCTTTACTTATGAATCTAAACTAATATGGAGTATTTAAAGACTTAGGCTTACAAATTTTATGAATTCCCTTACAGTTTCTGACAATAGATGCCAAGTAAGTACAAGGCATTCTCATCATGGTATCACTAGACTCTATTTCTCAAGGTTAAAAATCTGAGTTCCCCTAAAAGAACTAAGGAGCCACTGAGCCACCAGAGAAGGAGGACTAGACTGAAGACACAATGAGAGGGCTGACCACCACTTGTTAGCTGCATGATCTTAAGCAAATTACTTAATCTCTTAGCCTCCACTTTCTTTACTGTTGAGTGGTTGTGTGTATTAATGTCTCTTAAAGCCCTTTGTACACTACTAAGTGCTGTAAGAAATGTGAGTTTGTATTATTGTCCTAAATAATTGTCCCTAGGATCTCAAAGACTACTGATTTAGAAACACAGTACATTTCATACATAGAGCCAGATCATTTTTAAGCTTCTGAGGACTGCTTAGGGTTAAGAAAGCATAGCATATATTTCATGAGCAGCATTACAGGTAGGAATTAAATAGGAAAAGGTTGATGGCTTGAGAGAAATAGAGAACATTTGGTTCTAACTCACTCATATTTTCTTTGTCTCATTGGGCTTCATAAAGCTACAGTGACGTCTTGATTGGAGATTGCATATTACCTGGCAGGTTAACCTTTCTCTTCTACAGGATTTGGGTTCAAAAGATGATGACAAAACCACCATGTGTCTAAAAACTGATCTTTTCAGTTCTACTGTGTAAGCAGGTTGAGACTGCTGTGCCTGTTAATTAACCCCTGAATCCCCTCAAGATAATTGAAGCATAAATTTAAGATTTATACGGTAGATAAAGAATCCAGAGCATGCTTCTCCCACCCTATGCCCCTTCCTATTTCAGTTTGACAAAAAGCAGATTCCACAGCCTGAGCCCAGATCCACTGAGAGGAGTGAGGTGTGCACTTTGAAATAAAATAAAGCGTAACACTTCACACAATATTGTCAAATGTATATTTTATAAATGTCTGGTCTTACAGAATTTTCCTGTTCTCCTTATGTATACTTTTGTGTAGAGAAAGGATAAACAGATCCCGTTGTCTTTTCTCATTTTGTTAAACGTTGTAGTATTAGGCCAATTCTAACATATCAACTACTTTAACTTAGAAATTATTTTAGTTACAGACAGTGATCTGTTTGGCTTTGTTCAAAATCAGCTCCAGGATGATCCTTCTTATATTTCCATTAACTATGAAATTAAATAGAGGAGGCAGTTTTTAAAGGACAAATATTACTTTTAGCCTGAAACCCTAAGTGTTGAGTTTTGCCTGCAGTGGGTTTTTTTCAATTAAATTATAAACCATGGGTAATAGAGATTTATAATGGGAGTGCTGATACAATCTTAACTATAGGGAAACCATCCTACATGCTCTATGCAGTATATGGATGGATTATTTGCATTAAATTATCTTTAGGAAATGCAAACAAAACAAAGAAAAATGTAAAGCTTGTTGCATTATTAGCATAAAATTAAAGTCCTTGAATGCATAATTGTTCCATACCGAAAGCACTGACGGATTTTATTCTTAGAGTTCAAAGACCTCCTGATTAATATGCAAAATGGCCTCATTTCATACGCAGGGTTTTTTTTTTCCCCTCTCAGAAAACAGACAGTTCTTTCCTGGAGGAAAATACTATGAAGTTTAGAAAACACTAACTAATACTGATATAAAAGCCCACACGTCTGTATAGCCAAAAACAATAACAACTAGGTGCTATTAGAATATTTATATTTCTTCAGTCTGCGAATGACTATAAATTGTATGTTTAACCAAATAATACCTAGCTTAGGAAGATTAAGTTTACAAAATAAAAAGGGAAAACACTGTCTTTCTCTAGAAAGGTTTACCTATTTGTACAGTAACTTTTAAAAACTATTTAAAAGAAAGAAAATCCAATAAAAGGAGAAATTCTGGATCTAGTAGTATAAATTTAAATTATCTGACTCCAAATCTAATTTTACAAAACAGGCTCCCTCCGATTTACATGGCCCCAGTCACCAAAGACTTGTAACAAGAAAACAATAATAAAGCTTAAATAAAGTTTAAAAGTATGTCAACAAATAAATGATTCTCCAGAATTCTAATTTTTTCTTATTTTTCTCTAAATAAATATCAGAATACTTTAATCCTTGGAAGTGATTTACTGGGTTATTTTCTTTAATAAATTTCTTTCCAGTGTGGACAGTACAGAACAACTGATTTTTATTCTGAATATTTAAATAATTTTAAATAATTTATGTTCTTTAGAGTATCTGACCCATGTTGCAAATCAAACTATAACCACCACAACACATTGTCAAGTTCGAGAAAATGTAGCAATTTCTTTCGACCAAGAAATGTTTCCTAAAAAGAGATATGAGGTCTTGAAATTCAGTGCAGTCCCAAATGTGTCTCATTCATTTGAACAATGGCACGTCAGTCTATGCGACTCAACCTCCAGCTGTAACACCAGGTTCACTACCTGATTAGGAGTAATACTCTCTTAATATGCAGTATTCATATGACAAGTACTGATTAAGAATCTAGTATGTGCCAGGGAGTGTGTTGGGCTTCCCAGCATTACCATTATCTCATTTGGGCCTCATATTTATATTTCACATTCATATTCACCAACTATAACCTGATACAGCTAGTTTTGAGATTATTCTATCTAGCAGTGTGTTAAGTTCTTAGTCAGAATGTTCAGAGTATAAACTCATGCCAAACACACTAGGTAAAAAGTTACTCTTTTCAAAAACTCTTCTAGAGTTAGTGAAGAAAGAAGGATAAACAATTCATCAATGTCTTTTTCAAGTCCTTAACATGTAATTGATACTCAATAAGCAATTGAGTATAAATGGTTAGATGACAATATTAAACCATATTCCCATTCTACTCAAAATTCATAAAATTCAGAAATGTTTAAAAGTATACTTTGAAATGGAAGGAATACAGATTACATATTTAAAACTCTACTTTGAATGTGAAAATGGTTTTACTTATTGTCTTGTCAATAGGAGACTCTGCTATTGCCTCATTAAATAAGTATGTACAGACATTTATTATATGATAAAATGTCATTACATTTATCATATGAGTCAACAAAAAGCATGTTCCAAAAATGACTAGATGATTTAAAACTCGTTCAACTCAGCAAGGGCCCAGTACTCCAACATTATGGCTGAGATTAAAACTGTTTTTATATTTTTGCCACAAGGAAAAAAATCAGCCTTTTTGCTCACTCTACTAATTTTGCTAACCTAAAGGTTGAAATCAGCATTGTTACTGGCAAGAAAAAAAACATACATTCATTATTTTTTATATTTTTAAAGTTTTTTAATAGAATATAACAAAGTATTTCATTTATAAAGTACTTTACAGTCTACCAAGTGTTTTCATACAAGCCACCTTCTTTTAAGGGATTTAAAAGAGGCTTCCCTGAGAAATTACTACCCACAGATCACTACCTGTGACAGTTCTATTGTATTTCTAGCTGGTTAAACCACATCTGTAATATAGAATTCAATTGTAGGTGCCACATTTTCAGAGGGACATTGACCAATTAGAGTGTAATGAAAAGCAAATGTCCAGGGGCATCCCTCGTGGCTCAGTGGTTAAGAATCCACCTGCCAATGCAGGGGAGATGGGTTCGAGCCCTGGTCTTGGAAGATCCCACATGCCGCGGAGCAACTAAGCCCGTGTGCCACAACTACTGAGCCTGCGCTCTAGAGCCCGCGAGCCACAACTACTGAGCCCTCACACCACAACTACTGAAACCCATGGACCTAGAGCCTGTGCTCCGCAACAACCACCGTAATGAGAAACCCGCGCACCGCAACAAAGAGTGGCCCCCACTCGCTGCAACTAGAGAAAGCCCACGCGCAGCAACGAAGACCCAACGCAGTCAAAGATAAGTAAAATAAATAAATTTTTTTAGAAAAAGCAAATGTCCAGGTGAATAGGAGAAGCTATAATTTTTGATAAATTATTCAAGCAACTTGGGAAGTGAAGAATAAGGAATGGCATAATATCAGCTTTCAAATATTCAAAGGGCTGTCATGGAGAGATGAGTATACTAATTCTGTGTTGCTCCAGAGGCTAGAATTAGGATAAAAAGCTGGAAGTAAAGGAAGGCAGATTCTGACTGAATGCAAGAAAGAACTTTTAATCTGCTTGTGCTGTCCAATAACAATAACACCTGCCTCATGAGGGCAGTACAAATCTCTGGAGGTTTTCAAGCAGAAGTGGATGTCTGTCAGAGTTATAATTTTTAAAAATTACTGTACCAGGTGGAGAATTAGGCTAGAAATCTCTAAGTTTCTTTCTAAATCTCAGATTCTAATTTTCTAGATAAAATGAAATACATAAACACAGTACAAAATGAGATTTTTATTGTATGCTCATTTCTCTAACAGCTAAATATCTTCAATTACATTTTAAAAAATAAATATAAGATTCTATGATACACAGAATGCTTACTTCTAACCAAAAAGAGTCACTTGGTCTTTAAAACATCCAATGTATGAAACAAGAAATATAACAAGTTTCAGGCAACAGGCCCTGTATGTCCTATTCACACATAAATTAATGCAATCATAAGAAAATATCTTTTATTTGTGAGGAAGCCATATAAAATTGACTATGAGTAAGAGTGAACTTAAGTATAATTTTACGAATCAAGAATAAAGGAGGGCTTCCCTGGTGGCGCAGTGGTTGAGAGTCTGCCTGCCAATGCAGGGGACACGGGTTCGAGCCCTGGTCTGGGAGGATCCCACATGCCGCGGAGCGACTAAGCCCGTGAGCCACAATTGCTGAGCCTGCGCGTCTGGAGCCTGTGCTCTGCAACGGGAGAGGCCACGATAGTGAGAGGCCCGCGCACCGCGATGAAGAGTGGCCCCCACTTGCTGCAACTAGAGAAAGCCCTCACACAGAAACGAAGACCCAACACAGCCATAAATAAATAAATAAATAAATAAAATTAAAAAAAAAAAAAAAAAAAAATGGCACTAACAGTTGCTTTAAAAAAAAAAAAAAAAAAAAAAAAAATAAAGGAAATTCTCTCTCCTCTCTAACATGCCAGACAGAATGGAGCAGATGTTTTCCTAGGAGACTGTAATGATTGGACAATTGTTCACTTGGCTCCCTGAGTCCTCTTTGATAAAGAGCTAATACAATTCTCTTTCAAAGTAGATTTATAGACCTAGGTCCTAGTCCCAGTTTTGCTACCAGATACATGGCCTTGGGTAAGTAACTTACTTCAGTATCACACTTTAAAAAAAAAAAAAAGCAGTTGGATTAAAATCATTTTAGTTCTTTCTGGTTCTAAGGCCTATTACTTCTACATATATGATACCCGACTTATGCAGTCAAGCACTATTGACCTTCAGGAACAAACTATAAACCTAAAAGCAATGTTTAAAGCCTGTAATTGTGAGTACCAATGGAAATAACATAAAGGAAAAAGAGATAAAGTTTAAGAGGACACATTGTGATCAGTTGGCATACTGATGGCAAGAAAATGCTCTCTCACTGCCTGATGATGGCTATAAAAGCTAAGCCCTGTTACCCTAAAGTCATAAAATTTGGAAGAAGTGGCAAGAAAGGGAGAGAAGAGACCACAAAGAAGAAAAAAAGCAAAACAGAGGGAAGAAAAGAAAGGAAAGAAATCAATAAGCAGCCAATCTCTTCAATGGCAGGACTTAAAAAAAGCATCAGAAATGGTGAGCAAGAAAAAGAGAGAGAGAGAAGAGAAACAGAGCAGAGAGCAAAAAGAAAGGAACAAACACTTGCTGGAGCATGAAACAACAGGGTTCCCTTAGTAGAGGTGGAAGCTGAGGCTCATTCCCCTCCACAGACCAGGAGAGGGCTTCCTTCCACCACAGCAGAGCGAAGTCGTGGTGTTGGTGACAACACTGACACACTGAGCTTATGTGTATGTGTTCAATCCGCTCTGCTTATCACATGAGTGTACAACAACTTTAAAATGTTTTCATCTCTAGAATGTTTCCAAAAGAGTCTTGTTAATTAAGGAACTGACCTTTGGATTGTGAGGAACCTCATTCATCCAAAGTTAACCGAGATGCTCCCTGGTACGTGAAGTGAATTTATGGATATATATACGTGGATGATTTATAAATAGATATAAATAACTTCATACTTGAGGGCTTAGCACAAAGCCCTAGCCATAAAGAACTCAAATACATTTTGCCCTTCTCTCTATCCTCTTTCTACCTGGATTTCTTGGGAATTCACATTTGTGTGGGCTGACGATGT